>NC_140917.1:4756204-4808704 GCF_045865225.1 Trachurus japonicus | reverse complement strand
TTCAGACCAAACACTCTATGTAAGTGATTGCTGTCGGAAGATATAACTATTTAAGACTTATATTAACACAAAAATATCGCTTACTTCTGCTTTAATGAATGAATTTTTGAATATTGATTGACGCCTGACTTGATTTGTGCACAAGATCAAATAAACTGCTAGTGCTGCAACCTGTTCAGTACAAATGAAGTTTATTATAATTATAATAATCTTGTGTCTTGTCCTCCCCCTCTGTGGTTGTGTGTGTGTTTGTGTGTGTGTGGTTGTGTGTGTCAGTGGTGAGCCCGTGGCGCCCCGGCTGCAGCTGGAGGACGGTCGTGTCGGGGAACAACCTGAGGTCGTCTACCACGTCTTCCACACGCTGCTGTTTGGAGCTCTCACTCTGCTGTTTGACGGGTCAGACTGTCTTCGTTGTTATTTAACAGCGCGGGCCTCTGTCAGGTTTCCACGGTAACAGAGGTGTCGTCCATCCATCGTCTCCTTCTCTCTCTCTCCTCCCCCAGGATGAAGTTCCTGTGGACGCCGTACGTCTGCATGTTCACGGCGTTCGGCGTGTGTTCTCCTGACGTGTGGATGACGGTGTTCAGGTGGCTCAAGCTGAAGTCCATCCACCCTGTGGTGCTGGTCCGTGACCTCTGACCTCTGAAGCCCCAGTTACAGATAGATGTATAGAGAGAGTTATATATATACTGTTAGATAGATGTATAGAGAGACTTATATATATACTGTTAGATAGATGTATAGAGAGACTTATATATATACTGTTAGATAGAGAGAGTTATATATATACTGTTAGATAGATGTATAGAGAGAGTTATATATATACTGTTAGATAGATGTATAGAGAGACTTATATATATACTGTTAGATAGATGTATAGAGAGAGTTATATATATACTGTTAGATAGAGAGAGTTATATATATACTGTTAGATAGAGAGAGTTATATATATACTGTTAGATAGAGAGAGTTATATATACTGTTAGATAGATGTATAGAGAGAGTTATATATATACTGTTAGATAGATGTATAAAGAGAGTTATATATATACTGTTAGATAGATGTATAGAGAGGGTTATATATATACTGTTAGATAGATGTATAGAGAGGGTTATATATATACTGTTAGATAGATGTATAGAGAGAGTTATATATATATACTGTTAGATAGATGTATAGAGAGGGTTATATATACTGTTAGATAGATGTATAGAGAGAGTTATATATATATACTGTTAGATAGATGTATAGAGAGAGTTATATATATATACTGTTAGATAGATGTATAGAGAGGGTTATATATACTGTTAGATAGATGTATAGAGAGAGTTATATATACTGTTAGATAGATGTATAGAGAGAGTTATATATATACTGTTAGATAGATGTATAGAGAGGGTTATATATATACTGTTAGATAGATGTATAGAGAGAATTATATATATATACTGTTAGATAGATGTATAGAGAGAGTTATATATATATACTGTTAGATAGATGTATAGAGAGGGTTATATATACTGTTAGATAGATGTATAGAGAGAGTTATATATATATACTGTTAGATAGATGTATAGAGAGGGTTATATATACTGTTAGATAGATTTATAGAGAGAGTTATATATATATACTGTTAGATAGATGTATAGAGAGAGTTATATATATACTGTTAGATAGATGTATAGAGAGGGTTATATATATACTGTTAGATAGATGTATAGAGAGGGTTATATATATACTGTTAGATAGATGTATAGAGAGGGTTATATATATACTGTTAGATAGATGTATAAAGAGAGTTATATATATACTGTTAGATAGATGTATAGAGAGGGTTATATATATACTGTTAGATAGATGTATAGAGAGGGTTATATATATACTGTTAGATAGATGTATAAAGAGGGTTATATATATACTGTTAGATAGATGTATAGAGAGGGTTATATATATACTGTTAGATAGATGTATAAAGAGAGTTATATATATACTGTTAGATAGATGTATAGAGAGAGTTATATATATATACTGTTAGATAGATGTATAGAGAGGGTTATATATATACTGTTAGATAGATGTATAGAGAGGGTTATATATATACTGTTAGATAGATGTATAGAGAGAGTTATATATATACTGTTAGATAGAGAGAGTTATATATATACTGTTAGATAGATGTATAGAGAGAGTTATATATATATACTGTTAGATAGATGTATAGAGAGGGTTATATATATACTGTTAGATAGATGTATAGAGAGGGTTATATATATACTGTTAGATAGATGTATAGAGAGAGTTATATATATACTGTTAGATAGATGTATAGAGAGAGTTATATACATACTGTTAGATAGATGTATAGAGAGAGTTATATATACTGTTAGTGAATCTGATCCAGCTTGTTGTTCCTGTGTTTCTCTCCTCAGTCTCTGATCCTGAGCACGGCGGTTCCCACCATCATCGGCTTCAGTCTGTGGAGAGAGGTGAGACCTGCAGCTCTGAGGTCAGAGGTCGTACATTTTGAAAAAAAAAAACCTTGGAAACTTCAGTCCACCCCAAAAGTTTTGGACAAGTCAGGGATTTTTATTTTCTCATTTAGTAATAACAGCCTCTGTGGTTGATTTAAAATTGATAAATAAAAATTTCCTATCAACAAATCTCAAAAACGTGAACTGTCTCCCCCCAATAAAAATGCCTTAAATTATTCGAAATTGAAGAAACGTATTTTCAGACTTCACATTCTTCACATTTTAGATTCACATCTAAAAAGAAATGATTCAAATGGTGAAACAAATAATGTTTGACAAATATATGTCTGACACCACATTCCATCTCTGGTCTCCTCCACTACGATGCAAATGAACGGGTAGTTTAGTTTCTTACACATGCTGATGACATCAGCAAAACGACCCCCTCAATCTTAGAGCTTCATATTTTGATATTCATCCATATCAATTAATCAGGAATAAAATCCCATACACTGGGAGAAAAGGAAGATGGTGAGAAGAACTGGGGATCTGGGAGACTTGTTGGCTAAAATGTGCATGAACCCCGAGTTTGTTCTGGTGCTCAGACACTGAGCAGGTCTCATCATGACGTGTCCTCCTCCTCCTCCTCTCTCCTCCTCTGTCCTCCTTCATTCTCCTCTCTCCTCCGTCCTCCTCCTCCTCCTCCTCCTCTCCTCCGTCCTCCTCCTCCTCCTCTCCTCCTCCCTCCTCCTCCTCCTCCTCCTCCTCCTCCTCCTCTCCTCCTCCCTCCTCCTCCTCCTCCTCCTCCTCCTCCTCCTCTCCTCCTCCCTCCTCCTCCTCCTCCTCCTCCTCTCTCCTCCTCCTCCATCCTCCATCCTCCTCTCTCCTCCTATCTCCTCCTCCTCCTCCCTCCTCCTCCTCTGTCCGTCCTGCAGTACTGTCCTCGGGTCCTGGCCGAGCTCTCGGACCTGCAGGAGTTCTACGACCCGGACACGGTGGAGCTGATGAGCTGGATCAGGTGATAAGACGACGCTCCTCTCTGATTGGTCGGTTGGTTGGTGTCCACAGGTCTAAGGCAGTGTTGTTTTCGTTAACGATGACGAAGACGAAGACGAAATATTTTGTTAACGCCCCTTTTTTTCATGACGATAACGAGACGGTGAGGAGATAAACACGGCTCTCTGATGACGAAAACATGACGAGACGTGTGTGAGATTTCGTTGACGAGACGAAAACGGACGTAAATGTTAGTGGTAGGGCTGCGATCGCCTCTAATGTCATATTGTGGATTGTCATTACTCTAAAATCAACAAGTATCTGCAATTTTGCTGCATCCCATCCTTGTGTGGTCACACCCACCACCTGGAGCGCACATTCTGCTCAACACACCTGCCGTCACTCGACCAGAAGATATATATGGACGTATTTTAAATATAATCCAGCAGAAAAAAAACTGAATGCACTACTGTTACCACTTTATCTGTGTGTAGGCTAATGGATAATCCTTAGACCATAAAGTATTTGCCATTGGGTAGAAACATTATGTGTAAAACCATTCCTTTATTGAATTAATTTGTTAAAAGACTTAAAATTTTTTTTTTTTTTTAACTAAAACTGACTAAAACTAGACTAAAACCCTTTTGAGTTTTCGTCGACTAAAACTAGACTAAAACCATCACATATAGAAATGACTCAAATTGACTAAAACTAATAAGTATTTTCGTCAAAAAGACTAAGACTAAATCTAAAATGCCTGCCAAAAACAACACAGGTCTCAGGTGCGTCCGTCTCTCTAACGTCTCGTCTGTGTCTCGTCTCGTGTCCAGGTCTCAGGCGCCGGCGGCCGCGGTGTTTGCAGGAAGTCCTCAGCTGCTGGGGACGGTGAAGCTGTGTTCAGGTGCAGCTGTGACCAGTTTACCTGTGACCTCCGACCTGGAGCTGCTGAGGAGGAGCGAGGAGGTGAGTGACGTCACTGATGACCTCGCTGATGATGATGATTTTTTTATTCATTTATTTTTATTTATTTAATTAATTTGCACAGTTTTACAAGCAAGTAAAACAGCATTAATACAGCAAACCAGATGTGCAGGTGAGATTAAAGAAACCTAACCCTAACCTTGTAAAAACAAGAAATAAAAGACCACAACAATAGACAAAACATAAAAGCTACAGAACTTTTTTGTAGTATATAAAGCTTGTGTAGGTGAGTGGGATAGGTAGCTCCCCAAATGACATTACAATATATGAGGTAAGGATATATTAAAGCAGAAGTAAGTGGTCCGGTCGTTTTCGCTAATGCTGCGTTCCAGGCAGGCTTTTGAAATCGTAAATTACAGCTTCAAGTCACAACTTACGACTTTGTAGCGTTCCAGGCAACCCACTCGTGTTTTTCCGACCTGTTTTACCGGTGAAAGTCACTATAACGGCCACTCGTAACTTCCGACCGGTGAACTCGTACCAGATCGAACTGGTACGAGTTCACAGGTCGGAAAAATACGAGTTTCCTTGAACGCACCATAACAGTCCTCGTCCCTACGTCGCCACATTCACGGCGTTCCTTGGCTGCACACACAGCCCTGCATGCCGTTCTCTCTCCTCATTGGATAAAAACTGTAGGATACGATAAATGTTTTCTCTTCGGCTCAGAGCAGAGCAGAGTGACTGACAGACCCGTGTTTCGGTCCAAACACTCTATGTAAGTGATTGCTGTCGGAAGATAGAACTATTTAAGACTTATATTAACACAAATATATCACTTACTTCTGCTTTAAGCTATAATAAAGCGTCAATAGACACTTCTGGTGAACCAAACTTTTAATCTTGCCAATGGTACGAACAGATCTGGATATTTTATTACAGACAGATTGAATGTGAGTCTTCCAGTTTAAGGTTTCATCAATTAGAACTACATTAGAAAGAGTGTAGATGATGTCGTGTTATTAAATAACTACGTGAGTCCAGCTGTAAGTATAGCGTGAATGTTTATTTACCTAACTCCCGTACACAACTGCCCGTCTCCCTGGCTACCTGTTCCCTAGGCTACGGTGCACCGGTGACGTCATCACTATGAACTGACATAGTTCTAAATGTACAGTTACACCACATCTCCCCTTTCTAGAATCAATGGGTAGACCGCCATTGATTCAGCAGGACCTTAGGGGGTTATTCTGCCCCTGTGGCTGGAAGGTCTGCTCCTATCTGAGTCATTCACACTCACAACAGACACACAGCCATTAACCTTAGCTTGTAACAATAAATTACAAATACAATAAAAATTCTGTCTGTCCTCACTCTAAACTGACATTTACATTCAAATCAAACACATTTTTTTTTCTTTTTTTTTTTTTTTAAATATCTCTCAGTCTTGTTAAAGTCTGTGATGAGAAAAATTTAAAAGCCGAACCGGGTCGGTCTTATCACAGCTCTCCCAGACCTGGTTCTGAGAGTAGGAGTAGATGGTGCTTCTGGAACGTTCTGCTGCAATGGTGCTGCTGCAGGTTGTTCTCTTGAAGGTCGGTCTGGAACACCTCCTCTGCTCAGGTGCTCAGCTGCATCACTGCTGCTCTGCTCCGGTGAGGGCTGCATGGTGATGAGATGACGACGGTTTCGCCTGATGATCCCGTGAGGTCCCTCCACCAGATATGAGCGGGGCGTGGTGTGGCTTCCGATGACAGCTCCAGCTGCTCTTTGGTCTGTGACCCACACGTTCTGCCCAGCAGTGAGTCTGTTGAGGTTCCGTGCACGGTGTCGCAGATTGTAGCGTTGTGCATCTTTCATCTTCCTCTCCTTTTCCTTCAGCAGTACAGTGTCTCCATCAGGAAGAGCAGGATCTAACAAAGCAGGAAGAATAGGCACAGTGGTACGAAGCCTCCTCCCCATGAGAAGTTGAGCTGGACTGTATCCATTTTGAAGTGGGGTTGCCCTGTATGAAAGCAGAGCAAGGTAGGGTCATCTGACTTCTTCAGGAGCCCTTTCACTGTCTGTACTGCACGTTCAGCTTCAGCATTTCCCTGGGGGTATTTTGGGCTGCTGGTCACATGATGAAACCCATAGGACTCTGCAAACTCTGCAAAGGCTGCTCCTGAGAACTGTGGCCCGTTATCAGTGACTAGGGTCTCACAGATCCCGTGACGTGCAAAAATTGACTTCAGGTGGTGGATTACATCATTAGACCTTGTGGGGGTTAGCAGGGCGATCTCCACATATCTTGACGCGTAGTCCACCACTAGCAGGTAGGTCTTGCTCCCTAGCATGAACAAATCTGCTCCACATTTCTGCCATGGCCGGCCTGGGTACGGTGTTGGCATCAGCGGCTCCCTGTGGTTCTGTCTCTCCTGGCAACATGCTCTGCAGTTAAGAACCAACTCGTTCAGCTGCTGGCTCAGCCCTGGCCACCATACTGACTGTTGCGCCCTCTCTCTACACTTGACCACGCCCTGATGACCTTCATGCAGCTTGACGAGGATGTCATTTCTCATTGTTGAGGGAATTACAAGTCTTTGTCCTTTAAGTAGGAGACCATCCTGGACTGTGAGAAGAGCACGTTCACTCCAGTACAGCTTGAGTGCAGGTTCGTTGGTGCCATGGGCTGGCCATCCTTCTGCACACAGCTGCATCACACGTGCACACACACTGTCCCTCTGCAGCTGCTCTTTCAGCTCTTCCAGGTAGGCAGTGCTCGCAGGTAGGTTTTCCATTACCATGTCAACATAGATGTTAGTGTCTTCAAACAGCTCTTTGTCAGCCGGTGTTTCTCCTCTCTTGACTGGCGCTCGTGACAGTGTATCTGCTGTCCACAGACATTTCCCTGCCACATGAGAAATGGAGTAGGAGTAGCGCATCAGACGCATTCTGAAGCGTTGGATCCGAGGAGGTAGAGCATCCAGTGCTTGAGACCCCAGGAGACTCAAGAGAGGCTTGTGATCCGTCTCCAGCTGGAAGTGTTTCCCAATCAGGAAGTTGCGGAACCTCTCACAGGCCCAGGTCAGTCCCAATGCCTCCTTTTCCACTTGTGCGTATCTCTGCTCAGTTGGTGTGAGAGACCGCGACATGTAGGCTATTGGCCTCCACTCCTCATCCCATTTTTGGAGTAACACTCCTCCTAGCCCGTATGACGACGCGTCCGCTGAGACCTTGCATTCTCTGTTGGGGTCGTACATGGCTAGCACAGGTGGTGAAAGTTGTCAGTTTCGCTGAATTTTCTGTCAGGGGAATTTGCCAGAACCCCATATTTGCATCCAGCTTACTAAAAATTCTGGCTCCAGCCAGCATTCCAAGTGTTTCCTCCACTGATGGCAGGATAAACTTCTCTCGACACACTGACTCGTTCAGTTTGGTGAGATCAACACATATACGCACAGCACCTGTCTTCTTGGGCACCACCACAATGCCAGCACACCAGTCTGTCGGCTCCTCGACTCTGCATATCACCCCGAGGTCTTCCATGCGGGACAGTTCCTGCTTGACTTTGTCCATCAGTGGCAATGGGATCCTCCTTGGTGTTTTGAGTGAGAACGGTTGAGCCCCTGGTTTCAGCTTTATGGCATATGGCTGGCGCAATTCTCCAAGTCCACTGCACAGTTTTGGGTAAGTTTGCTTTAATGTCTCCATTGTGACACTGTCTAGGCGTGTAACCAGCCCCAGCCTACAGCTCACGGATCTTCCCAGCAAGGCAGTGTGCAGATGGCGAACAACATATAAATCCTCCATCTCTGCTTTCTCACCTCTCCTCAGCAGCAGCCTGGCGACGCCGACAACATCAAGTGGACTCCTCCCAGGTCCCAGGAGTGGCTTTGTTGATTTTCGGAGCATTGGTGGATTGTTCTTATATATCTCCAGGAATACAGTGTGTGGCAGGACTGTGACGTCGGCACCTGTGTCGATTTTGAATGTCACTTTGCTGTCATGGATGTCTATATTGACCATCCAGGGATCACCATCTGTTGTGATGCTGCCAAGGAAGATAGCATCCTCTTCCTCTTCTTCAACCTCATGCACAGATTTTGGTGCCCTGCACACACGACTGTAATGTCCCTTTCTGCCACATGCATGACATTTAACTTATTTTGCAGGACAATCTCTTGGTGGATGTGATGAAGAACTGCCACATTTTTGACACTGCGACTGTGAAGATGATTTTCCTTTGCTGTACTGGGCATTGTGTGGCTTATTAGCATGCTGAGGTTTGTTTTTAGCATTCTTGCTGTGCACTCTGACTCTATCCACAGATTTAGCATCACTTGCCTGTGCTCTGGTGTCACCTCGCAGAGAAGCTTGCTGCTTTTTCACCTCCTCGCTTTGACGCGTCATCCTGACAGCTTTGTCCAAGGTGAGTTCTGCGTCCAGCTGCATGCGTTCAGACAGCCCCTTGTCCAACAGTCCAACGACGAGTCTGTCTCTGATTAGCTCGTCATGTAGCACCCCATAGTTGCAGTGTTCTGCTAGCGCATATAATGCAGTGACGAACGAATCCACTGGCTCTCCTTCTCTTTGTTTGCGCATGTTGAATTTAGCACGTTCGTAGATTACATTTTTCTTGACCACGAAGAAACTTTGAAATCCATCACGTACCCCCTTGTAAGTGTGTCTTTCCGGTAGAGTAAGCCCACGTAGGATGTCATCCGCCTCGTCCCCCATGCAGTATATCAGTGTGTTGACTTGATTCTCGTCGGAGCTTACGTTCAGATTGCTTGCCAGGCGAAATCTTTCAAACCTCCGGATCCATTTGTCCCACTCTTGCGGCTTTGAAAAGTCGAAGGACTCCGGTGGCTGGATATTAAACGTAGCGCACGGCCCCCCGGCGACTCTCTGTGCTGCCGTTGAAGCTGCCGTTGCTGCTGCCGTTAGCTCCCTGCTGCTACCGTTAGCGTCTCCTCCGTGGCTCATCCTGTCCTCCACTCAGACGCGCAGGAAGTAGTTTTCGCCAGGGGGTGCGGGTGCGGCCCCGCGCCGCACCGTAACACCGCACCTGACAACGTCTCCCAGACAGCAGGCTGCCGTTCTCAAACAGACTCTGGTCTTTAGTGGACCGGTTCTAGCTCCAAATACCCGACCAGGTCCGACCAGTGTTGAAGCCTAGACCCTGGACCCCATGCGGTCGGACTGACGAGCATTATTTGTTTTTATTAATTCTGCGCCGGACCACGGCAAAAAAAAAAAGAAGCCCGTAGTTGTGTTCAGACGTGACAGGTGGGGCACGACAAGCTGGTGATCAGCTGTGGTCACTGAATTGTTAGACTACATTCACTACAGTAGGTCATTTCAATTTGCGCATCTGTGTTTTTTCCTTTTTATTTTTATTTTTTATAACATATGCGCATCGAGAGTGAGTGAGTGAGTGAGCAAGCGCCAGAGAAACAGCGGGTGCGCACCAGATGATTTTCAACCGGCAAAAACTGAAATGAGACGGTTAAAGAGAGGAAAAACACAGAATATAGGCTTATATGTCCAAGAGACTTTGTCCCGTCGTTAAGACGTGAGGGAGGGAGGAAACTGTCACTGCAGCTGCACATCTGTCAGCAGCTGCTCCAAACACACGTTACAAACTTTATTTTGAAGGGACAGATTAGATGTTGATTTTGTTAACAGTGACTTTGTTGCACCCAAACATATCGGGTGCTGTCTTATCCGGTACAATCGACCTCCTCTCTCCCCACCAGCCCCCCTCAAGAGACCCCTCTCGCCCCCCTCCCCACGGTGCAGCTTGAAAACGACTCTTTCTCCAAAGGGGGAGATGACAGAGAGAGTCTGAGAACTACTGTAGCCTAATCAAAGCTATATTGTTGCGAGTTGGCTCCGGCAGAAGCTCCGCGCCGTGCACACTGCTTCGGCTGCCTATAGTTTATCAACGTTTTTTCGTCATTCTTCATTAGGATAATGTTAAGTTAATTTTGTGGTGGGGACACAATTGTTAATAAAAAGTGGTTCATCTCAAGTATGGCTTACTACAATGTTGTGGAACAGAAACAGCAACCACAAATATTTATAATCTATCATTTTATTGTCATCGCAATTTTTCAACTTTCGCCACCAGGGGGTGCTGCAGCCCCTGCCGCACCCCCACTTCCGGCGCCCCTGCCTCCACTTTCTTTCCGTTGCAGGTGTAAACGAAACGATCCTCTTTTTTTTTTTTTTTCTTTCGTCGGGCTTCTTCTCTCCACGCCAACTACAGGACTTCTGACACCATGTCGTGTTATTAAATAACTACGTGAGTCCAGCTGTAAGTATAGCGTGAATGTTTATTTACCTAACTCCCGTACACAACTGCCCGTCTCCCTGGCTACCTGTTCCCTAGGCTACGGTGCACCGGTGACGTCATCACTATGAACTGACATAGTTCTAAATGTACAGTTACACCACAGATGAGACCTGAGAAATAGCGTTATTTCCAATGTTCTTTGAAGAAAATACGATGAAATTAGATTTTTTTTAAATTTAAAGATAATTTGTTTGACGGGAACCATTTGAAGATGTTTTCTAAGTCAGACTTTGCTTTGTCCATTATGGTCGCCCTATCAGATGTCGATCCATCCAAATTGATGATGTTGATGATGACATCCTCCCTGTTGTGACCGTGTGTGTGTGTGTGTGTGTGCGCTGCAGACGTACCAGGTCTACGCCATGAGGTCAGCGGAGGACGTCTACAAGATCCTGACGTCCCACAAGACGAACTACGTGATCATCGAGGAGTCGCTCTGCACCGAGCTGAGCGCCAACAAAGGCTGCAGGGTCAAAGACCTGCTGGACGTCGCCAACGGACACGTGGGTTCATCACTCGCTCTGACGCTGATTCATCAATACACACTGTTGTTAGAGATAAATATTATATATATATCAGTATACAGACTGAACATCTTCCTACAGTTCGAGATAAATACAGAGAATTTGAGACGGTCAGTTAGAGTCAGGCAGATACAGATGATAATAAACCAGTTAAAAACTATCGAAGCACCGATCCGGCTTATTCAGTCAGAGACACTTCATTGAGCTTTATTGAATGTATTTTCACCTACAAACGAGCCCAATGCACAACTTAGATGCTGCAGCCAGTTTACTTTGCAATAAACTCTGGATTTCTTTTGTACGTTTCATGATATAGGTCTTAACTTTCATCCATCATGGTCTCAAAAAGGTCTTAAAAAGGTCTTAACTTTGAGTTGGTGAAACCTGCAGAAACCTAGAGCTGCAACTAATGATTATTTTCATTATCGATTAGTTGTTTGGTCAATAAAATATAAAAAAAATGTATGAAAAACGTCAATCGGTGTTTCTCAAACCACCAGATGACGTCCTCAATATGGCTGTCAGTCTTCCCCCCAAATCAGATTCAAATTTCTAACGCTTTTTATGCTAAATATTCACATTATATTCAAATTTTTACTGTTTTTTTAAATTTTTATTATTACATTGCGTGTCCACTAAAGGGCATTCCAACCATATCTGTTATGTAACATTATTTTGCAACACACTTAAGTTTTACCAAAGTTGATTTGGTTGAGTCGAAGTTGATCATAAATTTGAAGCTGCAGCTCTGCGTCGTGCAACTACATTTTGTTTTGTCAACTTGTTAATTTGTGTCGTTGCGGAAGGTACACACTCGAAGGTACACACTTCACCTTCGAATGTTCTCATTTTGAAAACAATTCGAATTCTGTTTGAATAGCGAAGTTCGATCTGACAGCTCTAGTCCTCAAATGTCTTGTTTTGTCCACAAACCAAAGAGAGACTCAGTTTATTGTCATAAAGGAACAAAGAAACCAGAAATATTCACATTGAAGAAGCTGGAATCAGAGAATCTGGACTTTTTTTTCTTAAAGGGATAGTTCAACATTTTGTCAAATTGGCCCATTGCCATAATCCCCATAGTCATAGCAGTAGGTTTGTTACCTTTAATTGTTGGTGCAAGCTATTTTTAGAACAGCGGAGCAGAGCGGTGAGCTGCTCAGAGCTACGCTACGGAGGCTCATTATGGGATTTCTTGGTTTCCCTCATCAAACTCATCAAATACACAATCCAACAACTCCACAACGCTGTGGTGGACAAGTTGTGACCTGCACATTCACCACGTTATGAGATAATAACACAACGTTACCAGACAGAGTTGTTTTAGAGGGAAATACAGAGACTGTTCGATGAAAAACTGTCCCTGAAGGCAACGCAGCATCAGTGGTTTTGCATGAATTTCCCTCTAAAACAACTCTGTCTGGTAACGTTGTGTTATTATCTCATAGCGTGGTGAATGTGCAGGTCACAACTTGTCCACCAGAGCGTTGTGGCGTTGTTGGATTGTGTATTTGATGAGTTTGATGATGAGGGAAACCAAGAAATCCCATAATGAGCCTCCGTAGCATAGCTCTGAGCAGCTCACGGCTCTGCTCCACCGTTCTAAAAATAGCTTGCACCGACAATTAAAGGTAACGAACCTACTGCTATGACTATAGGGATTATGGCAATGGACCAATTTGACAAAACGTTATCCCTTTAAAAAACGACTCAAACTGATTATTAGATTATCAGAATAGTTGATGATTAATTTAATAATCGATTATTGTTTGATTAATTAATGAATTGTTGCATTAACTGGTTAACGCTGTGTGTGTTGTGTTGTGTTGCGGTTCAGGTTGTGTACGACAGAGGAGAGATCTACTCGTTCTCCAAACACGGACGTTTCTGCCACGAGATCAAGATGAACTACTCTCCCTACACCAACTACTTCAGCAGAGTCTTCTGGAACCGCTCCTTCCACGTCTACAAAGTCAACTCAGTCATCTCCTTCCAGTACTGACAGCAGCTCCTCTGTGTGTGTGTGTGTGTGTGTGTGTGTGTGTCTGTGTGTGTGTGTGTGTGTGTGTGTGTGTGTGTGCAGACGGACAGTTGATGTTGATGTTGTTGGACTTTGCCATAGTCGTCACTGTACTGTAGTTTTATAAGCCATGTGTTACTGTTACTGATGGAGGGTTAATGTGAGTCTGTCTTCATCTTTATGTGACAAACTCATTTTTTTTCTTTTTGTTGCCTTGACGACAGACGGCGCTCCGGTCACGTGACCTTCGTGTCATGTGATTATGGTCTGTCTTTTAGCTTTAACTCAAGTCCTCACATTTCACTCTGACTCTAAAAGATGAACAGGAACTAGTCTGAGCGGCGGCGGAGGGATACGAGTCGACCCCCGAGGAGGATTATTGATGTTAAAGGGATAGTTCAACATTTAGTCAGCTCCTCCTCTCACCATAACCCCTATAGTCATATAGCAGTAGGTTCATCACCTTTAATTATCGGTGCATGTTGTTTTGAGATGGGCGGAGCAGAGACGTGAGCTGCTCAGTGAACACAATGGAGGTGAACGGTACAGGTCCTGCCCTGTCCCTCATCAAACTCATCAAATACACAATCCAACAACTCCACAACGCTCTGGTGGACAAGCTGTGACCTGCACATTCACCACGCTATGAGATAATAACACAACGTTACCAGACAGAGTTGTTTTAGAGGGAAATACAGAGACTGCTTGATGAAAACTGTTCCTGAAGGCAACGCGCATCAGCGGTTTTGCATGAATTTCCCTCTAAAACAACTCTGTCTGGTAACGTTGTGTTATTATCTCATAGCGTGGTGAATGTGCAGGTCACAGCTTGTCCACCAGAGCGTTGTGGAGTTGTTGGATTGTGTATTTGATGAGTTTGATGAGGGAAACCAAGAAATCCCATAATGAGCCTCCGTAGCGTAGCTCTGAGCAGCTCACGGCTCTGCTCCGCCGTTCTAAAAATAGCTTGCACCAACAATTAAAGGTAGCGAACCTACTGCTATGACTATAGGGATTATGGCAATGGGCCAATTTGCCAAAATGTTGAACTATCCCTTTAAATATAGTTTCCCATGGTGCCCGACATGATGCATGATGGGAGTTTGACCTGTCGGACTGAGCCTGGTTCTGGTTCTGATGCCTTACATGCCTTTTCACACACTCACACCCTCAGCTGTTGTCTGTGACGCTGTCGTTTCCCACGCTGTGGCCGGTACCTGAAGTATTCACTGATCGATCTCCAAAGGCCATGTAGTGATTATTATTCAGCTTTTATTGATTAACTGAAGGAAAATAAAACTGTGCCGACTTGATTCCAATCAAAATGATTTTTTAAAATGTTTTTTTTTTTATAAACGATGTGCTGCTTTTAATGTCGTCTGATATTTGTTTCCAGGTCGTTGCTCCGCTCCTGTTAATCAATCATTATAAAATGGTGAAAGCACTTTGTGTGTTACAGTTTATTTTATCATACAGGTTCCTTCTCTGTTCCACATATAGATTTATTACAATGCTTTATTCTTTTGATTATTTTGATAATTAACATCACAGCTGGTGTGATAACCACATTGACTGTTTCAACCTTCACCTTCCCTAAAGTTATTGTTTTATCTGATGAATGTGTCATAAATATTACATTTTTCTGACATTTTGTTGGCAAACGTTTCAATTTCAGTTTAAAATGTTATTTTAAAGTTTTCCTTTTCTATGTGTTCAGGGGTTTTCAGTGTTACAGGTTTCACAACAGCTGTTTTAATTTTTAGGCAAGGCAGTTTTATTTGTATGTTTGTTATGTCTCAAAGGTCTTTAAACAGCATCATAACAACATCCTCTGACCTTTGACCCTCACATCCACTGAGGAAAAACTCCCAGGAGAAACCCTCTTAACAGGGAAAACGTTGGAGAAAGCTCGGGATGAAATGGTCAACGAGAGCTGATGAAGGAGGAAGCTGCTGCAGGCTCAGGTGTCCGACTCAATCAGACAAGGGGCCAAAATGTAAAACACAAAGTATGTTGCGGCTTGCGGGCCAGACATGAAAACTGTACTGTGATGTCAGAAATGGCGTGAAAAAAAACGGAACAAAACACAAATATTTAAGCCTGGTTTTCGGTCCAGAGGAGCAGATATAGGAGCTTGTTGATCTATTCCTTGGGCATGGTCGGTAGCTGTTGCAGAGTATTATGGGATTTGTAGTGTGTGCTATACTGTCAGGCAGTTAATAGCAATAGAAAAATGAGGTTTTCTTGCAGGCCACATTAAATACAGGCCTTGAGTAACAGCAGAGAGAGCAGCTTAATGAGAGGACTGGAGGGAAGGCTGGTCAAACAGCAGGGGGAAGGGGTGATACATGAAAGAGGAGAGGGGAAAGGACAGTAAAGGAGGATGAGAGGAGAGGAAAGAAGACAGGAGGAAAGAGGACAAAGGAGGAGGGGAGGAATGGAGAGAGGACAGGAAAGGAGGATGAGAGGAGAGGAAAGGAAAGAGGAGGAGGAGAGGCTCCATGTAACCTGATGTGTCCCCCTCAGAGGAAGAAAGTGTCTGCCTCTCTGTAACATTAACATCAATCTTTTTTTCTTGTTTTTTTTTTTTTAACTTTTTGATATTTATTTATGAAAAACAGAAAACTATTAACTCGTTGTAATTTATTTTCATTTCCCCTTTTCTCCTTAAAAGTTTAATTTTAAAATATTGTTTCTGGATAAAATAATGACGAGTCTAAAACATGACACTAATTATTCAGATTGAAGTCTGTATCATGTTTTCTGCGCTAATTGACGCTCAGGCGCAGACTGCTATAAAAAATAAAAAATAAACAACCGCAAATGTGACGCAATGACGCACGACGTGTCTCCCTGGTGACGCGGAGGAACCGGAAGTGGCGCGGAGAGATGTGGAAGCGGAGAATGAATAATGTGAGAACCGGAGAGAACAGAGAATAAACTTCCTCTGCTCCCGCGCTTTTATCTGAGGTTTCTCTTTGTTTAGTTTAGGTTTTTTTTTTAGTTTTTTAGCTCTTTAACCTTCTACCTGTTCATTCTGACGTGTTGAGGTAAGAAACTACGTCGTAACGGCCGCGGCTCGCGCTCTGCACCTTTAGCCACTTAGCTACAACATTAGCTCGGACTGTTGTTGCTGCAGAGACTCTGGGTGGAAGGGTGCGTTCGTTTCAAACGCAACGGCAGCCCGGACACAGCTCCACCTCCCTACACTTCTACTAGTTACAGTCATAAGCCCCGCCCACCCGGTACAGAACACGATAAACATCAAACATCCCCTTTGTCATAACTGAGAACTGAACAATAATATTCAGCTAAAACCATGATTTCTACCCGATTTCTACCGTTGTTACGTCGGAAAATAGCGAAAAATACGCGTTAAAATTTGAAATACCATGTTGTTTTTGTGTATTTTTATCACACATGACAAATTAAAGGCTCAAATAATCAGATTTAAGAACCTAAAGCCAATCAACTAATCAGTTAAGTTCATAATTGTGGGTCTGTAGATTGTACTGGAAGAACAAGCCAGTTGTATTCTTCATTTTGAGTATTACTTTGATTCATGTAGACAAAATATATTTTATACTACAACGTGTTTTCAATACTATATCAATTGTATAGATTTTACACAATTAAAAAGAATAGCAGACCAACAAAAAAGACGAATTCAGGTGAGCTAGTTAGAGATAACATTACATCTTAATGTTAAAATATTGATTACAAGAAATATTACTGCCTTATTTTGATTATTGTTAAATCATTAATAGGATCTGTCAGTGTTATATAATCTAAGTTTATGAATATATTATTACAGCTGATTGGTTAATGTAGGTTTGAACCCACAGCCTCCTCATTGGTTGATCCAGAGATGTTATTGATCACAGTATATATTAATATTAATTCATATTCATCTTCCTCTCAGTGTTGAATCTTTAATCTCGTCTGAACCATCGGATCATGTTTTTTTTTTTCAAGCATGTGTTTATTAGTTTTGTTTGCAATTTACAGTAAATCAAACAGGACATTCTTACAAGCAAGAAACAAATCAAACTTTATCTCCCTATTTTCCCTCCCTTCCCTTCTTCCCCTCACTAAATAATTAAAACATTAAAACTACAAAAACAAGATGAAAATAAAGCAAAATGGATGGAAGAATAATAATAAATAAGTAAATAAATAAATAAATAAAAGTAGACAAATACTGATAACAGTTATATGATGAATTTCAAGGGTGTTTCTCAGGACATTATATCACACAATCTACTCCCTCAGAGCCTCCTCCTGTTGAAGCAAATTACCAACATTAACATCATGTCTTAAAAAACATATAAAAGGTCTCCAGATGTTATCAAAAACATGATGTTTCCGTTTAATAATGTACGTTATCTTTTCCAATGCCATGTTTGATGCCATCTCTTTAATCCATCTTCCAATTCTGGGTGCATCAACGTTTTTCCAATTAAGGGAAATTATACGTTTAGCTTGAAATATACACATATCTACTAATCTAGATTCTTTACTTTGTAAATATGGGATAGTTGGATATATGCCCAGAAGGAAATGCTTAGGATCCAGTGGTAACTTCTTAGTTAACCATCGGATCATGTTGATGTTGTATTGTTGTATTGAGTTGAACTGACTGGTCTGTGTCCATGTCCGTTCTTCAGGGGAGGATGAGCGCTGAGGCGGCCGACAGGGTGGCGGCCGTGACCAGCGGCCGGCCCAGCACGCCGCTGCAGACGTCCTGGTTCGAGTTCCTGCTGGACGGCAGCTTGTTGGAGACACACCTGCAGCAGTCCCACCCAGGTAGGAGCCGCTCCAGCAGCTGTTTCTGAGCCTATGGCTGTATAATATCCCTTATTTATTGACTTTTATATTTTTATTTCTTATTTTTTATATTTTTTTATACATATACTCTCATATTTTACCCTGCTAGCACAATGCACTTGCACTTATAACTTTATCCATACCATGGTTCCCACTCTTTTCTTGAAATCCTTTTCCAGGACATTTTCAGCTGCTACAGTCTGACAGACTTGTTACTAAGGCCATACACATCGCCCCATCCCATTCATGCTTTGGAGAAGTTGTAGTTCGACAGTTGTACTTTATTTCATACATTCAACCAGTTTGTTTCTATATATATTCTCTTCTCGCACCCGTTAAATCATCAATTTAATGGTGTGCAGTCTATGGCTCTAACTTATCTATGAAATAATATCTTACGTGCTTAGAAATTACGACAAATTTATCATAGAACAACACAAAAACATGTTGTTTTTTATTTAAACCTTTAAATCTCTTTTCTCGCTGGGCACATCTTTGGAAAATAAATCCTTAGCAGGGTCTGAAAAAGTCAAATCGAGCTCTGGTAGCTGATGTCACCACGTGATAAAACAATTTTCCAGGACAACTCAAGTTTTTCCAGGACATTTGACCCTTTTTCTCGATTTCCATGTGTTTTCCATGACTGGATAATTGGTCAACCATTTTCCAGGTTTTCCAGGTTGCGTGGGAACCCTGCATACGCATACTCATATTGTTGTTGCTGTACAACTGAATGTTGGCACTGATGCGTTACTGTTATCGTCTGTCTTGTTTCTATGTGTGGTGCACTTTAAGGTTTAGCTTTTAATCTCGTTGTGCTGTTGTGCAATGACAAATAAATTCTGATTGCTCCTCTCTGTCTCTGTCTCCGTCTGTCAGACCCGACCCCGGTGCAGCTGATCGTCCAGTTCCTGGAGCAGGCGTCGAAGCCGTCGGTCAACGAGCAGAACCAGGTGCAGCCTCCAGCAGACAACCGCAGGAACCGAACGCTGAAGCTGCTGGCGCTGAAGGTGGCGGCGCACATGAAGTGGGACCTGGAGGTGCTGGAGAAAGGGTACGAGTGTGTGTGTATGTGTGTTTCAGATACAGTTGCATGTGAACAGTTCATCAAGTGGAAGATGAAATGATCTCCTAAAGACATAAAGTTACAGATGACACATTCACTTTACATTTTAAACTATAAAAATATATTTTTATTTCCATCTGTTCAAACTGCCAGAAAAGGAAAAGGTCCCTCGGCAAAGGTTTTTTATTTGGACCCAACCAACTCACGTATCCCTCCACCCAGGGTTAGCGCCCGCCGATCAGCAGTTGGTTAGGTCCAAATAAAAACTGTGTTTTTCCTGCACTTTGAAGGGCTGGAATAAATTATATTATAGCGAACAATGGAACTGTGTATTTTTTTCAGGTAAAACCTCTTTTAGGCCGCGAAAATAGGCCGTTTCTTTGGGTCTGTTCACAACAATGTATGTTGTAAATCTCTGGGCAGGGCTATTATGGGCTGGCGTTGCTAACGGGAGGAGTGCAGAGAGTCTTCTACTGCAATTAAAGTACTTAGGGGCTATTGTAGATCATACAACCCCACTTTAAAAAAAATGCTACTATCCCTTTAAACTCCAGACTGAGTGTCTCCGTCTCTGACAGGTTGACCATCCCGGTGTTGAACATGTTGCTGAACGAGCTGCTGTGTGTGAGCAAAGTGCCGCCGGGGGTCAAACACGTGGACCTGGACCTGTCCACGCTGCCCCCCACCACCGCCATGGCCGTCATCATCTACAACCGCTGGTGAGCAGCTCGGCCCACGGCCACAGGATGAGGATGAGGATGAGGATGAGGATGATGATGATGATGATGATGGTGGTGATGATGTCGTGTTTCTTCCTCAGGGCCATCAGAACCATCGTCCTGTCCAGTTTCCCGGAGAAACAAACCAAACCTGGACCTCATCAGATGAACATGTAGGTTCTGCAGCTGTGTACGCATCCTCATATCCAGATGTTTCACAAACAGAAGCTGGTTTTTCTCTTCTGGTGGACCTGTATGTTTATGTTTCCATGGTTTCAGCAGCTGTCACAGTCACAGTAAACTCATGGATCTATTAATGCCGGCTTTTAACTATGACTATCACACCAACAGACAGAAATCTGAGGTGGATAAACAGTACAGTGATGTCACCATGACTTGTTTGTACAATTAATCGCCACAATTAATTAATCATAATCATTCCTCAATACCACAGACCGTTGACTTGCTGTTCTGGTGAGCAGCTGGAACCAGGCCTTTCCGTCAAAATAAAAGCACCAAGCTGATAAAATGCAGTTAAACTTTTTAATTTAAGGAATATAATTTACAAGAAAATCCCTGAGCCATTAAGTTAACCTTTTTCTTTCAGTGTATTACAAGTTAATGTCTATTTTATAAGTTTTATGTTGGTGAACACTTTTACTTTGGTGAATTTGGTGATTTCTGGATCCGCTAGAAGACCGGGACCAGAATGCAGACAGACTTTGGAGTAAACAGTAACCAGACTCTTCTCCTCACTGAAGAGCCTGGTGACGCGAGTATAATCACACTGTCACTTTCCTAAAAAGATTCTGTGTCAGCAGATCAGTGCAACTCGCACGGAATATTGGTAGGAATAAAAAAAAGAAGAAGAAGAAAAAACTGTTAAAATAAACGTAAACATTTGGTATCAATGACAAATAATCACTGAAATAATGAAAACATTTCAATAATTGGTCCTATATTAATAGATACTTAAAATGGATGGTGTGTGATTGAAGGTGAATCCTGATGTGTGTTTCCTGTGTGTTCCAGGCTCAGTGTGGTGCAGCAGGAGAAGGAGATGACAGACAACATCCTGACCGTGGTGAGTTCAGGTTCCTCTGGTCAACATGTAGATGAAACGCTGCTCTGAGGTTAAACGTCTCCGTCTCCGTCTCCGTCCTCAGCTGAAGGAGCAGGCGTCCGACTCCGTCAGCGTCCTGGAGGGAGCTCTGCAGCTCAAGAAGGATTTCTACGTCCACACCCTGAGGACTCTGGACCTGCTGGCTGCAGACGCCGCCGCCGCCAACGGGGAGACGGAGTCGTCCACCGCCGGCCTTCGGATCAGCGCAGACGAGCTGCACTGTCAGGTCAGAGACAAGAGACAAGGGACAAGGGACAAGGGACAAGAGACAAGAGACAAGAGACAAGGGACAAGGGACATGGCTGCTGGACGGAAGGACTCGTTAACCGAGACTGTCTCCTGTCTGTGTGTGTGTTGCAGGTTCACTATGATCTGGGAGGAATCTTCTTCCAACAAGGCTGCACAGACCAGCCGGCCTTCGAGAAGGCCAGAGAACACTTCAGACAGACCAGGGAGCTGCTCAGGAAGGTGCTGCACACACACACACACACACACACACACACACACACACACACACTGGCTTTTATTACGGTCTGGGCTGCTAAGCTGCCAGGACACTGTTGTATTCCCAGGAATTCTTTCTTTCTTCTTCTTCTTCTTCCGAGGGAATCCTACTTCCCATGGACGAAAACTCACCAAACTTTACTCATTAGCTCAACTCCAAGGACATGCCCCTCCCCCCTCCTAGGGGGGGCACAATAAACGTTTACATTTAAAAACTTTAAAAATGGCCTGTGACTCCCTGAGTCGATAAATGAAACCACACAGCAGGTCTCACTACCAGCCAATTAGCTCAGCGAGTTCTTGGTGTCAGAGGATGTGGGTTCAAGACCCAACAAGGGAGTTGATGATAACACATCAAAATACCAGATGGTCTTAGAGTCATAGTAGATGATGTTTGACAGATACATTTCAGAATTTTACCTCAAAAACTGATTTTTCTTTTTACAGTGGTTTCAAATCTGCCTGTGCGACAGTGAATTAGCTCAGTGAGATAGACAACGGCCTTTGGTTCCATAAGTTGTGGGTTCAGTCTTCAACTGGTGCATTAGGTCAACTGTCCTGTCTTCCTATTCTCCTGTTTGTTGCTCAGAATTTGCCTAAATTTGCCAAAAAATAGCCCGGACCCGACCCATCGTTGCGCAACAGCTATAATTTTTATTTGAGACTTGAGCTAAAAGCCAATGAACAAAGACAGGTGTTGATCCTCTGACCAGTGTCTCTTCTCTCCATCTCAGCTGGACGCTCCGGTTCACGTCCACCTGGACGAGAAGCGTCTGTCTGGATACTGCAACGCCTGCAGAGCTCTGACCGGAGACTGTGACCCGGCCGACGCCACCACGCCGCCGTACGACCAGATCAACAGTCTGATCAGAGCCCACGACCACCAGGTCTCACACACACACACACACACACACACACACACACACACACACACACACTCTGACAGTCACAGCAACAGGAAGCTGAAGCTGTCAATCACCTCCTCCTCTGTCCTCAGGCCGTGGTCGAAGCGTTCATCAAAGACAACGTGAGCCGTAGTTTACCCAACCACTTCAGACGCTCGGTGCTGCGGGAGTTCCTCTACAAGGTCCAGCAGGGGTGAGACACACACACACACACACACACACACACACACACACACACACACACACAGAGGAAATGTGGAATTAATTTTAGTCACTTTATCAATGCAACACTATGTTTTTTTTTAACAAAGTTTTACATAATTTCTCACATTTTTGAGAAGGACAGTGGTGTTTTTAGGACGTGTCCTGCCCAGGTTTGCCAAAATGCATTAAAATTCAAATAAAGAAACACAGCAAAAAAAATAAGTTCACTTAAATCCACTGTAGGTGGATAAATGTATCATTCTTTTGTGGTTTACACCATTTGACATTTTCCGTGCATTCAGTCTGACTTTTGTTAAAAAATAGTTCAAAAGTCATAAAACCAACATGAATACAGAATAAACATTTAAACAAGTCTGATGCTTTTCAAACATATTTTAAAGATATTTCTGAATTGCTCATCTTTTTCACACACACACACACAGAGAGAGAGAAAGTGTGTAACAGTGTGTAACGGTGTGTAACGGTGTGTAACGGTGTGTGTGTCCTCAGGGACGCGGGTCTGGACGAGCTGTGTCACCAGCTGTGTGTGTGCAACGCGGTGAGAGACGCTCTGGAGGGAGAAGTCCTCAGCGTGCGCTTCCAGCAGCTGCTGCTCCGACCCAGCAAGCGCATGGTCGACTTCATCCTGGAGGTGAGTGAGGTCACAGGTCACAGGTCACAGGTCAGAGGTCATGAGATGCAGCAGCATGAAGCTTCATCTGACTCCTCCTCCTCCTCCTGCAGGTCTGCAGTCGCTCTCTGGAGAAGGAGCGTCCGTCTGAGACGTCCAGGAGGAACATGGCCAACTTCATGAAGTGAGTTAAACAGATGTTCAGACAGATGTTCACCCATTCTCATTTTGCGCCGCCACCGACTCGTTAATTAATGCAAACACTGCTGGTTGATAAGTTTCGTTTTTACCGTGCACCACCACTGGCATTGCTCTCTCTCTCTCTCTGTCTCTGTGTGTGAGTGAGTGAACACAGCGAAGCAGCGCTACGCAGAGATGAATTAATGGAACGATATTGCATTGATGGGGGGGGGGTGCAGAATCAATTTGCAAGATGCAGTGTTTTCAGACCTCAAATAATGCAAAGAAAACAAGTTGATATTCATTTTAATCCTACAGCAGCAGTGACTGTTCACTGATTTAGTGATTATTTACTGAGAGTTCTAAGATTTTCTATTAAAATAAAGCCAATAATGATATTTTTTTGTGTTCTCTTTTTATTTGGAAAAGTACCGAAAAGTATCGAAAAACATGTTGGTACCGATACCCGTACCAACATGTTGGTATCGTGACAACACTAGTTCAGACAGATGTTCACCCGTCTAACACCAGACCTTCAGACAGATGTTGATACAGATGTTGACCCCTCCTCCCCCTGTGGCCAGGACTCTGTGTGAGAGCCTGGAGGACTTGTCCCTGGTCTTCGTGGTGTCGTCTCATAAACTGTTCATGGAGCTGCTGAGGGAGGAGGAGAGGAAGCTGCTGGTGGAGCAGATGAGGAAGAGGTCGGCCACCATCAACCTGAGCGCCAAGCCGCTGCCGTCCTTCTACGACATCCCAGGTACGGACCGAACGCAGCTCACTAGCTTTTATACATTAAAGGGATAGTTCACCCAAAATTCAAATTTCACTCATTATCTACTCACCCTCATGTCGACTAAGGGCTGGGAGAAGTTTCAGAGTCCTCCGTGTCTTCTCTGAGTTACAGCGGGGTCCATGCAGCAGTATTTGTCCATATAATGGTTGTGAATGGAGCTCACTTTTCTTCGTCCAAAAAGACACACCAAAAAAATCTAAATACCTCCATAGTGCTCTTGTATTGAAGCCCCAACATGAGAAATTGTTCCGCCGGTCAGTGCAAATCACACAGGAAGAGCAGTGAACTGAGACACTGGGAGCTTCCGCTACAAACAAGCTTAAAATATAGACTTATTTAATTTTTTTCGGAACAATTTCTCATGTCGGGGCTTCAATAATGAAATTTGAATTTCGGGTGAACTATCCCTTTAATACTGACCTGAACCAAAGAGGAGAAATGAGCCGAGTCATTTCTCTCTAACTTCAGTCTGAACCAGGTCGTTAACAACACTGTGAATAAATGTAGTGGCTCAATGTGAACACCAGACCAGACCAGATGGAAACGGTTCAAACCTGAAAGACTCATTCAGTCAGAGAGAGGAAACGGTCTCCATGGTAACCAACCTCCCGTCTCGTCGTGTCTCCAGCCTCGGCCAGCGTGAGCATCGGGCAGCTGGAGCAGCAGCTCATCTTGTGTCTGGAGCCGCGGAGGATCCGACAGATCCTCATCGAGCTGCACGGGATGGCAGAGAGACCGTTCTGGAGGGTCAACAGCAAGGTCAGCCCCCAACCCCCCCCACTTTTTGATTATTGTTTGACTTTTTTCTTTCTTTTTTCATTTTACCACTTTTCTTAAAATTTTTTGAGAAATTCTACCAGTTTCTTCTCAATTTTTCTTTTCTACTTTTTACTATTTTTTTTAAAAGAAATTGTACCCCTTTTTGTATTATTGTTTGTCCCCCCCTCTTTTTTTTGAGAAATGTTACCACATTTTTCTATAATTCTTGACTAATTTTACCAGCTTCTTCTCAAATTAAAAAAAAAAAACAGTTTACTATATACTATTTTTACTTTTACCACTTTTTTTAAAATTATTGTTTGACTTTTAATTTATTTTTTTTATTTTACCACTTTTCCTAGAATTTTTACCAGTTTCTTCTAAAAAAATGTTTTACTTTTTTTTTTTTTTTTTTTTTAAATGTGACCACTTTTTTGAGAAATGTTACCAGATTTTTCTAAAAAAAAATTTAACTTTTTTGTTTATTTTTTTGTGAGAAGTTTTATCTTTCAAAAATGTGCGCCTAATTTAAACGTACATTGACTTTTTGTGTATTTCTGGTGTTTGCTTCAAAGTTTTGTCCAATGGGGGTCCGTGGTCTAATTTGTGTCAATTTTGGGTCCTTGATGTAAAAAAGTTTGAGAACCACCGGTCTATGTGATACAAGTATGAACAGTTTACCACCTAAAAAGCAGTTTACCCACTACAAAACATTAGACTACACCACTGCCCCCCCCCCACACACAGCTCAACACCTGTCAGTCAACTACTAACCTGTGTGTGTGTGTGTGTGTAGTGGGAGGTTCCTCCAGACTACATCAACGTGATCCTGGGGATCAAAGACAACCTGACCAAGGACCTGGTCTACATCCTGATGGCCAAAGGACTCCACTGCATCTCAGTGAAGGTCTGGATTATTATTTTAAATTTATACATAGAAAGGAGCATTGGTATTACATATTATAGATATATATTATAGGTATTATTAAATCATATAGTTATTTGTATTAATAATTTATAATATTCCAAGGTTTTTTATAGCTTTTCTGTCTTTCATATTTCGTAGTAGCTGCAAATAATATCTGATTTCTATTTTAAACTAAAAAAAATTGTTTTTTTGGATGACCATTTCCGTTTATGGATGTAATATTTTCCTTGTAAAATGAAAAGATTCAACAAAAAACAATTCCTTTTCCTTAACTTTCTTTTCATCATAAGTGAGAATTATATCTTTTTTTTTTAAAAGTTTAATCTTGATGCCTGTCAACAATGTAAACACGTCTTCTAGTTCCCTCCAAAACAAACAGGTATAACGACATTCAAAAAAAAGATGATAAGTATTTTTCTCTGGAAGGTCTGGATTATTACTGATGGATGTTTGTTCACGCTGACAACATCACAGAGTGAGTGAGTTGCCATAGAAACGGTGCTAACGGTGCTGTCTGTCCCAGGACTTCGTCCACGCCCGGCTGCTCTTCTCCTCCTGTCTGGAGCTGGTCACCGAGTTTTCCCCGAAGCTGCGTCAGGTGATGCTGAACGAGATGCTGCTGCTGGAGGTGCGAGCCCACGAGAGCACGGCGGCCGAGGGCAGCAAGGAGCGGCCCCCCCCCGACCTGGTCAGCAGGGTCCGAGGTTACCTGGAGATGAGGATCCACGGTGAGGAGAAGACCTCGTCCACACGGAAACTTGTTCGTTTTAAAAAAAAGAACTCCGTAAACACGTCGTCGTTTCCAGAAATCTCTGCTTCCACTCTGATCCACTGTAAACTGTTAATGTGATAGTTCAACATTTTGTCAAATCGGCCCATTGCCATAATCCCTATAGTCATAGCAGTAGGTTCGTTACCTTTAATTGTCGGTGCAAGCTATTTTTAGAACGGCGGAGCAGAGCCGTGAGCTGCTCAGAGCTACGCTACGGAGGTTCATTATGGGATTTCTTGGTTTCCCTCATCAAACTCATCAAATACACAATCCAACAACTCCACAACGCTCTGGTGGACAAGTTGTGACCTGCACATTCACCACGCTATGAGATAATAACACAACGTTACCAGACAGAGTTGTTTTAGAGGGAAATTCATGCAAAACCGCTGATGCACGTTGCCTTCAGGGACAGTTTTTCATCAAGCAGTCTCTGTATTTCCCTCTAAAACAACTCTGTCTGGTAACGTTGTGTTATTATCTCATAGTGTGGTGAATGTGCAGGTCACAACTTGTCCACCAGAGCGTTGTGGAGTTGTTGGATTGTGTATTTGATGAGTTTGATGAGGGAAACCAAGAAATCCCATGAGCCTCCGTAGCGTAGCTCTGAGCAGCTCAGCTCACGGCTCTGCTCTGCCGTTCTAAAAACAGCTTGCACCGACAATTAAAGGTAACGAACCTACTGCTATGACTATAGGGATTATATTATGGCAATGGGCCAATTTGCCTTTACAATCCCTTTATCCCTTTACAAATGGCAAATTAGAAGTGGATTAAATGCTGCAAACTTTATTACAACATGTGGCAGATTGTTGAATCTGTATTTCTGTGTGTGTGTGTGTGTGTGTGTGTGTGTGTGTGTGTGTGTGTGTGTGTGTGTGTGTGTGTGTGTGTGTGTGTGTGTGTGTGTGTGTGTGTGTGTGTGTGTGTGTGTGTGTGTGTGTGTGTGTGTGTGTGTGTGTGTGTGTGTGTGTGTGCGTGCAGACCTACCGCTGCGTCAGGTGGTGGGGGAGGAGTGTGTTGCCTTCATGTTGAACTGGAGGGAGAACGACTACCTGACGCTGCAAGTGCCTCCGTCTCTGGTCATGAACAACCCCTACATCAAGGTAAGCTGTCAGTAAGCAGTCACACAGGCCACGCCCCCTCACTGCTCATTTGAACTATTGTAATGTTATGGTGTAATACATATCCCAGTTATCTCAAGAAATTAAAGATCTTACAAAAGAAAGTAATTCGAGTAATATCATGGACCAAGTTAAATGCCCCCTCTGATCCTCTTTTCTACAGTTACAAACTTCTGAACCTCACTGAATGTAACACTTTTCCCACAACGCCTGTGTAATGGTATGATGAAGCATTTAGACTCAATGACAGACTCTGCTGCCATCTCATCCCAATGTCTTTACCCACAACTTCTAAAGGGAAAGAGACAGAAACTGAAAGGTACAAGTCTCAGTGTGACCGTTAAAGGACCACAGACTTGGAATGAGGTTGAGAGCACGATAAAAGAGTCTGCATCTCTTGTCTCTTTTTAAAAAGAGATTAAAACAAAACTGCTGCTGAAATATGTTTAAATCAAGCTCGGTTTGCTGTTTTTTTGTTTTTTTTCATGTACCTGTGCCTGATGAGTCATTATTGTGTGTAACCATATACTCTATGTACTTATGGAATTACCTTAGATGGTTAGGGTTAGGTTAGATTTTAGGTAGAGATAGGAATTGTATTTCATAATATTTTTCATAAGGATTTTAAAATGATTTGTAAAATAAAAAAACAACCTTGAACCTTGCTGTGGCCCTGACCTTTGACCTCTGACCCCCCCACCCCCTCTGTGCCAGCTGGGGCAGCTGCTGGCCTCCACCTGTAAGGAGCTCCCCGGTCCTAAAGAGTGCCGGCGCACGGCCAAGGAGCTGTGGGACGTGGTGGTGCAGATCTGCAGCGTCTCCATCCAGCACAAGAGGAACAGCGACGGCCGAGTGGGACTCATCAAGCACCGGGAGTCCTCCATGGGCATCCTGTACAGGTACACACACACGCACACACACACACACACACACACACTAGTCTGGGGCCGTTGACTCGCTGTTTTGGTGAGCAGCCGGATCCAGGGCAAGAGAGACGGGTCTTTCCGTCAAAATAAAAGCACCAAGCTGATAAAATGCGGTTAAACTTTTTAATTTAAAGCAGAAGTAAGTGGTCCGGTCGTTTTCGCTAATGCTGCGTTCCAGGCAGGCTTTTGAAATCGTAAATTACAGCTTCAAGTCACAGCTTACGACTTTGTAGCGTTCCAGGCAACCCACTCGCGTTTTTCCGACCTGTTTTACCGGTGAAAGTCACTATAACGGCCACTCGTAACTTCCGACCCGTGAACTCGTACCAGATCGAACTGGTACGACTTCACGGTCGGAAAAATACGAGTTTCCTTGAACGCACCATAACAGTCCTCGTCCCTACATCGCCACATTCACAGCGTCCCTTGGCTGCACACACAGCCCTGCATGCCGTTCTCTCTCCTCATTGGATAAAAACTGTAGGATACGATAAATGTTTTCTCCTCGGCTCAGAGCAGAGCAGAGTGACTGACAGACCCGTGTTTCAGACCAAACACTCTATGTAAGTGATTGCTGTCGGAAGATAGAACTATTTAAGACTTATATTAACACAAATATATCACTTACTTCTGCTTTAAGGAATATAATTTACAAGAAAATCCCTGAGCCATTAAAGGAGAATTCCAGTCATTTTTGACCCCTAAATCGTTGTCCTGATGGTCACCCAGTGTTGGGGGGGGAGGGGCAAAAAACACGACTAAAATTGCTGCAGGCAAACCAGAGTTACACCATGGCTACCCGGCGCTAGCGATAGCGACAACGCTAACCCATGGGGGCAATTCTTTCAACCACAACAAAAACTCAGAAAACAATCAAATATCTATGGTACATGACTGGAATCCTTAAAGACACCACTGAACTCATATAGTGTACAGTATAAACAGTATAAACTTTGTGTTTTTGCATGTAGCCACTCACCTCAGACAGCCGAACTCTGAAACATCCTGGAAAGACATTACTATCCCATCGCAGAACGCCTGCTCTCCCCGCCCTTGTTGTGATGATTTCTTTACTAAAATAAACGGTCGGAGATATTATGCATCAATTTTAGTCGCGTTTTTTTGCGCCCCTCCCCAACCCTGGGTGACCATCAGGACAACCATTTAGGGGTCAAAAATGACCAGAATTCTCCTTTAAGTTAACCATGTTCTTTTATTATATTTAATTGTATTACAAGTTAATGTCTATTTTATAAGTTTAATGTTGGTGAACACTTTTACTTTGGTAAATTTGGTGATTTCTGGATCCGGAACCAGAATGCATACAGAATTCGGAGTAAACAGAAACCAGACTCTTCTCCTCTGAAGCGCCTGGTGTTTCCACCTGTCTCTGTCTCCAACTCTGTTTCTTTGTTTTCAGGAGTAAATTCATCACGTTCATCAAGAAGCTCAGAGTGAGTGTGAACACACGTCGATGTGTTTTTATTTTGTATTGTTTGTTGGTTTGTGTACACCATAAATCAACTTTCAAAGCAAATATTCACTTTTCCTTTTCATTCATGATCCTCACACACATCGCTCTGACTCCTGTGATGATAGTTTACAGATTCACGTTTCAACAGTGTCTAAAAAAACACGTCAGATTTATTGGTTGGACATGTGGAAGTAGATGAAACATTTACTGGAAGTGATTTAAATGTGTTTTATATGACATGAAATAAAGTCTTCATTCATTCATCCGTTCATGTTTCCTGGTTCCAGGAGCCGCTGGTGCTGACGACGCTCATCTCTCTGTTCGTGAGGCTGCACAGCATCGTCAGGGTACGACACGCTTCCTGTTTGACCTTGAACTTTGACCTCCGTGATGTCATCAGCTCATCCTTCAGTCTGAAGAAACGTTTTCACTGAAACAGCCGAGACCCAGTTCAGCTGCTTCAGAGTCAGAACCAGAAATGTTTTTATTGTGTAAAGAGCAGTAAAGCTCAGTTTACAGCACAGGGAACTTGACCTGGTGTCGGGTACAAACACAAAAGGTTCAAAATAATAGTAAAAAGTAGTGATAAAATAAACAGGGTTCCTACGCAAGTATGGAAAGTATGGAAAAGTATGGAATTTGATTTTATACATTCCCAGGTCTTTAAAAGTATGGAAAATGGAAACTATTGTATGGAAATATATTTATTTTCTTTATCTTATCTTGGTTTGGTCTTATCTTAAGTTATTTTGGTTAATTATTTTGTATGCGCTATTGTATCTAGCTACAATCACCTGGAAATTATTTGGTTGCATAATGGCATACTCATTCAGAATAATGAAAACAAATGATAAATTGCATGCTTTTTTTTATATTATGCACTTAAATATCACAAATTATTAGATTTTTTTTTTGCCAAGAAGTCTGGAAATTAGGAAAAAGTATGGAATTTGGAAATTTCAAATGTGTAGGAACCCTGAATAAAGATTTAAATAAAATAGAATAAAATATTATGAATGGAAAAATATTCTAGCACAAAAAAGCATATTCTATACCCTATTCTATTTTATATAAACCCTCAATTGTATAAAGGTAAAATATGTACAGAATACAGAAAAGTTATTGTTGTTATTAGAAGGTCGATGACGTCACAGCGTCATGACAGGTGAAGATGATGATGATGATGATGATGATGATGATGATGATGACAAAGACGCTCCTCTTCTTCTTCTTCTCCTCCAGGACGACATCGTGAACGAGGTGACAGCAGAACATCTGTCCATCTGGCCGTCCACACTCGCAAAGTAAGAACCAACAGCCGTTAACTAACTCCTCGTTACTCGTTAATTTAAACGTGATGGTGATGATGTAACGATGATGTAACGATGATGTCACGATGATGTCACGATGATGTCACTGCTCAGCATCCAGGCGGTGGACGTGGAGGCGGTGGCGGTGACGGTGAAGGAGCTGGTGTCCTACGCTCTGACGCTCAACCCCAACAACCAGTCCTGGCTCGTCACGCAGGCCGACATCTACTTCGGTGAGAAACATCTGGACAAACATCTGGTTACAGAGAAACATCTGGACAAACATCTGGTTAGAGATAAACATCTGGACAAACATCTGTCTACAGAGAAACATCTGGTTAGAGAGAAACATCTGTTTACAGGGAAACATCTGGTTAGAGAGAAACATCTGGTTAGAGAGAAACATCTGGTTAGAGAGAAACATCTGGACAAACATCTGTTTACAGAGAAACATCTGGACACAGAGAAACATCTGGTTAGAGAAACATGTTCTGTCCACACTAACATCTGTTTAGAGAGAAACATCTGGACACAGAACAGAAACATCTGGTTAGAGAAACATCTGTCTACAGGAAACATCTGGTTAGAGAGAAACATCTGTCCAGAGAAACAGCTGGTTAGACAGAAACATCTGGTTAGAGAGAAACATCTGTCTACAGGAAACATCTGGTTAGAGAGAAACATCTGGTTAGAGAGAAACATCTGTTTACAGGGAAACATCTGTTTACAGGGAAACATCTGGTTAGAGAGAAACATCTGGTTAGAGAAACATCTGTCTACAGGAAACATCTGGTTAGAGATAAACATCTGTCCAGAGAAACATCTGGTTAGAGAGAAACATCTGTCTACAGAGAAACATCTGGTTAGAGAGAAACATCTGTCTACAGGGAAACATCTGTCCAGAGAAACATCTGGTTAGAGAGAAACATCTGTCTACAGAGAAACATCTGTTTAGAAAGAAACATCTGTTTACAGGGAAACATCTGTTTAGAAAGAAACATCTGTTTACAGGGAAACATCTGTCTACAGAGAAACATCTGTCTACAGAGAAACATCTGTCCAGAGAACAGAAACATCTGTCCAGAGGCTCCACAGCTGAATCCAGAGCTTTTCAAATTAAAGTCAAAAACTAACTGTTGAACTTGGAGGCTTTTATTGTGAAGGAGCAGCTTGAACTCTGAGCTGCTTCTGCTCTTTGTGTCAAACACTGAACATCTGGACGATGAACATGTGGACGCTCCACTGATCCAGATGTTTCTCCTCCTCTCCGCAGTGACCAATCAGTACTCAGCTGCTCTGAACCTCTACCTTCAGGCCGGAGCCGTGAGCTCCGACTTCTTCACCAAGACGGTTCCACCGGACGTCTACACCGACCAGGTACACACACAGAGACACACACACACACACACACACACACACACAGACACACACTGAGACACACACACACACTGAGACACACACCGAGACACACACACACACACACCGAGACACACACACACACACACACACACACACACACACACACACACAGATGAACCCGTATGTGACTCTCTCTGTGTGTTGCAGGTTCTGAAGAGGATGATCAAATGCTGCTCCATGATGAACTGTCACACTCAGGTCAGAGGTCACGATGCAACACACACACACACACTCACACTCTGACGGTGCGTTCACACCGGGCGCGAGTAAAATATTCGCCTCGTTCTACTCGCTCGAGTTTGCCCGCTGGAATATTTGTTTTTACTTGCGGCATTTGCGCGAATATTTCGCTTGAGTTCAATATTTTGAACTCGAGCGAACAGGCTAATTTCGCGTTTTCGCTTCATTCGCGCTGCGCCGTTCGCGTCATACCCCGTCCTGACCTACAGCGATGCGACAGCGACGCGAGCGAGGAAAAGTGATTAGAATGTGTTACTATTCAATCAGCCTGTCCTGACGCCGCGAGTGACGTCGCGCCGTCCAGCGATGTCGCTCAACCCTGAAATTATCGCTTGCGTTGTCTCTATCTGGACGACATTTCGCGGCTGTGTCCCGCCCCTTAACACTTCTTATTGGTTGATAATGGTGCGTTCATAACAACTCGGAGGTCGGGATTCCCAACTTGGAAATTTCCGACTTCCGACATCATTGCGTTCACGCTGCAGGAACTCGGGAGAAAAAAAACATGGATACCTGAAGGAAGTTTGGCGTGTTATTGTGGCTCATCGCTGAATACGAAAAATATATGCAGCAGTAAATGATGTTTATTCTGGAGGAGAGGAGACGCTGCAGATGAGTGCACATATAATGTTACAGCCTTGATAACAGTTAAACGTTATTTCCGTCACAAACGAGGACCGCAATTTCACACCATACAACAATCACACCTTAATATAAACGTATTTCATATAGGCTACTGCAATAATACACAAAAATATGCATTAAAACCTCAACAAATAACTTAAAATGTCTAAATTCTAACTGTTTAAGACGAGGGCTGCCATGTTTTGATGTTGTCGTGACGTCAAGTCAGAAAGTCGGAGCTCTGATATGATACCCGAGTTCCCGACCTGTAATTTCCGAGTTCAACGCCGTTCAATTCATTTTTTACAACTCGGAGCTCGTTTTTTTCCGACTTCCGAGTTGTCTTGAACGCAGCATAAGTTCACGCTGCTTTCTGTTGACAAGCAAGTTATCAGAGAGAGGAGGATATGAGAGGGAAAAACACTCAAAGATGTGAAAAACGGCAACCAGGAAATGCCAGGAATTTCAAAACGGCGCCGCAGGTTTGTGTACGTCCCTCGATAAATTGATTGGTTTGGATTCTGAACCAATAGAATTTACTCGCAACAAAATCGTCTCGCTGCCTATCAGGACACCTTCGCGCGAGTTTTCGTTGCCGTTTCGCCCGCTCACTGTATGTCAGGACGAGGTGTCATTCGCGCCGTGCCATTCGCATCATTCGCGCCGCCGGCACGAATTCGCGTCCATTAGCGTCTGTACATTGACTTTGTATGTAATCTGATCGCGCTAAAAATTCGCCTCGCGCTCAGTGTGAACAGGCCGTGACTCTGTGTGTGTGTGTGTCGTCCAGGTGGCTGTGCTCTGTCAGTTCCTGCGTGAGGTCGACTACATGACGGCGTTCAAAGCTCTTCAGGAGCAGAACAGGTGAGTCACAGTCACAGCATCAGCCCCCCCCCTCCTCCCCCTGTGAAACATCTGTAACATCTGCCTCCTCCTCTCGTCTCCACAGCCACGACGCCATGGACTCGTTCTACGACTACATCTGGGACGTCACCATCCTGGAGTATCTCACACGTATCCTCCTCACGCCGACCTTTAGTTTGACCTTTACTGACCTTTCATGACCTTTCATGACCTTCACCTGCTCCACTCTTCTTCTCCTTAATGTGAGTTCAGATATTCACCATAAACGCGGCGAGACGGAGAAGAGACAGATTGCGGTGAGTCAAAGACGCATCACGGCACAAAGAGGTTTTACAGATGTTACACTGACAAACTGCAGCTGGATGTTAATTCTATTTATTTATATTATATTTGAAGTTTTGCAGTTTGTTTGGAGGGAGTCAAAGTTTTCCTCGACACATCTCTGTCCCGTAACACACGGGTTCCCAACCTTTTTATCACCGTGGCCCATTACAAACTAGGGCTGTCACTTTTTATTCGACATTCGAATATTCGTTCGAATGTGGGGGGAAAAGTTCGTATTCGAGCGGTAATGACCTGCTCGATATGCAGGCTGCAGCAAAGATACTCTATTTACCGTCTTTGGCTGCAGTGCCTGGTGCCTGCATAGCGCCGCGGAACGTCCACCGGACGCGCAAGGGCCGCGAACAGCCGAGAAACGGAGCCAGTTTACTTTCTGTGCCCATACTAACCGCTGGTGTGGTGTCGCGGTGTGCACCTCCGCGGCCGGCTCGCGCCGTGCAGCGTCTGGTCTATTTTGTGTGAGAGCCGCGAGCAATCGCGTCAAGCTGGGCAGGAAGTCAAACATGAAACAGCGAGAGTATCCGGTCAATTTTCAAAATAAAACACATGTAATGGAAGCAGGTGTTCAGTGCTTTTGTGGCGATCTCAGGATGTTCTAGCCTGGCTCTCGCCAGACCCTTGTAGTTCCGCAAAGCTCCACCAGAGGCGCTACGCTCAGCTTCACACAAGGGTCTGGACTCGAGGCCAATGCAAACTTCTTCCCCGGAGCAAAAAATAATGAACCAATCAGGATCGCCGGGCGGGACTTTCTGAGGTGTGACGTAGCGCTGAAGCGACTGTTTGAGTCAAACAACAATGGCGGCTCGCAGTGAGTGGCTGAAGTAGCACGTCATTCAAGATAACGGACAAGTGGTTTATCCAATCACATACAAGATTTTTTTACAAGCCCCCGCCTTCTGAAATGAATCGCCTATGGAGCAGTCCCAGACCCTTGTGTGGAGCTCAGCGTAGCTTTGTGGAACTACAAGGGTCTGGCGAGAGTCAGGCTAAGGATGTTCTGCTTTAATCCAGAATGCAGAGAGATTTGAAGTTCTATGTGAACGGTCCCCACATTTATTACACACTGTGGAGTTTGGAGCATGTGAATCCCCTGTTGCAATGAACCCCTAATTTAAACAGGACTCCTGGTTTTTCTTTTAGAACAGCTTTCTTCTTGTTGCCAGTTGTCAGGTCTTCTGTCGTCTCATTATTGAGTTTTTCCCGGCAACATGTGTTTTTCACTCTTCTATGTTTGTGAAGCTGCCTGTCAATTGGGCAGCGCTAGGAAGATGCACAAACGGAAGTGGCAAAATTTCCAAAATAAAACGACTGGAAGTGTAAAATAGACAAAACAAAACGATTATATATTTTTTTCATTCTCTTTCTGCTGCCCGGTACCAAATGATCCACGGCCCGGTACCTGGGTTTGGGAACCCAGGCTGTAACACACACACAGTTGTTGTGTAACTTGGTTTTTGTTTGTGCGAGTTTGTAAATGTAGAGACTGCTTGATGAAGGCAACGTGCATCAGCGGTTTTGCATGTATTTCCCTCTAAAACAACTCTGTGTGGTAACGTTGTGTTATTATCTCATAGCGTGGTGAATGTGCAGGTCACAACTTGTCCACCAGAGCGTTGTGGAGTTGTTGGATTGTGTATTTGATGAGTTTGATGAGGGAAACCAAGAAATCCCATAATGAGCCTCTGTAGCGTAGCTCTGAGCAGCTCACGGCTCTGCTCCGCCGTTCTAAAAATAGCTTGCACCGACAATTAAAGGTAACAAACCTACTGCTACGACTATAGGGATTATGGCAATGGGCCAATTTGCCAAAATGTCAAACTATCCCTTTAAAACCAAAGTAAATAGTGAAACCAGTGATCATGACTCCTCCTCCTCCTCCTCCTCCTCAGATGAAGGCCATCGGGCAGACGGAGCTCAACACCAGTAACCCTGAGGAGGTTCTGCAGCTCGCCGCCCAGAAGAGGAAGAAGAGGTTCCTGCAGGCCATGGCCAAGCTCTACTTCTGATCTTCATCATCAGCTTCATCAGTGTCACACGTCGGGGGGGCGGAGGGAGGGGGGAGAGCTTTTATTTTGTAGTAGAAAATAAACATCTAAATAATAATAAATACAGTTCATTTGTACATTTTGTTTTTGCCCTGAGACTCAGTGATGAAGAACATCTCCTCCTCATCACATTTACAGATTCAACTTTTAACCTGAAGCCGTTTTTTAAAAAGCGTTACAACTTATTTCATCTTATAAAATCCAACAACAGCTTTAAAATCACTCCACAATTTGATTTAAAAAAACAATTTTTCCTGAGTCGAAGCAGCGAATCGTTCAGTCGACTTCAGACTCATGATCCCACGATGATTCGCTCCGTTTCCACGACGACAACCACTCTTCCTCCTTGGTCAGGGTGGGCCGGTCTTCTCTGTGCTGGTGGGCGGAGTCAGGAACCGCCGGCCGCTCACTTCCTGTTTGCTGATGTCGTCCTGAAAGATCAAAGTGAAATAAATAAAATATAAAACTAAAACTAAAGCAGCAGTAAAGTAAAGTTTCATCAGATAACAGCAGCTTAGTTGTAGTTTTCTTGTCGATGTCTAAAGCTGCAGGAAGAAAACGCCACAGCTCAATAACATGGGACGACTTGGAGTACGACCCACAGCTAGATAAGAGTGAATGGAACCTGATGAGGACTGATGGGAACATTATGGGATGGATGCAACTAAAAGGGAACAAGTTCATCTTCAGAGGTCTGACAGAGGCTTTCTCCTAAAACCTGAACAACTACAACTAAGACTAAATAAAAACTACAACTAAGACTAAATAAAAACTACAACTACAACTAAGACTGAATAAAAACTACAACTAAGACTAAATAAAAACTACAACTAAGACTAAATAAAAACTACAACTAAGACTAAATAAAACTACAACTAAGACTTAATATAAACTACAACTAAGACTGAATAAAAACTACAACTAAAACTAAATAAAAACTACAACTAAGTTAAATAAAAACTACAACTAAGACTAAATAAAACTACAACTAAGACTTAATATAAACTACAACTAAAACTAAATAAAAACTACAACTAAAACTTAATATAAACTACAACTAAGACTAAATAAAACTACAACTAAGACTAAATAAAAACTACAACTAAGACTAAATAAAAACTACAACTAAGACTAAATAAAACTACAACTAAGACTTAATATAAACTACAACTAAGACTGAATAAAAACTACAACTAAAACTAAATAAAAACTACAACTAAGTTAAATAAAAACTACAACTAAGACTAAATAAAACTACAACTAAGACTTAATATAAACTACAACTAAAACTAAATAAAAACTACAACTAAAACTTAATATAAACTACAACTAAGACTAAATAAAACTACAACTAAGACTAAATAAAAACTACAACTAAGACTAAATAAAAACTACAACTAAGACTGAATGAAAACTACAACTAAAACTAAATAAAAACTACAACTAAGTTAAATAAAACTACAACTAAGACAAAGACTTTATAAAAACTACAACTAAGTTAAATAAAAACTACAACTAAGACTAAATAAAAACTACAACTAAGACTTAATATAAACTACAACTAAGACTAAATAAAACTACAACTAAGACTAAATAAAAACTAGAAAAAGCATTTCCAAGAATGGAAATGGTGTGACTGCTGATAGCAACTGAACGCTGTTGCAGAATTAGCAAAAAGCGCAAGCAGTGATCACCATACAAATTAGGGCTGGGTATTGTGGCCAATTTCCTGAATCGATTCGATTTCGATTCCTAAGGTTCTAAATCGATTAATCACGATTCGATTCGATTCGATTTCATTAGAATCGATTCAATCTCCTCTTAAAAGATGAAAATGGCTCAACTCTGTTACAAAATACAATGTTCTTTATTTTTTTCTTTTCACCATAAACGATTCAGCTTTTAAGTGTTAACTTAACTAAATTTGACAGTTTAAACTTGAACTGTAAATAAAACTGTCCCAAGTCTCAAAAGGGCAATTTTGAAATTAGAAAGGAATTGCAAGTGAAAGTGAACTTGAACTGCAACATTCCATCACTGCAAATTGCATTAATTAATTAATTTATAATTAAGGCATTGTTTCTTTAAGTACAAAGTGTCTCAAATCAAGTCTGCAGCAGCTAAAGCTCCCTCCCTCCCTCTTGAGGGAGGAAATGTGTAGAAACGGAGCCCATGGTAAATAAAGTGACAGTGAATGTGTGGAGCGGTTCCTGTGACGAGTCCGGCCTGGTCACGTCGCCTATCTCCAGAGTCCGGGCGTCATGTGTTATGATCCGACGGTCATAAAGTGGAGGAGAAAAGTCGCACTGTGAAAACACGGAGCTGCTCGTGTCCTTTATTCTGCGGTAATACGCTCACCTGCGGCTTGAAGAACATGCGGTTCCTGTAGATGTCTGTGTGTGTGTCAGCGCACCGCTGCCACACACAGACACACACAGCGTTGGAGCGCTCAAGTGAAACAATAACCTGCAGATCACCTGAGCTTGTAGTTTGGTTTGGTTTTTTAATCATATCAAACACAGCAATAGCTACACTGCACAGTTACAAAGAGGAAGAAAGAAACTCCGCTCGTAGTTACTGAGTCAGAGCGTCAGACGTAACCGCGCCGCTGCTTCATCACGCACAAGACTAACGGGGGAAAAAAATCGATCTCATGCCCTCTGAATCGATATTACAAAATTTAAATGAAATCGATTCAAAATCGATTAAATCGATTTTTTTACCCAGCCCTAATACAAATGTTTGACCAAGGTCGGAATCGAACCCACAACCTCATGGTCATTAGACTTCCACTCCACCTCTAGGCCACAGTGCACACACAGTTGCAGAGACTGTTGTCTGTTAATGATCTGCACACTGTCAACATCAAGAAAGCTTGAGAGTCAAGCTTGAATGACTTAGAATGAAAATTTCTGTGAATTTCAGGCTGAGAGCAGCAGTTTCAACATGAAGCAAGTTATCAGAAGTCAACAGAGGACAACTGGGAAAATAATTCACTATAACTCTTGTTGAGGCAAGATTTGAACCAGCAACCTTCAAGTCTCCAGACCAGCAAGCTATCCACTAGGCCAGCGGTCCCCAACCTTTTTATCTCCGCGGACCGGTCACCGGTGGAAAATTTTACCGCGGCCCGGCGGGGGGGGGGGGGGGGGGGGGGGCGGCGGCCGTTCTCTTCGGGGGGGGTAGCGTACGTTCTCCTGTTTACATTACATGTAGGCCTACTGTATTAACAGGACTACACGTTCACATAGCCTAGTTTTCTCTTACGTTTACGTTCTTTGTTACAACTCACCATAATATAGTATCACAATAATAATGTCAGTCATCCGGGGGTGATGCTCCGTCTGTCATCTCGGTTCCTGTCTACTCTGTCATCTCGTTTTGCTGCTGAAGCTGCAAAAAAACTCCGTTTCACAAACATAATATGTTTGTAATGGAAGCAGGTTTTCCGTGCTTTTGTGGTGATCTCAGGATATTCTGCTTAAATCCAGAACGCAGGGAGAGAAGTTTTCTGTGAAGTGATGAAGCGGCAGAGAGCCGGCCGGGTCCCACACACACATTGCGGAGCTTGGAGCATGTGAATCACCTGTTGCAATGAACCTGTAATTTAAACAGGACTCGTGTTTTTTCTTTTAGAACAGCTTTCTTCTTGTTGGAAAGCGTCGGGTCTTCTGTCGTCTCATTATTGAGTTTTTCCCGGCCCGGCGACGTGTGTTTTTCACTCTTTTACGTTTGTGCCTGCCTGTCAATTTCCTGTCAATTGCCTGTCAATTGCGCAGCACCGGCCGATGCACAAACGGAAGTGGCAACATTTTCAAAATAAAACGACCGGAAGTGTGAAATAGACGAAACAAACGATTTCATTTTTTTTTTTTTCATTTTCATTTCATCTTTCTGCGGCCCGGTACCAAATGATCCACGGACCGGTACCGGTCCGCGGCCCGGTGGTTGGGGACCACTGCACTAGGCTACAGACAGAGACAGTATGCGAGGGGTAAAGAAAACCTTTGATAAGAGGATCAATGGCTTCTGCTTAAAAAAAAAAAGTAAGGAATCGAACCCATGACCTCATGATCAACAAACCTTTACTCTGCCACTTCGCCACAGAGAGCACAGACATAAGCATGTTGCCATTGTAATGTGATGATGTGCTGCAAACGGTGGCAGAAGCAATTAATGCGTCTCTTAACGAACACCTGTAACCAATTGAGGGTGGGGGAGGGGAGCAGAATTCAACATCACATAACAAGATTGCTCAGCCTGGATTCGTACTAGTGACCTTGGGGTTGGTAAGCGGCCACCTTACAAACTGGACTACAGACAGAGTTGTGGACAACTCTCAGCATTGGGCTGAATGAGAGCAGAGAGCTCCCTGGCTGCATTTAAAAAATATTTTAAATTATTATCTAAGTCTCTTTGCATTTTTGACCAGAATTTTAGCCAGAAGACAAGTGTGGCTACAAAACTGGAGAAAATAATTTGTCTAGAGTTTAATTTGCAGAAAAAGTTAAATATTTGAAAAAGTATAAATAGTTAAAAAGAGAAAAGTAATGCCGATAAAGTTCAAAAAAAGCTGCACGTTTTGATATATGAATTGTTGAAATAGCACAACACCTAACACACTAACCATACGGCCACAGAGAACCTGAGTTACAATGAGCTTTATACTATGAGGAATCAAAGACTGTCCAATGACAGCTGAATAATTGGAATCAAAAGTCAAGCAATGAAGTGAAAAGACTGAGGCAGGAATCGAACCCATGACCATATGATCACTAAACCTTTACTCTGCCACTGCAAGCTGTGATCACCATACAAATGTTTGACCAAGGTCAGAATCAAACCCACATCCTCATGGTCATTAGACTTCCACTCTGCCTCTAGGCCACAGTGCACACACAGTTGCAGAGACTGTTGTCTGTTAATGATCTGCACACTGTCAACATCAAGAAAGCTTGAGAGTCAAGCTTGAATGACTTAGAATGAAAATGTCTGTGAATTTCAGGCTGAGCACTAACCATATGGCCACAGAGAACCTGAGTTACAATGAGCTTTATACTATGAGGAATCAAAGACTGTCCAATGACAGCTGAATAATTGGAATCAAAAGTCAAGCAATGAAGTGAAAAGACTGAGGCAGGAATCGAACCCATGACCACATGATCACTAAACCTTTACTCTGCCACTCGGCTACAGAGAGCACACTGCTTTCAAGACTGTTGTCATTCATTGTAATGTGATGATGTGCTGCAAACTGGTATGAGTAATCAAGGAGATAACAAACACCTGTAACCAATTGAAGGCGGGGGAGGAGAGCAGAATTCAACATAACATAACAAGAGTTCTTCCCTTGGATTCGAACCAGTGACCTTAGGGTTGGCAAACATCCACCCTAACCCCTAGACTACAGTGGAGTTGTGAAGAAGAGAGGTTGAGACTTTGATGAATGTGAGATTTTTTGTGAAAAAGTTAAATATTTGAAAAAGTATAAATAGTTAAAAAGAGAAAAGTAATGCCGATAAAGTTCAAAAAAAGCTGCACGTTTTGATATATGAATTGTTGAAATAGCACAAAGTATGAAGGACTAGAAGAAGACCGTAAAAAGGCGGAAGAAAATGGCCAAACAGAAGAACAATAGTGTGACTGCTTCAGCAGTCACACTAACTACAACTAATGGTGCGTTCCAGGCTTTTTAACCCGTAAGTCACGACTTAAAGTCACCAGTTACGAGTTTGTAGCGTTCCAGGCAAGTTACGAGTTACGAACTGGGAACTGGGAGTAGATCGATCTAGCACGAGTTCACAGGTGGGAAGTTACGAGTTTGACTGTACGTTCTAACGGGTAACCATAGGAACAGGTCGGAAAAACACGAGTTACGGGTTGCCTGGAACGCACCATAAGACTCAATAAAAACTACAACTAAAACTAAATAAAAACTACAACTGCAACTAAGACTAAATAAAAACTAGAAAAAGCATTTCCAAGAATGGAAATGGTGTGACTGCTGACAGCAACTGAACGCTGTTGCAGAATTAGCAAATAGTGCAAGCAGTGATCACCATACAAATGTTTGACCAAGGTCAGAATCGAACCCACATCCTCATGGTCATTAGACTTCCACTCTGCCTCTAGGCCACGGTGCACACACAGTTGCAGAGACTGTTGTCTGTTAATGATCTGCACACTGTCAACATCAAGAAAGCTTGAGAGTCAAGCTTGAATGACTTAGAATGAAAATGTCTGTGAATTTCAGGCTGAGCACTAACCATATGGCCACAGAGAACCTGAGTTACAATGAGCTTTATACTATGAGGAATCAAAGACTGTCCAATGACAGCTGAATAATTGGAATCAAAAGTCAAGCAATGAAGTGAAAAGACTGAGGCAGGAATCGAACCCATGACCATATGATCACTAAACCTTTACTCTGCCACTCGGCTACAGAGAGCACACTGCTTTCAAAACTGTTGTCATTCATTGTAATGTGATGATGTGCTGCAAACTGGTACGAGTAATCAAGGAGATAACAAACACCTGTAACCAATTGAAGGCGGGGGAGGAGAGCAGAATTCAACATAACATAACAAGAGTTCTTCCCTTGGATTCGAACCAGTGACCTTAGGGTTGGCAAACATCCACCCTAACCCCTACACTACAGTGGAGTTGTGAAGAAGAGAGGTTGAGACTTTGATGAATGTGAGATTTTTTGTGAAAAAGTTAAATATTTTAAAAAGTATAAATAGTTAAAAAGAGAAAAGTAATGCCGATAAAGTTCAAAAAAAGCTGCACGTTTTGATATATGAATTGTTGAAATAGCACAAAGTATGAAGGACTAGAAGAAGACCGTAAAAAGGCGGAAGAAAATGGCCAAACAGAAGAACAATAGTGTGACTGCTTCAGCAGTCACACTAACTAAGACTCAAAAACTACAACTAAGACTTAATAAAAACTACAACTAAGACTCAATAAAAACTACAACTAAGACTAAGACTAAATGAAAACTACAACTAAGTTAAATAAAAACTATAACTAAGACTAAATAAAAACTACAACTAAATGAAAACTACAACTAAGTTAAATAAAAACTACAACTAAGACTAAATAAAAACTACAACTAAATGAAAACTACAACTAAGACTAAATAAAAACTAAATAGTCAATTCCTCTAAAATAAAAACTAAACTAAAACTGATTCATCACTTGTTGAACTCACTAAAACTAAACAGAAATAAAAAAGCAAACTGAAAAAACTTAATAATAGGAACTAATGAACATTTTAAAACTCTAATAACTCTGGTGGAGGTTTGATGTTACGGCTCCATTAGAGGTCTGATCCTGTGTGTAATATCTAATATATATCAGTGTCAGTGTTAATAAACTTCAGCCCACATGAGGTTCTTCCAAAGCGATTAATTGATATATAGATATATAGATATATATCAATCAATCGCTCTGGGTTCTTCAGACAGTGGGGTCGGCTCCATGTGACCTCTGACCTCCCCCTGACCAATCAGAGCAGCAGCAGCAGCAGCAGCAGCAGTGACCTCACCAGCAGGCTCAGGTAGTCCGTGTGCGTCTGCAGGTCGAATCCGTCTTCTCTCACTCTGGAGAAATCTCTGAACGAGGCTCGACCGCCGCGACGCAGAGACTCGGCGAAGGGAGACGTCCAGGTGAGACACGGCTGCAGGACGTCGGAGGACAGACCTGGACAGACGGAGAGACAGATGGAGAGACAGACGGAGAGACAGACAGGTCAGTCGACTCACATGGTGGTTAGTGCTGCTATTAGTGAATTTAATACCTGGAAAGAAAAGAGGCTCCTGGGTTTTAGTTTTAGTTTTTTTTTGGAAGGATATTTTCTAGTGATTGTGCCACTGCTAACCTGAACTAATAATAATACAAAGTGAGCAACTAAACCATGACATTAACCAAAAGAGACGATTCATTCAGTATTTTGGACTGAACGATCCAAAAAACACAATAATTGGTTATAATTAAAAAATCTCAGGGCCGATTTGTTTTTGTTATTAAAATGCTCTAAAGTTATTTAGATGCTACTTTCTAAAGTGGAGGAAAAGGTTATGATTAAATCTAGTTGTTCTGTCGAATTTATCAATATATAATCATGTGGTAGCTTTAAAGGAGATTAAAGGAGAATTCCGGTCATTTTTGACCCCTAAATCGTTGTCCTGATGGTCACCCAGTGTTGGAGGGTGCAAAAAACTCAACTAAAATTGATGCAGGCAAACCAGAGTTACCATGGCTACCCGGTGCTAGAGATAGCAACAACGCTAACCTATGGGGGCAATTCTTTCAACCACAACAAACACTCAGAAAACAATCAAATATCTATGGTACATGACTGGAATCATCACAACAAGGAGAAAGTGTTAGTTTCTGTGGCGGGGAGAGCAGGCGCTCTGTGATCGGATAGTAATGTCTTTCAGGATGTTTCAGAGTTGGGCTGTCTGAGGTGATGACTACATGCAAAAACACAAAGTTTATACTGTTTATACTGTACACTATATGAGTTCAGTGGTGTCTCTAAGGATTCCAGTCATGTACCAGAGATATCTGATTGTTTTCTGAGTGTTTGTTGTGGTTGAAAGAATTGCCCCCATAGGTTAGAGTTGTCGCTATCCCTAGCGCTGGGTAGCCATGGTGTAACTCTGGTTTGCCTGCATCAGTTTTAGTTGCGTTTTTTGCTCCAACCAACACTGGGTGACCATCAGGACAACGATTTAGGGGTCAAAAATGACCGGAATTCTCCTTTAAAACAGGATTGTATGTATCCTCCTGCTTTTTGGGGGGATTTCTTCTGTCCCAGGAATTCAAAAGATGCAAATCTGGTAAATTTGAGCAACACTAACAGTGATGATGCATTAATAATTAAGAAGTTTCTGGTCCGTGTGGTTTGAATCTGACCTGAAACCTGCTCCACGGTTTCCTGCTGCAGGAAGTGACAGAGAACGGCAGCGGCCAACACTCGGTACGGGAAGTCCAGAGAGTCGATGTGGAGGACGCAGACGTCCAAGAGCTGAGAGACACAAGACGAGACGATGTGAGATGATGTGAGTGAGACACACAAAACACATCTGGAAACATCTGGAAGCAGCAGCAGGCGAGAGGAGCTGCTCTGGACTCTGAACCGACCCGAGTCGTCTGGACGAAGACGTCGTGAGGAAACCGCGGCTCCAGCAGCTCCGACGCCGCGCTCAGCGACGCCACCTGCAGGTAGAGCTTCAGCCACGACACGGAGGTTTCAGGACAGAGGCTCCATCGCAGAGACTAAAACACACACACACACACACACAGAGCAGAGTTACACACACACTACATGAATTTATGAATGAATCTGAATGAATGAATTTATATTTATTTACGTGTCGTGCACCAATTAAGGCGCCCAGCCTATAAGGGCTTACAAGCAGGGTGCGATTTGCCGGGGGGGGTGGTGGGGATTTTCCCCCCCTCTGTTTTCGATGTCCCCCCCTCTGGTCATTTATTATCATCCCCGGTGGGGATACGTGTTGTCCCCCCCTCTGGTCAGACAGAGCCTACTTTAGATCAAGTCTACATTATTTGAACCGTGAGCCTTCTCATCCCCCTTAAGTAGCGCACAGCGTCTCCCAGACCGTCATGTAGCCTAGGCTACTGTCAAAAAAGAAAAAAAAAGTCTCGAGATGCCGGTTGCACTGGGTCGGGTCTGTCTCCAGGTTTGAGCAAATAAAAGCCGGTCTCAAGCCGGGTCTGTTCTATATTTATATGCTTAATGTTTGGGTGCAACAAAGTCGCTGTTAACAAAATCAACATCTAATCTGTCCCTTCAAATTAAAGTTAGTGACGTGTCTGTTTGGAGCAGCTGCTGACAGATGGGCAGCTGACAGTGACAGTTTCTTCATCACTAAACCTGGGCCACCATCAGATCCTTCCTCGGGACAAAGTCTCTTGGACATATATTAGCTATATTCTGTGTTTTTCTTCTCTTTAACCGTCTCATTTCAGTTTTTGTCGGTTGGCAAGCTGGTGCACCGCTGTTTCTCTCTCGCGCTCGCTCACTCACTCACACACTCACTCACTCACGATGCGCATATAAATGTTATAAAACAAAATAAAAAGGACAAAAACACAGATGCGCAAATTGAAATGACCTATAGTCTGACTCTATTCAATGACCACAGCTGATCACAGCTTGTCGTGCCACACCTGTTACGTCTCTATGAACACAACTACAGCCCCCCCCCCCCCAAACTATCCCCCCCAAACTATCCCCCCCTCTGTTTTTTTCACAAATCGCACCCTGCTTACAAGACACATTATCATCATATTTAGACACCAAACAAAATCATCAGAGCACAGACAAAACCAAACAAAAACAGAAACCACATGGAGTTCACATAAATAATTCACTTTTTCTTTTTGACCAGGCACTTTTTATGAAAGTAGCTCTAGTAAAGACTTCTTTTCTGAAGAACCATTCCAACTTTACCTCATCATCAACCCAAAACAACTCAGGTTTCACATTTTGCATTTTCTGAAACAAAAACTGCCTGTTCTGGCTTCGTCATATAACGGACAATGAAACACAAAATGCAGTTCATCCTCAATTACATTTAAATTACATAATGTGCATAGTCTTTCATCCTCAGGTACTGAGTTCTGTTACAGCTCTGTTATTGATTATCGATTGATCCTCTGATGGTTCTATAGGGAAGTGTACTACATTCACTTGACTAATAATTTAAAAAATCCTGTTTTTCTGAGTAATTTATCTTTTGGTTTGTTTTTTTGAATAATTTTTTCTGTTTTTCGTGGTACTTTTTTTCTGACTTAGCTTCGAGATTTCAAAATCCCGCGAGAATCTCCCACCTGCAAGTAACTAGAGGACTGATTTCAAAATAAAGGTGCTACATCAGACTGCTCTGAGTGACTCTCTCTGAGGTGGAGTTCTGTAATAACAGGTAGTTTCCTTTCAATATAAATCTGAATTTACTGGGAACACAGTGACAATAAGACTGTATTTTTTGTGGAGCATATCCATGGATGTATGTTAAGCAATGTAAAAGAAAGCGCCTTTACTCATTGTGTTATGAGTAGTACTTTTATTTTGAAGGATGTTTGTTATATGCTCCCTGACGTGACGTGTGTAGCTTGTGTTCGAGCCGTCAGTCTGGAAAATAAAGCAACGGAGGAACCTGAACCAAAGTGGAGTTTGAATAAAAGTCCTTAACAATGTATCTCATGGATCTAAGATGTAATAAATCCGTGATGAAGTGGAGGTTTGACTGCAGCAGCAGGGCCGGCCCCTGGCATAAACACTCTATGCGGTTGTTTAGGGCCACATGATCAGAAAGGTACCGGGTTCATTCAAGTCATTTAAACATCCTGAGGTCTGCACCACAAGCTTTATATGTAATGTGAAGTCAATATTCAGCTTCTTTTATCTCACATTTGAGACATTTGGTGAAAACAGAACGGCAGAATGACAACATTTGTGCTCAAAAAGCAATTTTACAAAATGTAATTTTAGACTTGTTTTCTACACTTATCTATTGCTGTATTCATATCCTATTTCAAGCACCAAAACAGTTCATTCTCATGACTGAAGGTGTGTTTTCACAAGGGATTTGACATTTTTCAAAAAGCAGACCTCAAATTTCCAGCATTTGGCCTAAATTATTTCTTTATACAGTGTTCTAGGACAAATTGGCCTCAGTGTGCTTACAGCAGAGGTTATAATATTTAAACATAAAACACTTGAGTATTGTTACATCTGCAAGTATCTTAAAAAGATCAATTTAAGAAAATATGTAAAAGTCGAGAAAATGGCCTCAAACCTCAGAGGGCATAAACACGTCTGTATTCAGTTTTAACCAGTGATTTGGTGTTTGCGCTTAGAGTGCAGGGCCACAAACAAACATCTTGTTTAGGGGGCCACCAAAATCCTAGGGCCGGCCCTGTGCAGCGGTTAAACGATACTTGCAGCTTCTTGCGGGATTTTGAAATCTCATTAAGTCAGAAAAAAATTACCACCAAAAACAAACCAAAAAAAGAATGACTCAGTGAATGCAGTGTTTCTACCTTCAGGATGATGAGCTCCATCTGAAGGATCTCGTCCTCGTAGTACGTCCCCGCCGTCACGTACGCCATCTGGGAGAGCTTCGGGGGCGTGGCCTCCTGTAGGAAAACACACAACTCAACTGTCAGTTTTCATCTCCACCTGAAGAAAACACTTCATTATTACTGATTATTGATCAGAGAGCAGGGATCCAGACTAAACTAGACTAAATGGAGGCATTTTGTCCTGAAAATTGAGACGGTGCAATAAATTGTTCATCTACTTGCGCATGTGCAACCAGTTAATCTGCTATTTTTCTTCTAACACTTAGTGAGGATCATGAATGAAAAGGTGAATAATGAAAGAAATGTGAAATTTGCTTTCCAAGTCAATATTAACGGTTTGTGCGCCTACGTTTTCTACTTGTGCTCCTAAGATTTAAAGTCAGCGGGTCGATGTAGACTAGAGGCAGCTGAATGTTCAAAGATGCATCGAGATTCTTAATGGGACGATTCTGAATCGATGCATTTCCCAAAAAAATTGAGAAATTAACAAGTGCACCTTTAAGCAGCCTGGGCCTTTTCTTTTTCTTTGTGCTCTCAAACTCCAAGGAAGCTGCTGCTTTGTGGAAATCATATTTTCTATTCTATCTCATGTGAATAAAAGGTTTAATATATTTATCTTAGGCTTGGCCGGTATTACGGTAATACCCTTTACTGCAGGTGTTTAAAAATAGCAACGGTATCAGTTTCAATACCGTCATGAAAGAATGCAATGCACTTATATAGGAGGTAAGGATTAAATATTAAATAAAAGTAATTTAATGCCTAAATTTGATTATATGTCCAGTAGCACTTATGTGTGGTTGAATTTTCAGTTAGTTTAATATGTTTTAGCATGAATGAAAAGGTGAATAAAGAGAGAAATGTGAACAATATTTACAGTTTGTGCGCCTACGTTTTCTACTTGTACTCCTAAGATTTAAAGTCAACGGGTCGATGTAGAGGCGCTGAACATCATCGAGATTCTTAATGAGACGATTCTGAATCGATGCAGTTACGTCACATTATTGATTTTTATTTAAATTCAAAAGGAAAATTGAGAAATTAACAAGTGCACCGTTAAGTAGCCTGGGCCTTTTCTTTTTCTTTGTGCTCTCAAACTCCGAGGAAGCTGCTGCTTTGTGGAAATGCATTTAAAATCATGTTTTCTATTTTATCTTATGTGAATAAAAAGTTGAATATATTTATCTGACTATTTATGTTAATAAACGAAGAAGCCATGTGAGGGAACATAGAAAACTGAAAATGTGATGCATCGTTTAATCGAATCAAACCGAATCGTAGACTGAATGCTGAATTGGCTCTTGAGAAACTGACCGATTATTGTTGTTATTCTGAATTTTACAACATCTGGAAGATATTTCTTTCTCTTTTTTCATTTAATATTCATTGCACAGTAATTTGTTGACTAATTGAATTAAAGTGCTGTTTGATTAATCCTGTTTAATTTTAGTGGTTTACTTTTATTATTTGTCTTTCACTAGCTTCATTCTTTTCCGTATTATTATTATTTCCATAAATTGTTGGATGTTGTTGCATTAACACAGATCAGATGACCCGTCCCTGGTTTGACCTCTGACCCCGGCGTTCCCTCACCTCCATCTTGGCGGCGATGAACAGACAGGTGATGCCGATGAGCTGCAGGACGCTCTTCTCCACGCCGCTGCGAGTCCACATGAAGCGGTCGAAGTAGTCCTGAGCCAGGTAGAAGGTCTGGCGCTGCAGGGAGTACGCCTCGCTCACCTAGGCAACGGTGACATCATCATCGTTGTTGTTATTATGACACACTACCCAGGGGGCAAAATCCCAGTTTTTTGAAAAACGGACACGGAGCGTTGTAAAAGGTTTGACACCAGAAATGATCTGTAGGACCTTCAAGGATTAAAACCTGGGTGGACAACCCGGTCAACTAGCTGCTGGAAAGCTACAGGGGCCAAAACCCCTTTCTGGGGTCATTTTGCTGGCGAAATGATGTAAATGCAAATATTTAGGTACTACAATGGCATAAATAGTCATACAACTATAAAATTTGGCAGAGAGTATCTTGACGCATAGGGGGAGGCATGAAAAAAAGATTCTGGGGTTTGTTGCAACTCGATTTTAAGATATCACCCTCAACATCCCAAAAAAGACCAAAAAAGGTACTGTTCGCCTGACAAATTCTCATAAAAATTCTTATTTTTCAGCACTTTATGGAGAATATCTATGCTTAACATGTATATAGAAAATTTCCTTAATTCATAAGCTTCCATTTGAGTCCAAGATAGCCTTTCTATCTCAAAAGCCCCACTTGCTGTGGCCAACGGTCTTCTCTATCTATCTGTTCACTTTGGGGAGACCAGAAATAGAATGGTTTCTGATCATGCCAGTTAACATGTAGTTTTTCACAATAGGTGTTGCATTGTTTGGAGACAGCCTGTAGCTTTCCAGTAGCTAGTAGAAAGGCTATCTTGGACTCAAATGGAAGCTTATGAATTAAGGAAATTTTCTATATACATGTTAAGCATAGATATTCTCCATAAAGTGCTGAAAAATAAGAATTTTCATGAGAATTTGTCAGGCGAACAGTACTTTTTTTGGTCTTTTTTGGGATGTTGAGGGTGATATCTTAAAATCGAGTTGCAACAAACCCCAGAATCTTTTTTTCATGCCTTCCCCTATGTGTCAAGATACTCTCTGCCAAATTTTATAGTTGTATGACTATTTATGCCATTGTAGTACCTAAATATTTGCATTTACATCATTTCGCCAGCAAAATGACCCAAAAAAGGGGTTTTGGCCCCTGTAGCTTTCCAGCAGCTAGTTGACCGGGTTGTCCACCCAGGTTTTAATCCTTGAAGGTCCTACAGATCATTTCTGGTGTCAAACCTTTTACAACGCTCCGTGTCCGTTTTTTTGCTTTGCCCCTTGGGTACAGAGAATGAAAAGAGGAAGCCGTCGTCATGGTGATGATGATGTCAGACACTCAGACACCTGCCTCTATGAGCCAGTCCAGCAGGACCGACCTCATCCTGGCCTCGACCCCCGGGTGCTGCAGCAGGAAGCTCTTGTCGTGTCTGTAGCTCTGCTCCTTGTCCAGCAGGTGGCGCCACACGGCCTCCTCCGAGCCCCAGCTGCAGCACACACACACACACACACACACACACACACACACACACACACACACACACAGGAAGGGACCAGCCAATATATTACTGTAACTATTTGCATCATGTAACTTTCAGAAAAAATTACATGATGAAAACTATTCATGATTTTAACGCTCCTGGGTCAAGGAAGGAAGGACGGCAGGGAGGATGAAGGGAAAGAAGGAAGGGAGGAAGGA
>NC_140917.1:4704980-4756104 GCF_045865225.1 Trachurus japonicus | reverse complement strand
AGGATGAAGGGAAAGAAGGAAGGGAGGAAGGAAGGCAGGAAGGATGAAGGGAAAGAAGGAAGGGAGGAAGGAAGCCAGGAAGGAAGGAAGGAAGGCAGAAAGGCAGGGAGGACAAAGGGAAAGAAGGAAGGAAGGAAGGACAAAGGGAAAGATGGGAGGAAAGAAGGAAAGGAAAAAGGAAGGAAGGAAGGAACGAACAAAGGAAGGGAGGGAGGTAGGAAGGGAGGGAAGAAGGATTGTGGAAAGATGGAAGGGGAAAAGGAAGGAAAGAAAGATGGAGGGAGGGAGGGAGGAAAGAAGGAAGGAAAGAAAAATGGAGGGTCAAGAGAGGAGGGAAGAAGAAGGAAGGACGTAGGGAAGGAAGAAAAAAGGATTGCGGAAAGAAGGAAGAGAGAAAGGAAGGAAAGAAGGAAGGATGGAGGAAGGGAACAGATTAGGTCAGTTTGACCCAGAAGTGTCCTTCTGGGTCAAACTGACTCTGTTTTGACTGGTCCTTCTTTCCTCCTTTCCTTCTCTCCCTCCCTCCATCCATCCTCCTTTCCTCCCTCCTCCTCTCTCTCTCTCCTTTCCTTCCTCTCTTGCTTCCTTCTCCTTCCTATCCTTTCCTTTCTTTGTTCCTCTATTTGTCCATCCTTCTTTCCTTCCTTCTTTCCACCATCCTTCTCACTTCCTTCCTCCTTTCTTTCCCTTGGTCGTTCCTTCTTCCTTCCCTGAACCAATCTGTCTTCTTTCCTCCCTTCCTGTCTCCTTCCTTCCTTCTTCTTCCTCCTTTCTTGACCCAATCTGTTCCCTTCCACAATATTTCTTTCTTTCTTTCTTTCTTTCTTTCTTTCTTTCTTTCTTTCTTTCTTTCTTTCTTTCCCTTGACCCAGGACAACAGGAGGGTTAACTGTATTTCTGTCGTTCATAACAGTAGAACATGAACCAGAGGCTCTGAAGCTCTGAGGGAGCGAGCGGACTGAGCCAAGATGGCGGCCGTGTGGCGTCTTCTCATACAGATCTATGGTTGCTAGGAGTTACCTGAGCTGAGGCAGAGGAGACGGTCGTTTCTCTGGACTCTCAGCGAGGACGCCGGGCGCCGCGATGCCTTCAGGGACCAGCTGGTTCTGAGAGAAAGGAAAACACACACGGTTGTATTTATTCATGTCGCTGTCTGTGGTTCTGTCTGTTCAGTCGTCTGTGACTCGGCTGCAGCGACGCACAAACTGATCAAACACAGTGAAAACAGCAGAAGAGGAAATGAATAATCACCTTCTCACACTGCAGCTTGGACAGCGGCGGAGTCTTCTTCCTGTTGCTCTGCTGCAAGACCACACGAGACCGAGACGCTCCAGTCAGGTCAGATCACATGGTTTATTATAATTATATTATAGTATATATTATTATTATCATCTCTACCTTCGACGCCTTCTGCCCCGGACCGTTCTCTGATCTCCTGTGGAGGCGACCGCTGCAGAGACACCACACTGAGTTAGTTAAAGGACGATTCAGGCTGTATTTTCCTAACATTTTAGGTCTAAAAGAAGGAATCTGAAGATGTTCAGTTTAATTGCTCCTGTTTTGCGGTAGTTGTGTCTGTCCCTGCATCGCGCACGGCGACTCAAACATGCACCCAGAAGTTTATTTACTTCAAGCAAGCCGACATGTTTGTAAAACTAGATCTAATTCAAAGTCTGGCGGAGTCGAGACCCAAGTTGACGCTCGGTGTGTTCACGTGCAGTCGGAAGCTCCCGTTTGTGTCATAAACACAGGAATATCAACTCTTGACTTGCTTGAAGTAAATAAACTTCTGGGTGCATGTTTGAGTCGCCATCTGACGCTGTCTGTGGCTTTGAGGGATGGAAACAGCCTAAGCAGCAGAACTTCCATCCGCTCCCATTCATCGCTGCCGTGGCGATGCGCGGACAGACACAACTACCGCAAAACAGAAGCAATTAAACTGAAAATCTGCAGATTCCTTCTTTTCCTTCCTAAAATGTTAGGAAAATACAGCCCCAAGTTGAATTTGCCCAGAATTGTCCTTTAACTCTGAGCTGGAGGAGGTAACACAGTGATGGAGGAGGAGGAAGAGAAAGAGGAAGAGGAGGAAGTGTTTACCTCTGTCTGGTCATGGCTGCAGCTGCTTCTGCCTGAGAGGAAAGAAAAGCAGAAGTTAGAGGTGAAGCTGCAGCTGCTGCAGCTCAAAACACTGAGACATGAAACCACATGAAGCTGCAGCTGGTGCACGAAGCGACCACACGCACCGATATACGATCAATAACCCACGTAGAAACTATAAAATAAAATAAAACTAAACCTTCCGTGCTCCCGATGCTGCAGCTCAGTCTGAGTCTGGTTCCTGTCTGCAGGTTTGTGACTCATGCATGAATCTGAACTACAGACCGTGTGTGTGTTCCTGCTGCAGACACACCATAAGTGGCTGTGCTTCTCTTTTATGTTTTTCATCACAGTTAATGAAAATTTCAAAATCCTCTACATCTCTGTTGCTTTTCTGCTGCTGTGGGTGTTGTTCTTTAACTTTTTGAGGCTGTTTAACTCGCTTCTGGTTTTTACATCCCCCTCAAACTGGCATGAAGCTGAATTAAACATAAAGCTGCAATGAGTTCATTATCATCTGTATGCAGCCAGCAGCGCCATATCCCAGGTACAACTACATCAGTCAATGCTATGCTGCTAAATGTATCATATTGAAAAAAGACATCGTCAAGTTTGTTTCTCTGGTTAAATTGACAACAGACTAGATGTAACTTAATAATTATAATAATTTAAAATCTGCTGCTGATCCTAATTTGTAGTCAAAAGACCAGTGATAAACTTCCTGCAGCTTCACCATGGATCATAGACTGTAAAAAGCCATGGATGTATTATTATATTATATACTTACTATTATTATCGGTCTTATAATAGATCCATGAGCCACACACACACACACACACACACACACACACACACACACACACACACACACACACACACACACACACACACACACACACACACACACACACACACACACACACACACACAGCCTCATCATTATCAACACATACTACTACTACTACTACTTATAATAATAATATGCACTTAATAAACACTAGTTACTCTAGTTTACTCATGCATATAACTATAACTATAAACAGTAACAACAACAACTAGTTGAAGCTGACGTCAGCAGCTCCTCACCGTGACACCGGAGCTCGGTCGGTGATTTCCCGCCGCAGAGAGAAGAAGGAGAAAAAGAAGCAGCAGCAGCTTCCGGTCGGTGGCCAGAGGGGCTCGTGCAGGCAGCGGCTCTGACGTCACCGACCACCGGGTCAGAACCGGTAGAGACGAAGAACCGGGACCAGGGAACCGGAGTTCAGTCCGACATCATATGACCCGGTTTGGTTTGGTTTGTTTCCCTCCTTCAGGTCAAACTTCCCTCTGGTCGCCGCTCGCGCCAACACCCGGAGACTCACTGCGCATGCGCGGGACTGAACCAGGACTGAACCAGGAAACGGCGGTTTTTATCGGTTTTATCTGTTTTATTTCCTCTGTTTTCATCACATGTTCGTGTCAATTGTCGATAACTGTTGTTGTTTTCCCGATAATGTTCATAAATAACATCTATTTATACATTAAATTCTACTTTTCCCCCTCTTTTTTCTTCTGTTCGGCTTTTATTTTGTCGGGTTTCCGGGTTGCCGGCGGTGGGCGGAGCTACAGAGACGCGACAGCCAATAGGAGACGGAGTTGAGTTGAGCGCGTGCTCCTGCAGCCGGATGTAAACAAAGCGGAGAGAGCTGTCATCAAAGTAAGAGCCCAAAGTTATTAACTCTTCATATGGATAAGTGTTAAACTTCATGTTCATGTGAAAACATTCTCACCAACAGTTAATACATAGGCTACACTGCAAAAACTCAAAATCTTACCAAGAATATTTGTCTTATTTCTAGTCAAAATGTCATTTCTAGTCAAAACAAATCTCATTATACTTCAAATAAGACTCCACATTAAAAAAGCAGCTTGTTTTTAGACACTTTTTACTTTTTTAAAGCAAAAATCTGATAGTGGAGCAAGTTTTTCTTTCTTATTACAAACACAAAAAACTTGCTTTCACCGGCGGATTGTTCTACTTATTTCAAGTGAAAATTAGTTTGAAAGAAGTGAAAATTATCTAAAAACATGTTAATTTTTAGGTGATGAATCTTATTTTAAGTGGAAAGAGATTAGTTTTGACTAGAAATTAGACATTTTGACAAGAAATAAGACAAATATTCTTGGAAAGATTTTGAGTTTTTGCAGTGTATAAAACATATAACATTTACATATATATTTATAATAAGATCATATAATATTTATGATAATGATAAATCATATTAATAACAATAAATATAACAAACAATAAATGACAACTGAACATCTCTCTCTTTACACACACTTGAATATTATTATAATTTATAATATTATTATGTATATTCCAGATTTCATTTATTCAGCTGTCCAGTCATGATCTCTAAAACATGTTTCCCAACATTAGATTAGATTAGATGTACTTTAGTCATCCCACAACGGGGAAAAAGAAAGAAAATAAAAATATTGCAACGTAAGTGACAATGATATAAATATAAGTATAAATAATATAAATACTACTACTGCAGGTGTGAACTAAATAAGAATATTGCAAAGTAAGTGACAATGATATAAATATAGATATGAATATATAAATATACTAATACAGCAGGTATGCATGAAATAAAAAAATAAGGTGACCATGATGTACAAATATTACAAAATAAGTGACAGTGGTATAACCAGTACTGCAGGTATAAACTATATAAATAAAATATTTCAGTGTAAGTGACTATAATATAGAAATAAATAATATTGCAGGGTGAACATGAAGGTCCAGATGTTATTAATGACATTATATATAATAAATCTTCTCTGTCATTTAACTACATGTGGTTTTATGCATTTAAACGCTCCACGATCCAGAACTGATCCAGGTTCAGACCAACAGCTGCTCGTCTGTGTCGCCCTCTGCTGGTTAAATGTAGAATCAGGTCACCTGGCTGATACACTTCATATTTTTTATTTACAGTTTTTTTTCCAATCGCTAAAACACAATTTTGCAAACTAGACCGGTTTTTATCAAAATATTTAACACAATTCACAAAACCACACACACACAAACTGCAAAATACCTCATACATCCTGCAAAATGAAGCACTGCAACCAAAACTACATTTATCATTATCAAAATCAGATTGTTCACATGCACAGAAATATTTGCAGATACACAAACATCCTGTTGAAACCAAACAAGTCAGTGCAACATATATATATATATATATATATATATATATATATATATATATATATATATATATATATATATATATATATATATATATATATATATATATATATATAAATATAGGAAAACTCCTCCTCTTTCTCTTCCTCTCTCTGCAACGTCTTCTATAGTTGTTGTAAACAAACTGAGGTATTTTAGTTGCTCACTTCCTGATTGAAGTGGTGACGTTTAACCGAGGTGTTTGCCCAAGTGGCACATCACATGTCACCTGTTGGCTCATGTAGTTTCATTTTGAAACGTCCAACATGTGACTTTATATCAGATTGTCGTGTCTCATGACCGTGGTCAGTACTTTCAAAAAGTGACATTTTGAATCACAAAATGTGTGTAAAGCAGAAAATGAGGTTTAGCTCTCTGTGTGTCAGTATAAATATTTATCAAATCAAATAAATCAAATCAAATAGACTTCATTTGTCCCACAAGGGGAAATTTGTCTTGGGCAAGGGAGTTGTGACAGCTGCCATGTACATGTAAAACATCCATACACAGTGCATAATATACAATAAAACAGTAACAAAGGCAAACCAAGAGAGAGAGAGATATCCAAGAGAAGAGAAAGAAAGAAAGTGCGGGGTGCAATAAATAGAGTAAAATACTTAATACAAGTTCAAATAAAAACATACTAAAAACTAAAAGAAAGAGCAAGGTTGGTAAAAGCCAGCAGGTGGACAGGCAAACCGGATGTAATTAATATGATTGACTGATTGCAGCATGTCATTTTAGTTTGTTAGCAATTGGAAAAAAACTGTAATATAGTACAAAACTGTTGTCATGACGTCATGTGTTATGTTCATGATGATATTTCCTAACTTTAACCACATCGACTTTTTACTATCATTAGATTTAATTCTGTTTATCTTGATTACATTGATCATATTGATCATTTAAACTGCGATTACAAATTATAGTTAAATCAGGTTGTTTTTTAAAAGATATTCAGTCTTAATATGTTATTAATTTACCGTAATATCACATTTACACCAGAATTTAAAATTAATGTCAAACTCAAAACAAGATTCAGATGTGACGTCATAGTTCAGTTCACTTCCCTCTTCTGCGCTGGCAAATGGGAAGATGTGTGAGCTGAACATAAAGAGAAGAGAAGAGAAGAGGAAGCTGCACACACACACACACACACACACACACACACACACACACACATACACAGTCACACACACACACAGACTCTCTCTGCTCCGAGCTCAGAAACAGAAGAATCAGTTCAACATGAAGCTGCTGGAAATCGTTTTAATTTTCTACCTGAGCTGCGTCTGTGCAGGTAACGTTTCATAAAGCTTCATAAAGTTTCATTCAGTCTTTTCTGCTTTTATTAACATATTTTTTAAACGTTTTTCACCACCAGCGGAGAAGTTTATTGATCTCTGCTGTAACAGTTAAACAGATATTTATGTAAATACATGAAGTTACTGTAAATCTATTTACCAAATCTGTTCAGAAAATGAGTTTCTAGTTTAGAAAAGATTCAGTTTGACTGAATAGTTTAATAGAAACTGTGAGTGAAAAGTTTTAACATTTTTCTTGATTCAAACGAAGTTGATGTGAAGCTGAATTTTCTTTTTTTCTTCTTTTATGTGTTATTAACATTTTCGAAAAGACACAGAATCAGTTAAAACGAGAAAAAGTGAGAAACTGTTTCTGAAACTTCAGAAAATGTCGTGTGAACGGGCGTCGTGTTGGTTTATCTGTTCATTTACTCTGTTATTTGATGTGAAAGCGATGTGACGGTTGTAGATGTGGTTCAGTGTTAACATGATATTAATATTATTATCTGATACTTATTATTATTGATGTGACTTCAGTCTGACTCAGATCAGTAACATGCGGCGGCCGCTGTGACCTCATCACAGCTCGACCACGCTGCCTCCGTCCACACACACACCGACTGACACCCACGGCCACTCGTTACCCATCAGCCCCTGTGGTCAGAGTGTTTGAAGTGGTGTTGGTGCTGAGACTGGATATTAGCCTATCACACACGACACAGATGTTAGTGTGTGTAATAGGCCCCTATCCACGCCAGTGCACGAAGCGCGGAGTTGTTTTAGAGGTAAATTCATGCAAAACCGCTGATGCGCGTTGCCTTCAGGGACAGTTTTTTAATCAAGCAGTCTCTGTATTTCCCTCTAAAACAACTCTGTCTTGAGCATCATTAACGGTGATGATGCATTAAAGGGATAAATTAAATTAAAGGGGATCGTCAAACTCATCAAATACACAATCCAACAACCCCACAACGCTCTGGTGGACAAGTTGTGACCTGCACATTCACCACGCTATGAGATAATAACACAACGTTACCAGACAGAGTTGTTTTAGAGGGAAATTCGTGAAAAACCACTGATGTGCGTTGCCTTCAGGGACAGTTTTTCATCATCAGTCTCTGTATTTCCCTCTAAAACAACTCTGTCTGGTAACGTTGTGTTATTATCTCATAGTGTGGTGAATGTGCAGGTCACAACTTGTCCACCAGAGCGTTGTGGAGTTGTTGGATTGTGTATTTGATGAGTTTGATGAGGGAAACCAAAGAAATCCCATGAGCCTCCGTAGCGTAGCTCTGAGCAGCTCGCGGCTCTGCTCCGCCGTTCTAAAAACAGCTTGCACTGACAATTAAAGGTAACGAACCTACTGCTATGACTATAGGGATTATGGCAATGGACCAATTTGTCCATTGAACTATTCCTTTAACAGTTGCTTCCCCTAATTCTGCCTTCTTTCTTTTTCTTTTCGCTCTTTCTTTTTCTGATACCCCGATTTCTGTTTTTTGGGCAGCATGAGGACAGCTCATGATACCAATTAATTGAAGGACCCAATTCATTCAAAATAGAAACATCACACAAAAATATAATAATTTCAGGATTTTCATGGGCCCTCTCCCTACTCGGGCCCTGGGTTACTACTCAGGTCCCCTTTTCCCCCCACTACCATGTGTGTGAGACTTCTCTGTGTTTCAGCTTTTCAGAACTCGTCGTCTCAGAGCGAAGCTGCAACGACGACAACACCGACACCGACAACGCCACAAGGAAACAACACACACACCACGCTCACACAGGAGGAGAGCAGCAGTAAGTCACAGCAGAACCACCAGGCCAGTCGCAGATATCTGCTATGTGAATTACGGATATCTGTAACTGAATTACGACTAGTACGAATTCCAGTTTGAGATATCTTCAACGTCATTTCGCCTAAGTCAAAACTTAATTTAAGATATCCGAAAAAGGGACATGTAGATTATCTTTAATTGAGGTGAATTAAAGATATCTTGAACTGGAATTATGACTAGTTGGAATCAAATTGTAGATATCTCAAACTGGGATTAGTACTAGTCGGAATTCAGTTACAGATATCTGTAATTCACATAGTGGATATCTGTAATGACAAACCCCATACACATGAATGGCTAAAGTGACGTCATTTATCCTAGGAAGAATAGTTGTGGATCTGAAATGACAATTGTGGATAGGAAGAATGTAGTTGCAGATATGTGAAATGTTTTTTTTTTTGACGAGGCAAAACTGAATTACAGATATCTGACTGCAACACATATCCAGTCTGGCTTTTAAATGTTAAAATGGCTTGCCATATACGGGGTCAGGGTGGGGATCAGGGGGGGCTGGGGGAGACGGGGTGAGGCAGGGTGAAGCCTCCTCTGCAGTCACAGGATGTGGGCTGAGTCCGACCTGCTTCTGAAACAGATCTGTGTGAAGCTGCAGCTGCACATCGACCTGCTGCTGCTGCTGCTGCTGCTGCTGCTGCAGAGCGCCGTCGCTCCCACACACTCTCTCAACAACTCTGTCCCAGAAAAACGTCGATGTGAAACTTTTACTTCTTAGAGACAGAATTCACGATAAAGTCTGATTTACATAGAAGATGAAGCTGACACGCTTCACATATTTAACCCACGTGTTTCAATTTATTGAAAATCGCACAAAGAAGATTTCATACACTCACTAAGTGAAAAAACACAAACTAAAACGATGTGTTTGAAAGAATCAAGTTCAGTCACATCAGTCAACCCACACAGAAAGAACCTATAGGTTTTATAGGCTTAAATATATGTGACATACATAAAATTGTCCGTTTTCATATATACGCATATATGCTAATATATATGGTGCATATATGCAGCATATGCACAGATAAACTGCATATTGGTTTCATATTCTGTATGTGCATATATCTATATCCTATATATCCTCATGAGGATATATGTGCATATATGAAACCTATATGTAGTTTATCTGTGCATATGCTGCATATATGCACCATATATTAGCATATATGCGTATATATGAAAATGGCCAATTTTATGTATGTCACATATATTCAAACCTATATTAAAACCTATAGGTTCTTTCCGTGTGGGAATAAAGAAACGTATTAAAGTTTTTACATTTAAACGTCCAAACTGTTTTTAGAATATAAATATAAATGATGAACGACTTATGGAAGATTATTGTTGTCAGTTAAAGGAAGTAGTTGGTCGTCCTGTTTTACCGTTAAATTATATTTTATCAGTTATTGATTAGTAGGTTAATCAGCATCTACATGAATCAGTATTTGATCGTTTTCTGTTTAAAACTCAGCGAGAAGTCGACGACAGGAAGTTTTAACTCTAAAGTAAGTGTTAATCCACACGGTTAAATAGTCCCTTTGATAAACACTGATTTAATTGATATTACTGAGCTTCTCTTTACCAATAGAAATAGAAATATGCAGTATGTGATGCAGTTAAAGTGCTTTTACATGAGGAGGTCGTAGTAACAACGATAAGAACAATGAAAATTATAAACTACACATGAAAAGCAGCAGAAACATTAAAACAGGACACGTGTGGTTTTTGAACCTGTTTGTGCTCTGATGTGTGAAACCTCAAGGTAACACAATTTGTTGTTTGTTTGTTGGTCGGAAATATTTAACCAACATATTTATTAAATGTAGATTAAAATCACACAAATCACACAATGTCACACACATGAAGTGAAAACACAAAGTAGAACAAAGTGAAAAGAAAACGTAAAACGATGCGTTTGAAAGAATCAGGTTCAGTCACATCAGCTCATTAAGAAACGTATTAAAGTATGAATGTAAATGATGAATGACTTATGTACGACGGAGTATTAGGGCCACATTGACAAATAAAAAAATCACAAACTTTTTTTTCTTGTATGAAATTTACGACTTTATTCTCGTAATGTTATGACTTTTTTCTCGTATGAAATGTACAACTTTATTCTTGTGAATTTACGACTTTATTCTCGTAATGTTATGACTTTTTTCTCGTATGAAATGTAGCCTACAACTTTATTCTCGTAAATTTACGACTTATTCTAGTAATGTTATGACTTTTTTCTCGTATGAAATGTACAACTTTATTCTTGTGAATTTACGACTTTATTCTCGTAATGTTATGACTTTTTTCTTGAAGGAAATGTACGACTTTATTCTCGTAAATTTATGACTTTATCCTCGAAGTCTGTGTTTTTTTGTTTTTTTCTCAATGTGGCCCTAATACTCCGTCGTACTTATGGAAGATTATTGTTGTCAGTAAAAAGAAATAGTTGCAGCTCTAGTAATTACAGTTTTTTTTCTTTCACTATGACCGGTTTCTTTTTTTTAACACTTTTTCCAAACTCTTCACACAGTTACCACATCATCAGCCTGTGTGGGCTGAACAAGTAACACGTTTCTTGTTCTTTGTTCTGACGCAAAACAAACACATTTTATACATTTAAAATTAGTTTTAACTTCTTTTACCCACAAGCTTTTGCTCTGAACTGAACCTAAAGGCTTAAGTGAACAGCACTTTTATGTCCTGTAGATTTAGTTTCATTGCTTTTTAAAAACAGTTGATTGAGCTCATGCATCCATCTATATAGGCTACATTCTTGTGTTTGTAAAATGCATTTTTACACATTTATGAATGAACAGCAGCTATGATGATATGAATTTTCCACAGTAAAATTGCTTTACTGTGGAAATTTTGTCAATTATTCTCCTCTTTTTTTGTAAAGTGTTCATTCTGCTCTGAGATGGGGCGTTCACTTTTTGGACTGAGTGTTTGCAAAAAAAGAAAAAAAATTCCTGCATTTACTAAACCTAATGAAGAAGGGTTCAAAAGAAACTACAACAATTTATGATCAATACAATAATCTGTCTATTGTAAACCAGCAGTTTGTGTTGTTCCATCATGTTTCTGTTGTTCTGGTAGATTTGGTGAATTGTGTATTATTGTATTTTGGATATTTTGAGCATGAAATTAACAGTTTTGGTAACTGTGTGTTTTAGGTTTGATGTGCGTTAAAAGTTTTGAACAAGTGTTTAAAGTGTTGATCTTAAAAAAACTGTAACGCTATAAAGTTTAATGAGTTTAATGAGTCATCAGCATCAACATGAATCAGTGTTTGATCATTTAAACTCTCAGAGAAGTCGACGACAGGAAGTTCAGCTGCTTTAACTTTCTTTATTTCTTCATCATGGATTCATCATCTTTGTTTTACAGTTTTTTTTTACGATCGCTATGACCCGTTTGTCAAAACTTTAAACACTTTTTCAAAACGCACATCACACCTAAAACACACAGTTAGTTACCCAATACTGTTAATTTCATCTTCAAAATCACAAAGTTTAAACTAAACACAGACACAAATGTCCAAAATAGGCTACAGGTGTTTTGAAGGTATTTTGTTTCTTTTTTTGCAAATACTCAGAACAAAAAGTGAAAGACCGTCACGACGATGATGCAGTGCAGCTTTGCAGAATGAACACTTCACAAGAAAAGAGGAGAGTAATTGACAAAATGTCGACAGTAAAGCAACTGAAAGTTACAGCAGAAAAAACAAAGCTGCATCAGAGCTGCTGTTCATTCACAGATGTGTGAAAATTCAATTTACAACGCAGTTTCTATCTTTTTTTTTTGTACAAACTGAGTGTTTCCTTGATGTTACAGTTTATATAGATGAGAATCAGCTGTGATTGATGGATTTGCATTACAGTTTTTTTACGATCGCTATGACCCGTTATTCTAACCTGACAAGCCAGACTACATCATTAACATGTCTAGTCTGGCAACGACCGGTAGACCTCGGCTCAATCCAGGGGGCGGGATGAAGGCTGTCTTTCAAACTGCCTCTGCACCAATAGGGTAGCGCTACGACCAATCAGAGCAAAGAGCAGGATGACGTCGGTAGATTAAACTTTTCCCATATCCCGTCGGCAAAACACCAAATACATCCTTCTTCAAAATGAATGACTTCAGTGCAGTTTCTTGCTCAATGTTTAAAGAAAATGACAAGTTTAATTATTTCAAAGTTGATGCACTGCAAAAACTCAAAATCTTTCCAAGAATATTGTCTTATTTCTTGTCAAAATGTCTAATTTCTAGTCAAAACTAATCTCTTAACACTTTAAATAAGACTCATCAGCTAAAAGTTAACTTGTTTTTAGATCATTTTCACTTGTTTCAAACTAATTTTCACTTGAAATAAGTAGAAAAATTTGCCAGTGAAAGCAAGTTTTCTGTGCTTTTAATAAGAAAGAAAAACTTGCTCCACTATCAGATTTTTCTACTTATTTCAAGTAAAAAATAGACTTGAAAGAAATCAAAAGTGTCTAAAAACAAGCTGTATATGATATCTATGTATGTATATGTATAAATATACTTATTTTAGGTATAATGAGATTTGTTTTGACTAGAAATAAGACAAATATTATTGGTAAGACTTAGAGTTTTTGCAGTGTGCCAACGCCGATTCAAACGATTCCTTTGCCAAAGCCATCTTCTTGTCATGTTTTTCACCGTCGCAAGTATGTCGTCATGGCGTTAAGCCCGCCCAACGACTCTCTAAACAGATACAGCGCTGTGATTGGTGAACACAAACAGTGTTCGAGACTCACAAAGTTCCTATGGCTCGTTTCTAGACCCACCTACGGAGCAAAGAGATTTGCTGCCGCTAGGGTGCAGCTAGATTTCTAGGCTACCGTTTTTCAATACTTAAAACACTTTTTCAAAACTCTTCACACACATCAAACCTAAAACACACAATTCCCAAAACAGTTAATTTCATGCTCAAAATCACACAATGTGTCACTAAACACAGACACACATTTCCAAAATACAACAATACACTAACACAACTCACCAAATCTACCAAAACACTGACACATGTCGTCTTCAACAGAAAGATTTAGTCACAGCACAGTGTCATAAAAACACCGACAACTGATGGAACAACACAAACTGAATCACATGTGTCAGCTCTACAGCTCTACTGTTTTACAATCTACAGATTATTGTATTGATCATAAGTTGATGTACATGCTGTAGTTTATTTTGAACCTCCATTCATTTTTCATTTGTTGGGCATGGATTTTGTTCCTTTTTTTGTGACACTCAATACAAAAAGTGAACGACCGATCTCAGAGCAGCTCTGCAGAATGTAAAGTTTATGAAATAAGAAGAAGACAGTAAATGACAGGATTTGCAGTAAACACTTTACTGTATTATAGTATTTGAAAATGAGAATGACTTAGAGTAAAGAAAAAAATCAGCATTTACAGTAGCTGTCATTCAGGAGCAGAAGAAATGACTGTAAAAAGAACAAAATAATCAGCTGTGATCTATTTGCATGAGCTCAATCAACTGTTTTTCTAAAGCAATGAAACAAAAATACATTAGTTTCAGCCTACAGCCTAAAATACATTAGTTTCAGCCTACAATGTGAACTGCAGCTGTTCACTTGACCTTTAGGTTTGGCTTTGAACATGAGGTTTTCTGTTGTGACAAACAGTGTGAAAGCAACTGACACAACTTCTACTGTTTTGGTCTTGCACTGCAAAAACTCAAAATCTTACCAAGAATATTTCCAGTCTTATTTCCAGTCAAAAATGTCTTTTCTAGTCAAAACAAATCTCATTATACGATAAGAAGACTCATCACATGAAAAAGTAGCTTGTTTTTAGACACTTTTTACTTCTTTCAAGCAGATTTTCACTTGAAATAAGTAGAAAAATCTGATAGTGGAGCAAGTTTTTCTTTATTATTACAAGCACAAGCAACTTCCTTTCACTGGCAGATTCTTCTACTTATTTCAAGTGAAAATTTGTTTGAAACAAATGAAAATTATCTAAAAACAAGTTCATTTTTAGGTGATGAGTCTTATTTTAAGTGGAAAGAGATTAGTTTTGACTAGAAATGAGACATTTTGACAAGAAATAAGACAAATATTCTTGGAAAGATTTTGAGTTTTTGCAGTGTGGTTGTTGTAAAAGAAGTTAAAACTAATTTTAAATGTGTAAAATGTGTTTGTTTTGTGTCAAAAGAACAAAAAATTTAAAAATTGCGTTAAAAGTGTTGAAAAACTGGTCGTAGCGATCGAAAAAAGAAAAAAAAAGGGTTTTATTTCTTCGTTATTGAATCATCATCTTTGTTTTAATTGATTATTGATCTAATCGATCGTCTTGTGTCACCTCAGGTGACCCCTACGTCCTCCACCTGGCCGGCAGGTGTGAGTGGACTCTGCGGTTGCCTGGTAACCGGAGCGGTGGGGGGGATGATGATGCTGTGTCTCTCCCGGTCGCCACGGCGCCGGCGCTGGTGGAGCAGATCTGTGAGGACCTGGGCTGCGGCGGCGTCTTCTCCTACGAGCTGAACAACATCACAGACGCCCGGACGCCCCTGAACGCCTCGTCCTGCCTCCACGGCTGTTCCCACGGAGACGGACGCCTGCGCAACTGCTCCGAGCGCGTGGGAAGTGAATGCACCGTGGTCACCAGGGCGGTCTGCGGTAGGTTACCATGGTTACAGAGCATCGTCATCTCTGTACTGACTGTAAAACCACATCAACGTCATCTCAGTCCCCTTTTTTATTATGGGTCTATATCAGGTTTTATACACAGCCGTTCTATTCATGTTCAGGGGTTAACACCTTTTTATTTCTCTGTGGAAGGTGTTCACCAGTATCCTTCTTCTTCCTCTTCCTAGGAAATCCTACTTCCTACTAGAAACTTTTGTCTATTTAAACTCAGTACAAATTATGAAGTCCATCAATCACTTTCTTTTTTCAAAAACTGTAAAACTTATTAAACTTTTCTCCTCCCACAATTTTTGCAAGTTAACACCTGGATTTTTGATATTTTCAATGCAAACACTGAGCCGACGGTGCATGAAAACGTTTGACTGTAAATATATACCAGACAATTCTTGCTTAAAGGGATAGTTCAACATTTTGGCAAATTGGCCCATTGCCATAATCCCTATAGTTTTAGCAGTATAGGTTCGTTACCTTTAATTGTGAATCGTAACGTTGTGTTATTATCTCATAGCGTGGTGAATGTGCAGGTCACAACTTGTCCACCAGAGCGTTGTGGAGTTGTTGGATTGTGTATTTGATGAGTTTGATGAGGGAAACCAAGAAATCCCATAATGAGCCTCCGTAGCGTAGCTCTGAGCAGCTCACGGCTCTGCTCCGCCGTTCTAAAAATAGCTTGCACCGACAATGGGCTTTATGCACAGCTCCACTACTTCCTAAAATAAGCCAGCTCCTTTATTTCCTGTCTTACATTATTGGACCAACTGATTAATCCAGGTGTGTCTGACCTCACAACAATGGTCAGACACACCTGGATTAATCAGTGGCTACAGTTAAAGGGATAGTTCACCCAAAATTGAAATTTTAGCACTGCATGTCCATATGACGGTTGAGAACGGAGCTCACTTTTCTTCGTCCAAAAAGACACACCAAAAAGCATCCAAATACCTCCACACAGCTCGTCTGTAATGTCCCTCTTGTATTGAAGCCGACATGAGAAATTGTTCAGAAAAAAATTAAATAAGTCTATGATTTAAGCTTGTTTGTAGCGGAAGCTCCCAGTGTTGCTCTGCCGGAATCTCGCACGATTTGCGGAGCCGTGAACTGGGTGCCAATGCAAATCACGCGAGATTTGGACGGACCAGGAAGAGCAGTGCTCTCCTCATTGGATAAAGGTTGTAGGATACAAGGAAAGTTTTCTCCTCGGCTTACAGCAGAGCAGAGTGACTGACAGACCCGTGTTTCAGACCAAACACTCTATAGAAGTGATTGCTGTCGGAAGATAGAACTATTTAAGACTTATATTAACACAAATATTCCGCTTACTTCTGCTTTAATCTATCTATCTATCTATCTATCTATCTATCTATCTATCTATCTATCTATCTATCTATCTATCTATCTATCTATCTATCTATCTATCTATCTATCTATCTATCTATCTATCTATCTATCTATCCTCAGGTCATCAGAAGGTGCGTTTGGTGGGCGGGGCGGACCGCTGCGCCGGCCGGGTGGAGCTGTGGCGGGGGGGCAGCTGGGGCACCGTGTGCGACGACGGCTGGGACCTGAGGGACGGCGACGTGGCGTGCGCTCAGCTGGGCTGCGGCTACGCCCTCAACGTGACGGGGCAGGGCGGCCCCTTCCCCCCCGGCCGCGGCCCCGTCCACCTGGACGAGCTCAACTGCACCGGGGGGGAGGGGCACCTGTGGGCGTGTCCGTCCGCCGCGCAGGAGGAGCACGACTGTGGACACAAGGAGGACGCCGGCGTCGTGTGCTCAGGTCTCAGAAACTAGAGCCAGGTCACTTCCTGTAGAGTATGGACGTTTATTTCCAACGCTTTATTAAAAAGAATAGATATAATAACTCAAAATGATGAGATACGCAGTCAAAATTATGAGATAATTACTCAAAATTATGGGATAATTACTCAAAATTATGAGATACTAAGTAAAAATTATGAGATGAGTCAAAATTATGAGATAATTACTCAATTATAGAGGATAATTACTCAAAATTATGGGATACGAGTCAAAATTATGAGATACGTAGTCAAAATTATGAGATAATTACTCAAAATTATGGGATATGAGTCAAAATTATGAGATAATTACTCAAAATTATGAGATACGTAGTCAGAATTCTGAGATAATAACTCAAAATTATGAGATAATTACTCTAAATTGTGAGATGAGTCAAAATTATGAGATAATTACTCAAAATTATGGGATAATTACTCAAAATTATGAGATACCGAGTCAAAATTATGAGATAATTACTCAAAATTATGAGATAATTATTCAAAATTATGAGATGAGTCAAAATTATGAGCTAATTACTCAAAATTATGAGATAATTATTCAAAATTATGAGATAAGAGTCAAAATTATGTGATATGAGTCAAAATTATGAGATAATTACTCTAAATTATGGGATAATAACACAAAATTATGAGATAATTAATCACAATTATGAGATAATTACTCAAAATTGTGGGATAGTTACTCAAAATTAGTCAGTCAGTTTCATAATAATGTCATGTTTTTCATAAAGGTAATAGATTACACATGCTTTTCATGCTTTGAATTTTTTGGGGAAAGGCCAGAATTTTTCTCCACCAAGTTGTTGACCAATAGACTGATATTGACCGGTCTATTTCTACACAATCAATCAATATTTCTTGGCCATATTTCTCAACATTACTATGAAACTGACCGTTATTTCTTGGCTATTTATAGACATCATGACACAATTAATTGTTATTTCTTGGCTATTTGTTGACATTATGACATCCTTAGCATCCTGTCAATTAAAGGGTTACAGAATAAACTTTATTGTCACTGGACACTTTGTCTGGCAACTCTCTAGAATCTCTAAAAGAAAGACAATAAACAATAAATAGTGAGCACATATACATTGCACATAGCACATAGCCTACATAAAAAACGTAAATGTGCAATATACACATAGGTAAAAGGTGTTTTTATATCTATCCTGACTTGTAGTGTTTTCAGTTCCAGTGTGAGTTATTGACCGCTGCTACACAGCTTCTACTCTATTCTTCTTATCTTATTCCGATTCTATTATTCCTGTTCTATTATTCTTATTCTATACTTCTATGTGTGTGTGTGCAGAGATGCGGGCGCTCCGGCTCTCCGGCGGTCTGGACCGCTGCTCGGGCCGGTTGGAGATCCACCGTAACGGCAGCTGGGGGACGGTGTGCGACAACTGCTGGAACGAGAAGATGGCGGCGCTGGTCTGCTCCATGCTGGGCTGCGGGACGCCGCCGCTGCAGGTGTCGCGGTTCGTCCCGCCGCTCAGCCACAACGACGGGGACAACTTCTATTACCTTTGCTCATTCCCGGAGCAGAGTCTGTGGGAGTGCAGGGAGCTGGTGAACAAACGGCACCTGTGTATCGACTCCAAGGCGGCGGGAGTCGTCTGTAACGGTGAGTGATGGAAACACAGGAGGAAGGTCAGAGGTCAGACAGACAAAAAACAAGTTAAAGATACGAGTGAAGATGAAATAAACCAGAATAAACCAGAATAAACCGGAATAAACCATTATAAACCAGTATAACCCGGAATAAACTGTACTGTGTATTCCATTTTTTCCGGTTTATACTGTTTTATACCGATTTATCCTGGTTTATAATGGTTTAATACTGGTTTATTCTGGTTTATTCCGGTTTACACTGGTTTATTCCGGTTTATAGTGTTTTATAACGGTTTATTCTGGTTTATTCCGGTTTATACTGGTTTATTCCGGTTTATTCTGGTTTATACTGGTTTATTCTGGTTTATTCTGATTTATACTGGTTTATTCTGGTTTATTTGATCCCAATTTATACTGGTTTATTTTGGTTTATACTAGTTGATACCGGTTTATACTGGTTTATTCCGATTTATTCTGGTTTATACTGGTTTATTCTGGTTCCTACTGGTTTATTCCAGTTTATTCCGGTTTATAATGGTTTAATACTGATTTATTCTGGTTTATTCTGATTTATACTGGTTTATTCTGGTTTATTTGATCCCAATTTATACTGGTTTATTTTGGTTTATACTGGTTGATACCGGTTTATACTGGTTTATTCCGATTTATTCTGGTTTATACTGGTTTATTCTGGTTCCTACTGGTTTATTCCAGTTTATTCCGGTTTATAATGGTTTAATACTGGTTTATTCTGGTTTATTCCGGTTTACACTGGTTTATTCCGGTTTATAGTGTTTTATAACGGTTTATTCTGGTTTATTCCGGTTTATACTGGTTCGGTTTATTCTGGTTTATACTGGTTTATTCCAGTTTATTCCGGTTTATACTGGTTTATACCAGTTTATTCTGGTTTATTTTATCCCAATTTATACTGGTTTATTCTGGTTTATACTGGTTTATTCCGGTTTGTACTGGTTTATTCCGGTTTATTCTGGTTTATTCCGGTTTATACTGGTGTATTCCAGTTTATTCTGGTTTATTCCGGTTTATAATGGTTTAATACTGATTTATTCTGGTTTATTCTGATTTATACTGGTTTATTCTGGTTTATTTGATCCCAATTTATACTGGTTTATTTTGGTTTATACTGGTTCATACCGGTTTATACTGGTTTATTCCGATTTATTCTGGTTTATACTGGTTTATTCTGGTTCCTACTGGTTTATTCCAGTTTATTCCGGTTTATACTGGTTTATTCCAGTTTATTCTGGTTTATTCCAGTTTATTCCAGTTTATACTGGTTTATTCCAGTTTGTTGTAACTTCTCAACACCATTGTAAATGAGGACCCTGGAGTTGAAATAAAGGATTTATATAATAATGAAGGCATGAATGTAATCAACTACACTAAAATATAAAACAGTAATGAACAAAACAATTAATGTTTTTTTTGTTTACAAAGTCACATAAATGAAGGCATATTCAGCTACAATGACTTAAATATACTTGTATACAGAGGTCTGTAAACTCTGTGTGTGTGTGTGTGGTGTGTGTTCAGGTTCCCTCGGCCTCTTCATTCCCTCCACAGCCAACACCACCAATGTGAGCAGCTGGACGACAGGTGAGGAGAGACCTTCATGTCCCTCAGACTGATGATGATGATGATGATGATGGTGATGATGGTGATGGTGGTGATGGTCATGTGACCCTCTGTGTGTCTCTGCAGCCCCCGCCCCCCCCTCCTCCCCCCCCTCTGACAGTGGCTCCGCCCCCCCGGTGTCGGTGGAGCAGCTGGTCTCCATGTCGGTGTCGGTGCTGCTGCTGGTGGTTCTGGTCACCAACACGGTTCTGTGCTGCCACTACAAGAGGAGACACGGTCAGTCCACTCAGGGCCCTGGATCAGTTAGAAACGTTATTTTAAAGGGATAGTTCACTCAAAATTCAAATTGCACTCATTATCTACTCACCCTCATGTGGACTAAGGGCTGGGAGAAGTTTCAGAGTCCTCCGTGGCTTCTCTGAGTTACAGGGGGTCTCGGCGTAGCACTGCATGTCCATATAATGGTTGCAAATGGATACCAACTGTCTTCGTAACAAAATGACACACCAAAAAACATCCAAATACCTCCATGCTGCTCGTATGTAATGTCCGTCTTGTATTGAAGCCCCGAAATGCGAAATTGTTCCGGAAAAAATTAAAAAGCCTAAGTCTATATTTCAAGCTTGTTTGTAGTGGAAGCTCCTCTTCCTGCCGATTACTGACTAGACTTATTTAATTTTTTTCGGAACAATTTCTCATGTCGGGGCTTCAATACAAGAGGGACATTACAGACGAGCAGCATGGAGGTATTTGGATGTTTTTTGGTGTGTCTTTTTGGACGAAGAAAAGTGGTATCCATTCACAACCGTCATATGGACATGCAGTGCTGCACGGAGCCCCGCTGTAACTCAGAGAAGCCACGGAGGACTCTGAAACTTCTCCCAGCCCTTAGTCCACATGAGGGGGGGGAGATAATGAGTGAAATTTGAATTTTGGGTGAACTATCCCTTTAAGGTGTAAAAAAAAACTACAGATTGTTTCTTTAAATGTGTTTCTATAAAGTAATAAACTGATGTGAAGATGAAACTTCAGATTCAGATCAGAACAGAAACGTTTCGTTACCAGAGAGAAGATCAAAGGTCAAAGGTCACATGAACATGAACAACAGGAAGTGACTCATGTTCTTATCTTTATTTATTAACCGCTGATCGTCGGTTCGATTCCCCTCTCAGCCTTTCTCCTGGAGCAGTCTCGCGGCGCTCGTCCGTCCTCTGGTCCTCATCACAACTCCTACGTCTTCAACAGCCCCGTGGACCTGGTCAAAGTCACGCCCACCGCCGCTGCTGCCCCCGCCGCCGCCGCCGCTGCCAACGCCGCCACCCCCCACGCTGACGGTCAGTGTCTCCAGTGTTTAATGTGTGTGTGTCTTTGTGCTGCAGCGTCTCATCGTGTCTTGCTGCCTTCATGTGCTGTGGTACAGATGGTATTTTCCACTTGTTTCAAATATGTTTATTAATAGGAAACTGATCACATGAAGAAATTAACAATCAACAATTATGTTTCCATGTTTTTTTACATAGGTAAAAAGTAATCCCTAACAAAAAAGACAAAACAAAACAAAAAAAAGGGCAGGACCGTGAGTTCTGAGATCTGGGTCTAATTGAATCCCCAAAATCAACGAAAAGAAATCAAATATTTCATGCCAATAATTTTGAAGTTTGGGGCAGAGAGCGAAACTATGAGATAGGGTTCCCTCCATGGACTCACATTTCTCACACAAAGGAGAGACTTCAGGAAATATTCTATGCAGCTTTGTTTGGGAGTAATGAAGTCTGTGCAATATTTTAAATTTAATCAAACAGTGTCGGGCGTTTATAGAGAATGTGAAGTTCCGTCACGCCGTGGGACGTTGGACGCCATCTTTGGAGGATCGCGGATGTAAACACTTGCTCGTCTCCCTAAAAAAAGTTCCCCAAAGTCGCTTAAAAGTAATCATGGTGGGACAGCTGCTGCGTAAAAAAAAATGCCACAGTAGTATATGCACTAATACCAAAAACAAGATAGTTCACGATGTCTGGATAAGTCAGTGGGGGGAGTAAATCTGGGTCTTGAATCCAGTCCCCACTCTCTATTTACGTTTGCGTTCCTCCAAAGATGGCGCCGTCGTTCCCCAACGCAAAGCGGCGTGACGTCAGCTTCACATTCTCTATAGGACATTCATGGATGTGCTCCAAACTCTTCCCACACATTGGGAGGAATCAGGGCTCCGAACTCTCTTTCCCATTCTTCTTTTATTCTATCCATCTTGGGAAGGCACATGTTTTGTAAAATTCCATATAGTTGTGAAATTATGTAGCGTGGATTAGGGAACAGATTAAATAAACTCTCTATCTTGTCTGGGTTTGCCTTCTCGAAATTAGGGAGGTGGGTTCTGACATAATTCCTAATCTGAAGATATCTGAAAAACTGATTACTCTGTAAATTAAACCTTTCCTGGAGTTGGTATTTTCCACTTGTGACCTGGTATTTACCAGTGCGTTGTGTTCATGTGCTTTTGTTGTTGTACAGAGAAAATATAGATGGTGGACACACAGATTCAGACTTGTTACTTGGGTAAAACCATAGATATATGACACGTGCGGCATTTACGTGTACAGTATATATCTATGGGGTAAAACAATCTTGGATTGCCTAGTTCATCTCTTACAGCAAGAAGATGAATTATCAAAACTCAAACGGTAAATATTAATATTCATGGAGATTTAGCACTGGCTATTTGGCTAGCTTTTCAAAAGCGTTTTTTTTACTGTACATGCACGCATACATAAAGTGAATAGCTGCTAACTGTTTTCTAAAGGCTTGCCTTGCTTACCATTAACGAATCTTGCGTTGCTCGCCGCCATGTTGAAAAGGTCAAAGGTTATTTTCATCTCGGCAGCTCGGGCATCAAAAAATTCTACGAGTTGCCCAGTGGAAAATACCACGAGAGAGGGTGTTCATGTGCACTTTTCACGTCGTCTTTTGGTATTTACCATAATTACCATAGCACAAGAAGGCACCATCTGTCCCATCGTCTCTGTCTCATCATCTCATCGTCTCATCGTCTCTGTCTCATCGTCTCTGTCTCATCGTCTCTGTCTCTGTCTCATCGTGTCTCTGTCTCTGTCTCTGTGTGTCCCTGAAGCCGCCGCCCCCCCTCGCTACCTGTGGACGCAGCTCAGCGGCGACAGCACCTCCATCGATACTGACTACGAGCAGTTTGACCCGAGCGCTGAGGCGGCGTCCGTCCCCCTGTCCACGTTCAAGAGTGAGTCACCGTCTGCAAAACAACTGGCTGAGTGTGTGTGTGTGTGTTTATTCCAGTTTATTCCGGTTTATACTGTTTTGTACTGGTTCATACCGGTTTATAGTGGTTTATTCTGGTTTATACCGATTTATTTAGGTTTATACTGGTTTATTTCGGTTTATTCCGGTTTATTGCGGTTTATTGTGGTTTATACTGGTTCATACCGTTTTTTTCCGGTTTATACTGGTTTATTCCAGTTCATTCTGGTTTATTCCGGTTTATTCTGGTTTATAATGGTTTAATACTGGTTTATTCTGGTTTATTCCGGTTTATTCCGGTTTATACTGTTTTATACTGGTTTATTCTGTTTTATACCGATTTATTCCGGTTTATTCCGGTTTACACTGGTTTAATACTGGTTCAATACTGGTTTATTCTGGTTTATTCCGGTTTATACTGTTTTTTTCCGATTTATACTGTTTTATACTGGTTTATACCGATTTATTCTGGTTTATACTGGTTTATTTCGGTTTATTCCAGTTTATTACGGTTTATACTGGTTTCTACCGGGTTATACTGATTTATACTGGTTCATACCGGTATATACTGGTTTATTATGGTTTATACTGGTTCATATCGGTTTATACTGGTTTATTCCGGTTTATTCTGGTTTATTCCAGTTTAGGGTTAGGGTTAGGCGCTGAGGCGGCGTCCGTCCCCCTGTCCACGTTCAAGAGTGAGTCTCCGTCTGCAAAACAACTGGCTGGGTGTGTATGTGTGTGTCTGCAGCCTGCGGTCGCTTCTGCTGCTGCTGTGTGTGTGTGTGTGTGTGTGTGTGTGTGTGTGTGTGTGTGTGTGTATGTGTGTGCATGTGTGGTGTGGGTGTGTGTGCAGTTTGCAGCTGCTGATTAAAAGTTGCATCGTTCTCACCTCAGATTCCCAGAAGGGAAGAAACGACCGACATCCTCTGATGACGAGGTCGTCAGGTCTCGACAGCCTGAACGAGGAAGGTGAGTCACACACACACACACACACACACACACACACACACACACACACACACACACACACACACACACACACACACACACACACACACACACACATCACACACACACACACACACACACACACACATCACAGCGTCTGTTCCAGTCCAGATGTGCAGCCTCCCTCTGTCTGTCTCCAGATGTGCAGCCGACCCACGGCGAGGTGGCGGGCTACGGCGGCGGCGCCCCGGAGCCTCAGTACGCCCGAGTGTCCAAGATCTCCGAGGACTCGTTCGACAGCTCCAGCACCTCGTCAGGAGAGGACTACCAGAACGTCGCCAAGGGCAACGGATACGTCCTGGTGACGCCAGGTCAGCTGACCTCTGACCTCTGACCTCTGAGACATAAACATTTATTTATTTTGTTTATTTGTTTATTTTCACATATCAAAGTTAAAAAAGATATAACATATAAAATCCAAAATAATGTGAAGGGGAAATGCCAAAAAACCCTCCAGGGGCTTGTAGGGTGGCATTCTCCGACTACAGCTCTAAGCTAATGAGCATACATTTGTGAGGTACAAAAATCGTTCATACATAATAAATACAAACATAGTTTAACATGATTTAACATTGTACAATGCAATACAAAAGCTTGATAAACATATGGTGCTACAGATGTTACAGATGTTACACCTGTTCTCTCTTTAACGACAGAAACTCAGGAGGGCGGAGCTTCTGTCGGTCCTGCAGGTTACAACTACGGACAAACAGCTGGCCTGAGCTCCAGTAGGTGGCACCACACAGATGTTACAGATGTTACTCCAACAGATGTTACAGATGTTAAAGGGATAGTTCACCCAGAATTCAAATTTCACTCATTATCTACTCACCCTCATGTGGACTAAGGGCTGGGAGAAGTTTCAGAGTCCTCCGTGGCTTCTCTGAGTTACAGCGGGGCTCCGTGCAGCACTGCATGTCCATATGACGGTTGTGAACGGAGCTCACTTTTCTTCGTCCAAAAAGACACACCAAAAAACATCCAAATACCTCCATAGTGCTCGTCTGTAATGTCCCTCTTGTATTGAAGCCCCAACATGAGAAATTGTTCGGAAAAAAATTAAATAAGCTTGTTTTTAAGCTTGTTTGTAGCGGAAGCTCCCAGTGTTGCTCTGCCGGAATCTTGCGCAATTTGCATAGCCGTGCACTGGGTGTCAATATATACGTATTTAATTTTTTTCGGAACAATTTCTCATGTCGGGGCTTCAATACAAGAGGGACATTACAGACGAGCACTATGGAGGTATTTGGATGTTTTTTGGTGTGTCTTTTTGGATGAAGAAAAGTGAGCTCCGTTCTCAACCGTCATATGGACATGCAGTGCTGCACGGAGCCCCGCTGTAACTCAGAGAAGCCACGGAGGACTCTGAAACTTCTCCCAGCCCTTAGTCCACATGAGGGGGAGTAGATAATGAGTGCAATTTGAATTTTGGGTGAACTATCCCTTTAAAGCAGCAGATGTTCCAGATGTTACTTCAACAGGTGTTCCAACAGATGTTTTCTTTCTCCTCAGGTGAGGATGACGACCTCTACTCCCCCGTCAGCCCAGATGTGTGTGAAGACCTCGGCCCCTGTTAGAGGTCAGCAGGAGGTCACTGGGGGTCAGGTGACCTTCCTCCCGCTCTGGATGAGTCATCCTCACCTTCTGTGAATCCCAGAGGTTGAAGCTCGACATCAACACGTTGAACTATAAAGGGATTTAATTGTTCTCATAGACAAACTGAGACGAGTCCCCTTACAGCAGCAGCAGCACACTGCAAAAACTCAAAATCTTACCAAGAATATTTGTCTTATTTCTAGTCAAAACAAATGAAATTATACTCAAAATAAGACTCATCACATAAAAAGTAGCTTGTTTTTAAGACACTTCTTTTTCGTCTTTCAAGCAGATTTTCACTTGAAATAAGTAGAAAAATCTGATAGTGGAGCAAGTTTTTCTTTCTTATTACAAGCACAAAAAACTTCCTTTCACTGGCAGATTTTTCTACTTATTTCAAGTGAAAATTTGTTTGAAACAAGTGAAAATGATCTAAAAACAAGTTATTTTAAGTGGAAATAGTTTAGTTTTGACTAGAAATTATACATTTTGACAAGAAATAAGACAAATATTCTTGGAAAGATTTTGAGTTTTTGCAGTGCAGCAGCAGCAGCAGCAGCCTGCTGTGAAAGGCATGATGGGAGATGTAGTTTGCTTCTTGCTTCTTCTTGCTGCTCTGACGCCATCAACCGCCGTGACGTCGAACAAATGTCGTTTTAGTTTCACAAAGAAAAAAAGACTCATTATTAGTGATTCAAGAGAAAGTTCCTGCAGATTCAAACTCGTAGAAGTCGACGTGTGTTCAGACGACGAGGTTATGAACTTCGACGTGAATGTTCAGGCAGGAAGAGAAGTTAAATGATGTTTGTACAGTTTATTACGGTGAAACTCCCTCAAACTGCCACAAAGCTGGAATCAAACTGTAACATTTTATTTCTGCAGCAGCTTCGTTCTTTCGTTTCTGCTTCTCTGCAAATAAAACTTTATTTATTCAGCACCTTAAAAAAAAAAACTAAACTGAATTTACTTTGAGAAATAAGTCAACAAAAGTCATGAAAGTCAAAGTCAGGACAGAGTTGATGATGACGATGTGAAGCAGCTTCAGTGTAAATATGATAAATAATAAATACACATGAAACGAGTCAATAAACAGAGTTTGTTGAAACATATTAACGTCCATTTGTTTTATCTGAACCCTCCTGTCGTCCTTCTGGGTCAAATTGACCCAATCTGTTCTCTTCCTCCACCCTTCCTTCCTTCTTTCCTTCCCTTCTCTCTTCCTTCTTTCCACAATCCTTTTCCCCTTCCTTCCTTCTTTTGATCTTTCTTTCCTTCCTTTTCCCCTTCCTTCCTTCCTTCTTTCCTTTTTGACCCAATCTGTTCCCTCCATCCATCTATCTTCCCTTCCGTCTTTCCTCCCATCGTTCTCTTTGTCCTTCCTTCCTCCCTTCTTTCCCTTTTTCCTTCCTAGAACGAATCTGTTCCCTCCATCCATCTTTCTTTCCTTCGTTTTTCCCTTCCTTCTTTCCACAATCTCTTTTCCCTCCCTCCCTCCCTCCTTCCTTCCTTCCCTTTTGACCCAATCTGTTCCCTCCATCCATCTATCTTTCCTTCCTTCTTTCCTCCCATCGTTCTCTTTGTCCTTCTTTCCTTCCTTCTTTCCCTTTGTCCTTCCTGCCTTCCTTCCTTTCTTCCCTCCTTCCTTCCTTCCTTCCTTCCTTCCTTCCTTCCTTCCTTCCTTCCTTCCTTCCTTCCTTCCTTCCTTCCTTCCTTCCTTCCTTCCCTTCGTCCTTCCTGTCTTCCCTCCTTCCTTCTTTCCATTTGTCCTTCCTGCCTTCCTTCCTTTCTTCCCTCCTTCCCTTCTTCCTTCCTTCCTTCCTTCCGTCTTTCCTTGACCCAGGAGGACAACAGGAGGGAATGAGCTGTCTGTGTGTGTGTGTGTGTGTGTGTGTGTGTGTGTGTGTGAGAAGCTCGTCCCGTCCAGCAGGTGGCGCCAAACACCTGAGCGTTCAAACTATCTATCACTGTGACTGTGTTTCCCATGATGCAACACTGTGTGACACAAACCTGTTTTTGCTGAGTGGGGGGAATCAAACCCACGATCTGTGAATGACAACAACAACACGTGTGATTCTGGTCCTGATCAAGGACCAACAGGATCTGGATCAGACCTGGTTCCTGGTTCTTCACATCTGCATCTTTGCATCCAGATAAACAGACGAGTTAAAGAGAAACACAACGTCTGTCACATGACACACACACACACACACACACACCTCTGCAGCTGAGGCGTACGCACTGCAAAAACTCAAAATCTTTCCAAGAATATTTGTCTTATTTCTTGTCAAAATGTCTCATTTCTAGTCAAAACTAATCTCTTTCCACTTAAAATAAGACTCATCACCTAAAAAATTAACTTGTTTTTAGATCATTTTCACTTCTTTCAAACTAATTTTCACTTGAAATAAGTAGAAAAATCTGCTAGTGAAAGCAGGTTTTTTGTGTTTGTAATAAGGAAGAAAAACTAGATCCACTAGCAGATTTTTCTACTTATTTTAAGTGAAAATCTGCTTTAAAGAAGTAAAAAGTGTCTAAAAACAAGCTACTTTTTAATGTGATGAGTCTTATTTTAAGTAGAATGAGATTTATTTTGATTAGAAATGACATTTTGACTAGAAATAAGACAAATATTCTTGGTAAGATTTTGAGTTTTTGCAGTGCGACGCTCCAGTGGTTCAGGGATCAAACCTTGTTTCCCTTTGTTCATGAACTCAGTTTCACTCAGAGGATTAGAATCTATAAGTCCATAAGACCTGGATGGAGTCCACAACTTCTCAACTCTGTCTGGTTCAAGAGACCTGCAGACCTGCAGACCTGAGACCTGCAGACCTAGAGACCTGAGACCTGAGACCTGGAGACCTGAGACCTGCAGACCTGGAGACCTGCAGACCTGAGACCTGAGACCTGCACACCTGGAGACCTGAGACCTGCACACCTGGAGACCTGAGACCTGCACACCTGAGACCTGCAGACCTGAGACCTGCAGACCTGAGACCTGCAGACCTGAGACCTGCAGACCTGCAGACCTGAGACCTGCAGACCTGGAGACCTGAGACCTGGAGACCTGAGACCTGCAGACCTGAGACCTGGAGACCTGAGACCTGCACACCTGAGACCTGCAGACCTGAGACCTGCACACCTGAGACCTGCAGACCTGAGACCTGCAGACCTGAGACCTGAGACCTGCACACCTGAGACCTGAGACCTGCAGACTTGAGACCTGCAGACCTGAGACCTGAGACCTGCAGACCTGAGACCTGCACACCTGAGACCTGCAGACCTGAGACCTGGAGATCTGGAGAGATTCGGTGATGTCATCATGTTTCTCCGCAGCCTGTAAACGAGCTCATGTCATTAGGTCTCTTTCACTGCAGCAGCTCAGCCCTCCTCGGTGGGGGTGGGGGTCTGGTGGGGTCTGGGGGGCCTCGATCCGATTCACCTTTAAAGTTCAGTGGAGCTGAGTGTGCTGCTACGGGTCAGTGCTCCTCTGCTCCGGGGGCCGATACCTCACTTCCTGTCTGTACTGTACCAGACCATCGTGACCATCGGTTAGTAGTGTACGGAGGCTCAGAGCGGCCAAACTTCATCCCACTGTCAGGAAGATTCATATTACTGTAAAGCAGAAGTAAGCGGAATATTTGTGTTAATATAAGTCTTAAAGGGACAACGAGGAGTTTTGGAAAAGCGAAGTGTTTTCTCACTACATTTATGAGCCTCCGCACACCGTGAAATTCTTTGACCGGCGCAAGACAGACTCATGTTTTCATTCATCAAGAATTAAAGTCAGAGGTTCAAAGAGGTTCACGTACCGTCGTAGTTCCGACCATAAACGGCGATTCAGCTGCGTTATTCTCATGACTCGCCACGAAGGAAACGACCAGCGTTTCCACCACCACTAATAATAACAAAATAACGATAGAGACAGAACGATATATTTATCAAAAATGCCCATTAACAAGTGTGGGTAGCGGATATTCATCCACATTAACGTGAGACTTTTTTATAACTGAATAGAAACTCCTCGTTGTCCCTTTAATTCAGCATTGTTTCAACAATTTATTCAGCTCATTCAGCTTCCAGCTTTCAGCTTTCACCCGTATTTCCTTCAGGGAATGCATTCTCTCTAGTTTCTCTTTAACCCTTTGAGTCTCGTCCTGAACAGAAGCCGAGTCGCTCCAGAGCTGAACAAACTTTGATTTTCTAACAAACTGAGATTTTGTCATGTGTATTGTTGTGTGTTGTGTTGTTGTGTTGTGTTGTGTTGTTGTGTTGTGTTGTGTTGTGTTGTGTTGTTGTGTTGCTCTGTGTGTGTGTTTTCAGCTCCGCCCGCTGCAGGTTCCTCTGAGCCTCCGACTTTATGAGTCTGAATAGAGAAATGAATCCTGACTTGAAAGGCGTCCCGGCAGCGCGGCGTTCAGCTCATTAACCCTCCTCCTCGTCAGCACCTCGCTGCAGTTAACGACACTGTGGCCTCCTCACCACCAACACACACACACACACACACACACACACACACACACACACATGCACGGAGCTGCCACTTAAGCTGCTTTAAACTTGTTCACTGGTGCTTGGAGGCCGTAAAAATACTTCCGTTTGGGTGTGAATGGGAGCCCATGGTGGTTAACGCTCAGTCATTGTGTGTCGTTAGTGTAAGTGGTCTGGTCACAAGGTCACAAGGTCGGACGATCCAGGAGCTGCTCCGGTTCCTCCGCTCAGATTCCTCTTCTTCCTCTTCTTCTTCTTCTTCTTCTGCTGCTCCGACAGTTTATGAACGTTTCCTTGTTTGTCTCCGACCAGAAGGATGGAGGTTTATGAGTGTGTGTGTGTGTTTGTGGTGCAGGTTGGGTTGGATGGCAGCGTCAGGACAGGACTCATCAATCCTCTGGTCCAGACTGAAAGGAAGAAGGAAGATTGGCTGCAATAAAAGATCCTGATTACAGTCTGAGGGAGGGAACAATGGTACAGTGTGTGTGTGTGTGTATGTGTGTGTGTGTGTGTGTGTGTGTGTGTGTGTGTGTGTGTGTGTGTGTGTGTGTGTGTGTGCGTGTGTGTGTGTGTGTGTGTGTGTGTGTGTGATCCTGTGACAGAGTAAAAGTCTAAGATGAAACAGAGTCAAACATCCCGTGACCCTGAGGTCGTGACCCTGAATCAGCTCCTTGCAGGTTTCTGTTCATTCTTAAGTTTTTTCTTCCTTTAAAGGGACATTGTGTAAGTTCTCCTGTTATCTATTCACGAAAATCAAAAGTCTGTTTTTCATTAATCAGTAATCCCCCCATCAACAAATTGAAGTGTTCCTCTCAGCTCTGAATATCATATCTCCATGGAGCGGGTAAGCTCGGTGCTGGCTGCCATGTCGTGTCGCCATGTTTTTACGTTCAGTGGCAGCGTGACGGTAGGAAACCACGGACGTTGCGCTCGCGCCGACACTCTGGCCAATCAGTGGAAGGCAGTCGGCTGACGTCACGTTATAGTATCGCTTCAGCTCGCTTGGAACCAGGGCCGAGGAGGTACTAAAAATGGTACTTGGTACCAGGTACTAGGGCTAGTGGAAAAGCAAAATAAGCGGGCCGCGCCGTGCCGTGCCGCGCCGTGCCGCGCCGTGCCAGTGGAAAAGCGCCATTTGAGAACCATTGATCTAAACCATGTTACGATATGTCTGCTGTTTCCTCCTTCTTCTTCTTTCCTTCTTCCTCAGGGCCGGCCCTAGGATTTTGGTGGCCCCCTAAACAAGATTTTTGTTTGTGGCCCTGCACTCTAAGCGCAAAAACCAAATCACTGGTTAAAACTGAATACAGACGTGTTTATGCCCTCTGAGGTTTGAGGCCATTTTCTCAACTTTTACATATTTTCTTAAATTGATCTTTTTAAGATACTTGCAGATGTAACAATACTCAAGTGTTTTATGTCTAAATATTAGAACCTCAGCTGTAAGCACACTGAGGCCAATTTGCCCTAGAACACTGTATAAAGAAATAATTTAGGCCAATGCTGGAAATTTGAGGTCTGCTTTTTGAAAAATTTCAAATCCCTTGTAAAAACACACCTTCAGTCATGAGAATAAACTGTTTTGGTGCTTGAAATAGGATATGAATACAGTAATAGATACGTGTAGAAAACAAGTCTAAAATGAAATTGCTTTTTGAGCACAAATGTTGTCATTCTGCCGTTCTATTTTCACCAAATGTCTCAAATGTGAGATAAAAGAAGCTGAATATTGACTTCACATTACATATAAAGCTCATAGCTGCACGTGCAGACCTCAGGATGTTTAAATGACTTGAATGAACCCCGGTACCTTTCTGATCATGTGGCCCCCCACCTAACGGCTGTGGCCCTAAACAACCGCATAGAGTGTTTATGCCAGGGGCCGGCCCTGTTCTTCCTCCTTGGATTTACCCTTCAGGCTGCCGTACAAACATGACGGTGCAAGATGGCGACACTCTCTAAAGCAAGACCCAATTGTTATATGTAGATATAAAAGAAGAATTATAAGGCTACGAAAACCAAACGCATTTTATTTTATAGCTGTAATACACTAAGTTATACAAATATATTCATGGGGAGTAGATTCAGACTTTAACAATAAACCTTGACAATTTTTACACACTGGACCTTTAATTGATATAACTGCAGATCTAGTGATCAGTTCTTTTTGTAACTGTTGGAGGAGATGGTGAGACTCGAGAGCTCGGCCAACTTCAAGTGGAGGAACAGTGTGTGTGTGTGTGTGTGTGTGTGTGTCCGTGCCACCAGATTAACCCCTGGATTCTCCACATTCCAGCCCAAAGTCAGGCACAAGTCTCGCCGCCGGTCTGTTTGAGGTGATTGACGTTATTTGCTACCATTAGGCTCTAGTATGTAATTGACCTCTGACCCCTCACAAGCGACCTGTTGAAGCAGCTTTAAAGCGCAGCGTCTAATCTCCATGGGAACGGCCCCCGATCCAGACTCAGGCCTCTAAGAGCAATCAACACCTAAAGGTGAAGGAGGGGAGGAGGGGTCACTGCCACCAGATCACTGGGATCCAGTCAGAGGAGGGGGGGGGGTGATGATGGTTGATATTATTACTATTAGTCTTTAATCTACTTTTTTAATATTTTCTTTAATGTTTTAAACACATGTTTTATTTGTATCAATAATATCACAGTGACTGTCACATCTCTTCTCCTGTTTCAGGATATCAACTAGGCCTATAAATAAAAATATGACATCATTCAAATGAATATAAAACTCTCTCTTGTTATATATATAGTATATATATATAACCTAATATATATATATAACCTAATATCCATTCTTTTATAAAAAATAACAGTTTGGACGAACAGATTCTGGACTGTGAGACTCTGGTGATTGACAGCTGTCAGCTCTGTCATCAAACCTTCACCTGCAGCAGAAAATATGAATATAACATGATATAAAATCTTTATCACATGTTATTTTTGTATTAATTCACACAGGCAGCTTCATGTGAGCAGGACACGCTCCCCACTTTTTAAACTGTCAGCGCTCGATAGGCCGATTATTGCACATTTTGTTATGTGCTCTTATTGTTTTATGATTAAGTTGATGCCTTAAAGTGATACGCCAACATCTTTTTTTCGTGTCTTGCCTCACTCCCGAGTCCATGACCAGCAGATAGACACCATCCTTTCGACTGTGCGTGCAGTAACAAGGGAGATAGAGCCGTATCGCCTGTAATTAGCTTAGCTCAAATGCTGGAAGTGTTAGGTAGTGTTAGCCTGCCTCCTACCCGAGCCGAAACCAGCAGTCAGAAGCTGATTTCATTTTAGCTCTAAACTCTGTAAATATATCACTTTATCGACATTTCAAACATGTTTAGGTGAGAAAGTAGCCGTTTAGATCAGCAGTGTGTCGTTAATTTGTCTAAATACCAGCTGTTTACAATTTTGTTCGGACGAATTCGGCGCTACTCAAGCTAGCCGTTGTGACCAACGCACTTCCGGTTACTTTCACAAAATAAAACACCCGTTGCCCTTTACATACAGAAAACCATGACCATAGAATTTGTGCTTTTACTTTGAAATAGGAAGCTAACCTACCCTCGATGTAGCTAGCTTGAACCAAAATAAACCGTCTTTGCTTGAACCCTCCGTTTTGACCGATCTCGTCCCGTTAGCGGCATTTGACCGCTCAAGATGCCTTACCGGAGAGTTTTGTCAGCTCTGAGACGAAGATCGGCCCGCCGGTTTCCGTTTAGAGTTGCTGAAGAGTTTCTCTGATGACTTTAGGTGGAGGCAGGCTAACACTACCTATACACTTCCAGCGTTTGAGCTAAGCTAATTACGGGCGATACGGCTCTATCTCCCTTGTTACTGCACGCACAGTCGAAAGGATGGTGTCTATCTGCTGGTCATGGACTCAGGAGTGAGGCAAGACACAGAAAAAAAAAGTTGGCGTATCCCTTTAAATGCAGCTATAAATAGCCTTTTTTTTAATGTGTCAGCGGGTGTATGAGCAGAGAGGAATTAGAAGGGGGTGCACGGCCTAAAAAGTTTGGGAACCGCTGATACAGAGCAATGAAACATGATGAAGAAACATTTATACTTAGAACAGGTGTTTCAAATGTAGAATACAGTATTAAAAAGCAGCTGAGCAGAGGAGAGGAGAAAATATGAATAAACTCACTCAGAGTGAATGACTTATATTATATAATATGTTATATGTAGGCTACATATGTATATATATATATTATAAGTGACAGAAACAGAAGCAGCTCCTGGTTGTTGGGGGGATTTTCAGGTGTTTGTGACAGTAGATCCTCGGTGTGTCTGTGCTGCTGCTGCTGCTGCTGCTGCAGACGTGATGGGACGAGACATCGGAGGATTAACGAGACACTGATCAAAGTTCATTTTAATCCTGTTAATTAAAGCAAAGAAGAAGAAGAATAACACGACTTAAAAGAGAATCAGGATGAAAGAGCTGATCAAAGATCTGGACTGAAGCTCTGTTCATTCTCCTTCTTCCTTCCTCTCCCTCTCCTTCTTTCCTCTCCTTCTGCTCCTTCTTCCTTCTCCTTCTTCTTTCCTCTTCCTCTCCTTCTTCCTTCTCCCTCATTGTCTTCTTCTCCTTCTCCTTCTCCTTCTCCTTCCTCCTCCTCTCTGCTGATCCTGGAGCGAGCAGCAGCAGCAGCGAGGTGGGGGGTCCGGTGTGGGGGGGTTAAGCCCATAAACACTGACCTCTCCCAGGCCATGAGCCTCCCACAGTCACATAGGAACAGTGGCTTACAAATCAAAATATGCTTTCATCATTTCATCACCGAGTCCAAACACACACACACACACACACACACACACACACACACACACACACACACACACACACACCTGCTCACTGTCCGCTCTGACACATGTAGGCTACATGTAACACATCTGTATATGCATGACATAAATATGTTTATATGAGGTAAAAATTAAACATGGAAGCTTTTAGAAATGAGAACAGCTCCATATATGGACACGTTTCTATATAAAACTGTATGTTTATGTTTATGTAGGTTGTTTATCATAAATGTTAATGTTGTCAATATGTGTCCATATTATAAACACAGTGAAACACTTAGAGTGTAAATAAAGGACCTTTAAACAACAATTAAACATAAAAACAACTGAAACTTCTCTAAACCGACGTCGAAGGTCAAAGGTCAAACTCTGAAGGTGAAGGTGACCGACCAGGTGAGTCAAGTGCTTCTGTATTTATATTACTGTAAAAGTATTCAGAATAGAAAATAGATTTTAATCCCACTGTGGGTCTTAACATTAGTGTAATCACTCATCTATCAGATGATGCAGCCCAAACTTTGTGCAAAATTCTATTTTCTAGTAAATCTGGGGTGAAAGTGAGGTAGTTTTTTTCCGCATTGGATAATGCAGGCGCACGAATTATGTGTCACGTTGCTCATGATTCATCAGCCACTGATATTGGATCCGTCATCCGTCAATCAAACGTCTGAGACAAACGAGGAGACTCGTCCACCACCACCGACACAAACTCTCCTCCGTCCCTACTCCTCTCTCCTCCTCCAGATCCCTGCGTCCATCACTTAGCCTCGCTAGCTAAGTTAGCAAGCCAACTAGCTAAAAGTTAGCTACGTTAGCTAAACACACACACACACACACACACACACACACACACACACACACACACACACACACACTGAGCTTGGTCTCGCCCCAAACATTGAATATCCCGCCTGCTCGATAACGACCAATCAAATTTGTTTTCCTTACTCGGGTAAACTCGTGGAAGGAGGCGACAAACACGACAAATGGCCGTTTCTGAACCTTTAATAATCACTGTTCATCTCTGCAGGTGCTGAGAGACTAAACAGCAGCTTCCTGAGTTCTGATGGTTCTCCACCGACTCAGCTCCACGTTTACCAGACACAAGACCAGAGGTCCAGACTCAAAGGTCCAGACTCAAAGGTCCAGACCCAGAAGTCCAGACTCAAAGGTCCAGGCTCAAAGGTCCAGATTCTGAGGTCCAGACTCAGAAGTCCAGACTCAGAAGTCCAGACCCAGAGGTCCAGACCCAGAGGTCCAGGCTCAAAGGTCCAGACCCAGAGGTCCAGACTCAGAAGTCCAGACCCAGAGGTCCAGACCCAGAGGTCCAGACCCAGAGGTCCAGACTCAAAGGTCCAGACCCAGAGGCCCAGACCCAGAGGTCCAGACTCAGAAGTCCAGACCCAAAGGTCCAGGCTCAAAGGTCCAGGCTCAAAGGTCCAGACTCAAAGGTCCAGACTCAAAGGTCCAGACCCAGAGGCCCAGACCCAGAGGCCCAGGCTCAAAGGTCCAGACTCAAAGGTCCAGACTCAAAGGCCCAGACCCAGAGGTCCAGACTCAGAAGTCCAGACCCAAAGGTCCAGGCTCAAAGGTCCAGACTCAAAGGTCCAGACTCAGAAGTCCAGACCCAAAGGTCCAGACTCAAAGGTCCAGACCCAGAGGTCCAGACCCAGAGGTCCAGACCCAGAGGTCCAGACTCAAAGGTCCAGACTCAAAGGTCCAGACCCAGAGGTCCAGACTCAGAAGTCCAGACCCAAAGGTCCAGATTCAAAGGTCCAGACTCAAAGGTCCAGACTCAAAGGTCCAGACCCAGAGGTCCAGACCCAGAGGTCCAGACCCAAAGGTCCAGACTCAAAGGTCCAGACCCAGAGGTCCAGACCCAAAGGTCCAGACTCAAAGGTCCAGACCCAGAGGTCCAGACTCAAAGGTCCAGATTCTGAGGTCCAGGCTCAAAGGTCCAGATTCTGAGGTCCAGACTCAGAAGTCCAGACCCAGAGGTCCAGACTCAAAGGTCCAGATTCTGAGGTCCAGGCTCAAAGGTCCAGACTCAAAGGTCCAGACTCAAAGGTCCAGATTCTGAGGTCCAGGCTCAAAGGTCCAGACTCAAAGGTCCAGACTCAAAGGTCCAGACTCAAAGGTCCAGACCCAGAGGCCCAGACCCAGAGGCCCAGGCTCAAAGGTCCAGACTCAAAGGTCCAGACTCAAAGGCCCAGACCCAGAGGTCCAGACTCAGAAGTCCAGACCCAAAGGTCCAGGCTCAAAGGTCCAGACTCAAAGGTCCAGACTCAGAAGTCCAGACCCAAAGGTCCAGACTCAAAGGTCCAGACCCAGAGGTCCAGACCCAGAGGTCCAGACCCAGAGGTCCAGACTCAAAGGTCCAGACTCAAAGGTCCAGACCCAGAGGTCCAGACTCAGAAGTCCAGACCCAAAGGTCCAGATTCAAAGGTCCAGACTCAAAGGTCCAGACTCAAAGGTCCAGACCCAGAGGTCCAGACCCAGAGGTCCAGACCCAAAGGTCCAGACTCAAAGGTCCAGACCCAGAGGTCCAGACCCAAAGGTCCAGACTCAAAGGTCCAGACCCAGAGGTCCAGACTCAAAGGTCCAGATTCTGAGGTCCAGGCTCAAAGGTCCAGATTCTGAGGTCCAGACTCAGAAGTCCAGACCCAGAGGTCCAGACTCAAAGGTCCAGATTCTGAGGTCCAGGCTCAAAGGTCCAGACTCAAAGGTCCAGACTCAAAGGTCCAGATTCTGAGGTCCAGACTCAAAGGTCCAGACTCAAAGGTCCAGACTCAAAGGTCTAGACTCAAAGGTCCAGATTCTGAGGTCCAGACTCAGAGGTCCAGACTCAAAGGTCCAGATTCTGAGGTCCAGACTCAGAAGTCCAGACCCAGAGGTCCAAATTCTGAGGTCCAGACTCAGCTCGATGTTGGACTCTGGTCTCGTTTCCGCTAAAACAACAGAAAACTGTTGAATTGGATCCAGACGTGTGATTCTGGTCCAGCTGCTCTGGGATCAGCTCTTTGATGCTGCGTCCGACTCTGAGCTCCAGTTTAAAGTAAATGTTTGTCTGTGTGTTTTCTCAGCCCCCCCCCCCCCCCCCAACTCCCCCTCCATTCACCCCCCCATCTCACCCCCACCCCGACACCTCCCACTGAATAAATGCATTAATTTATGACTCTGTGTGTGTGTGTGTGTGTGGGTGTGTGTGTGTGTGTGTGGCAGTGAGGCTTTTCCGTCCTGTCAATGGAAAACATTAGTGTCATGCCCCCCCCTCCTCTCCCCTCCCCTGCCCCCCCCTCCTGCCCCCCCCTGTTTAATTCAGTCCATCAACACTTCCTCCTTCAGCCTGTTAGTGTCACACTACATTTCCTCTCTGGACTCAAACGGACCGGCTCGCCGCGCTCGGCCCGGTTTTGGGTTTCCCTCCAAACGGCTAAAGGGCTTCAAAGTCAATAACTGCCTTTCTGATTTTTATTGACCCAAAGACTCGACCCCCCCCACCCCACTACCCCCTCCCTCCCCCCTCCCCTTTACCCTTAATGCCACTCACCCCCCACACACGTCTTAAAGGGGGAATAAATGACAGGACGGTCGAGGTTTGAAGCCGCTTATTTTAGTCGTCGTTTTGCTGAATTCACCTGCAACTGATTTAACAAGGTGACTGAACAAGGTTTAAACTGTGAGGCGTTCAGGGGCCGTCAGGAAACTAAACATTTTTTCTTCTTTTTTCTTCAATGAAACACCCACAGAGGTTCATTCTCAAGCTCTGACTGAAACAAACCAACCTGTTTGTTCCTGTTTATCGGTCGAAACAGAACAATTCACCAGTTTGGGATCAATAAAGATAAATTATCTATAACACAGGTTATTACATTGTTACCAAAATATCATTCACCACACATGAGATACCAAAACACAACATTATAGATAATCCTGTAGTTAAATATTATGAACTAATTTGTAATATTAAAACATCTTGTCTTGGAGATGGTTTATTTTGATCATGTGTCCTGCAGATTGAGTTTTTACTCACACATGAGAAGAGTCAATAAAATATCAATAAACTCTGAGTTGTCTCCTGTAAAAAGATATTTTATCTGAGGATCCTTGTGAAATGCAACGACTCAGAAAGTCAACCTGTAAAAAGCTTTCTTTCTTTCTTTCTTTCTTGCAACAACACTGCAGTGCTGGGAAAGTTCACTTTCTACATCAACTAGGCCTGGCTCAAAGTTCAGCTCACAAATTCAGTATAAAATGAACTAGTTCAGTTCATAGTTCATAATTAAACATTTTGAGCTAAGTTCACGGTTCCAAAAATGAACAAGTTCATTTTTTTTTTTTTTACGCTACGGAGGCTCATGGGATTTCTTGGTTTCCCTCATCAAACTCATCAAATACACAATCCATCAACTCCAAAACGCTCTGGTGGACAAGTTGTGACCTGCACATTCACCACGCTATGAGATAATAACACAACGTCACCAGACAGAGTTGTTTTAGAGGGAAATACAGAGACTGCTTGATGAAAAACTGTCCCTGAAGGCAACACGCATCAGTGGTTTTACATGAATTTCCCTCTAAAACAACTCTGTCTGGTAACGTTGTGTTATTATCTCATAGCGTGGTGAATGTGCATGATCAAACCTATGAGACTTTATTGTTTTTCATTATTTACAAATGATTGAGTGAATCTTGGGGGGGGGGGGCAGCCAATCATCTGCCTCCGATCAGTTTCACAGGAAGTCGACTCTCCGGCGTCGTTTCCTCTTCATGTGATCAGCAGCGATGATCAGAGATGTGGCTGCGCGTTGTAAAGAGCTCTCAGCAGCCACTTTTAATTACCGGGGGGGGGGGGGGCGAGGAGGTGGTGGTTAGAGGATGGGGGGGTGATTTTGGCGGCTGAGACCCCTCCCCCCTCCCCCTCCTCCCCCCTGTCTGGTTTTTATTTCCCACTGCAGACTGACTGTAAAACAACACGAGCGGCGCTGTCACCCAAAACCAAAGCTGCTCATGTACAAACGCGGCGCGAGCTGATTATCATCCTGTGTCGACCATGTGAGCGACAGCTCCTCTGGTTTTACTTATACTGACCCCCCCCAACCCACCACCACCTCCTCTTCCTCCTCCTCCTCCTCCTCTTCCTCCTCTCTCTTTCCTTTAAGTATCTTTCTGTTCACATAAAAACCGATGTCAAGTGCACACGCTACATGTTGTATCTCAGACAAACCAGAGCCAGGTGTGTGTCCGGCTGAGGGAGTTCGTATTAGAGAGATATTACAAACATGTGTGTGTTCTGCTGCGTGTCCTCGTCGGTTAGACCAGAGTGTGACAGAGAGAGGCCGAGGAAGAAGAGGAAGGAGGAGGAGAAGAGAAAGAAAGAAAGAAAGTAACTGGTGGTTTCTTCTGCTGCCACACACACACACAGACACACACCAACCCCCCCAACAGTGGACTGTCACTCGACACCGGCCAAATGAGGACCAGTACCAGTGTTTCCAGTGTTTCTGAACCTTTTGAAAATACAAATAAAATGTGAGGACGTCACAGTGGTGCAGCGGTTCGCACCGTCTCTTCACAGCAAGAACGATCTGGGTTCGATCCCCGTGTCCAAACGTGCACGATGTGGTGTGAATGTGACTGTGTGAGGTGGTTTGTCGGCCATGTGATCGACAAAGTGCTAATGGAAGGATAGAAATCAAAAAATCAAATGTTAATTATTTTAATGCAGTTTTTACTATTTATTATAAAAGTGGAGACCTGTGTTCCTGTTTACCAACGCAGGTTTTTTAAACACGGGTCGACCCACTAACAATCAGCATTTGGCTCCTTTCCCATTGACCAAAACGAGCCGGGTCTGACCCCCTGCTTCAAAACACTCTGGTGGACAAGTTGTGACCTGCACATTCACCACGCTATGAGATAATAACAGAACGTTACCAGACAGAGTTGTTTTAGAGGGAAATTCATGCAAAACCACTGATGCGCGTTGCCTTCAGGGACAGTTTTTCATCAACAGTCTCTGTATTTCCCTCTAAAACAACTGTGTCTGGTAACGTTGTGTTATTATCTCATAGCGTGGTGAATGTGCAGGTCACAACTTGTCCACCAGAGCGTTGTGGAGTTGTTGGATTGTGTATTTGATGAGTTTGATGAGGGGAAACCAAGAAATCCCATGAGCCTCCGTAGCGTAGCTCTGAGCAGCTCACAGCTCTGCTCCGCTGTTCTAAAAATAGCTTGCACCGTCAATTAAAGGTAACGAACCTACTGCTATGACTATAGGAATTATGGCGATGGGCCAATTTGACAAAATGTTGAACTATCCCTTTAATAATATGACTAAAGTGAAATGAATCTTCACCTGTTTCCTGAGCTGTCGGAGGGTTTTTCTAACCTCTGTGTCTTTTCGCCGCCTCCCCTCTGTCAGAAATAAAAGTGAACCAGCACATTTCTTTTCCTTCCAGAACTTCCCCCTCTGAATTCATCCCATCACCGATGTGGTGGTGAATGTGTTAGTGGATCAGTGTCAGCGGAGGCCGGAGGATCCAGGTCGCACTGAATACCAGATGTCACCACACACTTTATCTTCTGCTGTTTAACGCCAAGTCTTTCCTCCACCGTCTGAACCGTAGCTGTTGTTTTCATACTCATCTTCAGCTCAGCCTTCTATGGAAGATTTGTACGATAATTAAACAGCTTCAGAGTAATTGTTAGATTAGATTAGATAAACTTTTGTTTCCCCCAAGGGGAAATTTGTCTTGGGCAAGAGTGCATAGAGCCATAGGCTACAGCAACAATAGAATAACTACAGTGACAGACATACAGACAAAGCATTGCACAGCATCAGAACCATAACATAACATAACATAACATAACATAACATTATCGGTTCTAAAAGAGAGGTGGAAGGTAAAAAAGGACAGAAGCTTGACTTAAAAATAAATAATAGAATTTAAAAGATTTAAGATCCATGGAGAATTACCAAAGTAAAAACTCGAGCTACACTACACTTCCTCCAATTAGGAGGCAACCAGCCTAAGGTTGATGCTGGCGTGAATAGCGACTGGCTGTTTGTTCCAAAGAGCTATAGAATTAGAGTCGGGGTTTATTCCTCCATAAAAACCTCCGAACTATACATTATCCCTTACTTATAAAACGGAAAGGTGAAATCCAGCCATCTGATTGGTTGTTAACTGTGATATCATGAGCGTATACCACAGCTACTATTCTAAAGCCTTATCACAGCGTATCCCTCCGCCTCAGACACAATCTTAAACAATCTTAAACAACTGTATTCTATACTTTCACTTTCTCGAATATAAATCGTGTTCAAATAAAATGCAGCATATAAAAATATCTGAGCTGGAACATCTTGATTGATGGAATCGCTAGAAATTTGTGATGTCAAAATGGGGTCACGTGCCAAAAAAGGTTGGGAACCACTGCTGTACATTGTGTTTTGCACTTGTCAGTGTGAATGCACTTACACACTCAGAATATTTAGCGTGAGCATGAAGCAGTGGAACTGAGACACAACAGGCGACTCGTATCGTTCATCTTCAAGCTGCTGTTTGTGTCTGACTGACGGTTTGTCACCTGTTGTCGACAGATGTTGACTCAGCTAATCAGAGCAGTGTGTCTCTGGTGTGAATCTTGTTCCCTGTGACTCAGAGGACCCCCCCTCCCCTCCTCCTCCCCCCTCCCTGAGGCCTGAGGTCGTGTTTACCTGGACAAACATGGAGGACGAGACGACAGAGGAGACACGTGTTCCTGGGTCAACGCTGCAGAGAGAGACAGCGAGCGGTGTGGACGCTCATGGACTCACTGTCATCCCTCCTCGCCCCCCCCCCCCCGTCTGCAGCTTCCACTTCCTCCACAGCTGATTTACACCCTCCCACCCCCCTCTATCCCTCCCTCAGCCAAATATTTTCCCTCCATCTCACAGCAAATCTGCCACCGAGCAGAAACGCCTCCACTCGCCGCTATAGAGACGCCACATTCCAGCTCTTTGTCCTGCCCCGCCCCCCCACGCCCCCCCTCTGCCCAACCAGCTGCCCCGCTTTATACCTCACCTCTGGAACACATACACATTCCTCCCCTCTTGATTGCGGCCCCTCCCTCTGAAAAGGGGGACGTACACGTTGTTTAATGTGGGAGACAATGGGCCACTTGACCGTTGACCCCGGTGAGGAAAAGCCAGGCTTAATCTGATGTTGAGATCCTCCACTGCCATTGTCCAGGGGCAGGGGGGCAGGGTGGGGGGGCAGTTACTACATCTGCCCACCAATTTGTTTGTTACATATATAACAGCCCACCCACCCAGGGAAGATGGCGCTCTTTCCCCTCGTCTGCTGACCCCGTGTTCACCCTGCACTGTTCCTGTTCACTTATTATTGATATTGATCAGGAGTCTGGACACTGAGACAAAGACGACAGATCACTGGATCAATAATATTTAAATCCCCAGTATGTAACTTATTTGGCTTTTTATTAGCAAAAATCAAATATGTCTTTCATAAATCCGTATTTCACTGAAGTCGAATCACACCCGAATACAAATGAAAGCTTTCTCGTACCTTAGAATGAGTTGTTACAAGTCGTTACAAATACATAAGTGGGCGACGCACCGAACCGAGACGGCCATGTTGCATCGCCATGTTTTACGTTCATTGGCAGCGTGACCGTAGGTAACCACGGAAACTCAGCGGAGCTGTCGGCTCGGCCTGTTAAAACTGTCACCACTGTGTAGTGTGAGGAAGGACGGAGGCACTGGTGTTGCATTCAGGTGCAGTCAGGCAGACGGCCGTCGGCAAACCAACCGGATGTCATTTTACTCCACCAGAGAAAGACGGTAAAACAATACCACATCCCCATGACAACATATTGTCACGCCTGTATTGTTTTGCCTCGTGCTGGCGGACCACTTGTTTACATAGACGCTTGTTTATCCTGTTACATGCAGCGTCTGTTGTCTGTCTGACGTCTGCCCGATTTCACGTGAATGCAACATCAAGAATACGTTCCGATATGCAACCGCACCGCTAGATGGGGGGAATTCCTACACATTATACCTTTAAGTGGTTATTTACATAGCTACTATAAATCTACAGTGGCCCTGAGGGGTCAACTCGCTGCAGATTAAAGGACGATTCCACTCAAATCCAACCTGGGGCTCTAGTTTTCTAATATTTTAGCTCTAACCGAATGAACCTGCTGATTTTCTTTTTACTGTCTCCTGTTCTGCAGTAGTTGTGTCTGTCCCTGCATCGCCACAGCAGCGTAGAATGGGAGTGGACGTATCTAACTGTGCGTTCACACCAAAATCTTCCAAAGCGTCAAAAACGCCCGAGGATGTGCGACAGACAAGACGGCATCCAAAGCGGCAAAATATTTTTAGCTGCTTTGGTCGCTCTTCATGTGACTGACGTCCAAGTTTGATCGCACTGGTCATTGGGGAGCCGAAGGATTAAAAAAAGAAAAAAAAAAGGGAGCCGAAGGACGTCTCTATTCTGACAGGTTGCCGCCAAACCGCGTCATAGCTAATTACCATAAAGTTAATCAAGACTCAACTTCTCGTTTGGTGATGCTTTGGAAACTTTGGAAGCTTTGGAAACTTTGGACACTTTGGAAACTTTGGAAGCTTTGGAAGCTTTGGAAGCTTTGGAAGCTTTGGACACTTTGGAAACTTTGGAAGCTTTGGACACTTTGGAAGCTTTGGACACTTTGGAAGCTTTGGACACTTTGGAAGCTTTGGACACTGGACACTTTGGAAGCTTTGGACACTTTGGAAGCTTTGGACACTGGACACTTTGGAAGCTTTGGACACTTTGGAAGCTTTGGACACTGGACACTTTGGAAGCTTTGGACACTTTGGAAGCTTTGGACACTTTGGACACTTTGGAAGCTTTGGACACTTTGGAAGCTTTGGACACTGGACACTTTGGAAGCTTTGGACACTTTGGAAGCTTTGGACACTGGACACTTTGGAAGCTTTGGACACTTTGGAAGCTTTGGACACTTTGGAAGCTTTGGACGCTTTGGAAGCTTTGGACACTTTGGACACTTTGGAAGCTTTGTACACTTTGCAAACTTTGGAAGCTTTGGACACTTTGGAAGCTTTGGACACTTTGGAAGCTTTGTACACTTTGGAAGCTTTGTACACTTTGCAAACTTTGGAAGCTTTGGACGCTTTGGAAGCTTTGGACACTTTGGAAGCTTTGTACACTTTGCAAACTTTGGAAGCTTTGGACACTTTGGAAGCTTTGGACACTTTGGACACTTTGGAAGCTTTGGACACTTTGGAAGCTCTCATTGAAAATTAATTGACTTCCGGTGTTTTTGACGCTTTGGAAGCTTTTGGCGTGAACACTCAGGCTGTTTAGGCTGTTTACATCCCACAGAACCACAATTTCTTCCACAGACAACGTCAGACACACCGAGGGGTTTGTTCAGGAAAGAAAGAGGACATGTTTGTAAACGGAGCTGTAAGACAAAGTCTCACTGAGAGTCAAGTTGACACACTCAGTAGCTATGTTTACAGATAGAATAAACAACATCCAGATTAACGCTGAGCCTCCGAGTTGATTTTCCTTTGTTGATAAAACCAACAGGAGCTTCAGACCAGAAACATAGTCAACAAGAGACTTGACTCTTGGGCGAGACTTTGTCTTCCAGCTCCGTTTACACACATGTCGTCTTTCTTGAAGTGAACAAACCCCTCGGTGTGTGTTTGAAGACATCTGACATTGTCTGTTTTATGGGATGTAAACAGCCTGAGATCTACTACAACTACTGCAGGACAGGAGACAGTAAAATAAACATTCATTCTGTTAGAGCTGAAACATTAGATACTAGAGCCCCGGGTTGAATTTGCCTGGAATCGTCCTTTAAGAAAACAAGCAAATGTGCTACAAATTCAGAACAGAAGTGTTTCCAGGGACACAAATTAGTGACGGACCAGGCTAAAGGCTAATGCTAAGCTAGCCTTGTGTTGTGAGTTTTCGTGACTCATGTTTTGTCAATTTGATGAAGTTGTTTTCTGAATTCGTAGCACGTTTGTGTTTATTTAAGTTGCAGTGACTTGTCCCCTCAGGGCCACCGTACAAATATGGTTCATTGATGTTATTAGTTGAATTAATTAAAAAAAAAAAGTATCATTGACACTGAAGCCGGAAACACAGCTCAAGACATTTTAATGTTTGTGTTGTTCTATATATTTTACAGTTCATACACTTTATAAGAATAGATAAATTTGTCTAAACAATTCAAATGATTATTTTACTATTTCACTTTTCTGCTATAAAAATATGTGAGAAGATCAAAAACAAATCTAAACACAGTGACGCTGAATCTCTCTGTACAATATATTATTCTCAGATTCTAGTAAATAATGAAAAACATAAAATAGGGATTAAAACTAAAATTAAAAACAACATCAGAGGCTAAAACACAGAGGAATTCACCAAACAGGAAGGAGATGCAGCTTCTTCTGTGGTGATGAATAATGTCCTATTTAAAGGCACGTCATCAAAAAAACACTGATAATATTTCACAGTGTGAGCAGAGCTGTCACGTCTCGTTAGCCTACCGAAACACTGCCCACATGCGTTCATTAGAATCAGAGTATCCAGATGTGCGACTCACGACATCTGGAAGTTGTAACGGAACAAAGCGAATGATAAAAAAAAAAAAAAAAATGCAATAACTTATTCATAGAACATAAATTATTATTTCCATATCAAATATTTACACATGGTACCTTTAAACATCAGTGCATTACAGACAAGGTTGTGTGTCGTCCTTAACAGAGACTGATACCCCGTTTCCACCTGGCATAGCATGAGTTTTCAGTAATCAGATTACAATTATAGAGCTTGACCACATGAAGGTACAGGTGTAAACGGTAACGTACGCTATGGTTTCCAAAACAAACTAGCCTGGTGGATAGCAGCGGTCAGCACCTCTAAGCTGTAGAAAACATGGAGTGAGGATGAGAAAAGTGCGTACAACAGCGTAATTTCATGGATGGCTACCATTTTCTCTTCTTATTCGCCTATTTCTTTTCTTTTATCCTTTTAAATTACCGCGCAAATGTGATCAGGTCTCAATCGGCTCTACAACACAATCTGGATATGAGACGCGTGTTAACGCCAGGTGTCAACAGGGTATAGAGACGCTGACAGTCGTAATCTGGGTGTAGCCTAAAGAAGTTGTTTATCTAAGGAGTTGCTAATGCTACATGGCTAATGTTACCATTAGTGGCTGTTTGCTAACCAGTGTTAAAGAAAAACGTTGTGAATTTGGCATCAAACTTCGTCGTGTTCAGGCTAATAGCGGCAATACTTGTTTTTCCTTCTACTTAAGTTAGCATGCTAACCAGCTAGCCTCCGCGACTCCCTGTAGCATTCAGGCTAATGAAGATGTAGGCTATTTAACCTCTCGTGTTGTAGATATAGTGATGGGCTGAAGTTATTGGAAATTAAACAAATGCTAATGTTAATGTTAGCTACATAGCAGTGGCAAACAAATCCTTTAAAAGGGGCTTTAATCCCGCTGCAGCTCCAGAGGAGGCGGCTCCTCAGTGACAAACACCTTGAACCAGAAGAAGAATTATAATTTCTACACCCGTTTCCCATCCTATTGAATTTATTGTTAACGTTTGCTAAGGTTAATTCTATGAACTACATGGTTAAGGGGCCGTGTCGACCAAACAGCGCTCTCTTTTTTCTCTCTCGTCAGAATACCGCTGTTGCTACAAACGAGTCCTCTCACACCTTGTTTAGCTAATGTAGCTAAACACTACAACAAAGCTTAAATACAAAACTGACTTGGTGAAAAACTATTCTAATAGTTAGTTGTGTTTGAGGGACGTGAAATAAATATGAAGTTGTTCACTGTTTCTTCTCTGCAGCTGCAGCTCCTCTGTGACGTTCCCTGAGTCTGAGGTCGCGTCAGGTGAAGTTCTGCTTCTTAATGTGTTTTTTACTCCATGAAGGAAAAACATCTGTTTATCTGGAGTTTATCTTCTTTTTGGAAAAGTGGAATCAGTCTGTTTGGCTTTGGCTTAAATTAAAATGTTTTTTTAATTAAATTTTTTTTTTTTTTTAAATGTGGTGAATTTGGATAAACACTTTAAAAGCAGTGGTTCCCAACCAGCGGACCGTGACCCCCTAGTGGGCTGCAACAGAACTGCAGGTGGGTCAACAAATCATTCACAAAACAGATGTTTATGTAAGAAATGTCATTATAATCGGAATATAGCTATGAATAATGTTTCAAGATTAAGATGTACTTTATTTATCCCAGAAATTATTGAAAGGGAACTTCCCAGGTCACCTGGGTGAAAACCAGGAATCCAATGTCAAATAAAAATGACCAACAAATGTTTTAAATCTCCTCATAAGTTTAAATTACCTGTCGACCTGTGTCCAGGTTCAGAATCACTGTTTTAAGAGTTTATCACTCCGTCACACTGGGAGGGAGAGAAAATCTTTTAAAAAATGTATTTAGTTTAGTCTGCCATATAAGCCACTGTATTTTGTCATTTTTAAAAATGGCCACATGATGTGTAACCATATGTTCATATTTGTGTTTTTTTTCATGTAACAGTAAAAAGTGTTTGTTGAGTCCAATGGTCTGAACACTGGGTAATGAAAAGATAAAAAACTAACTATTGAAACTCATTGAGATGAACTCTGACTGTTCTCTACAGTATCAAATGTAAACGTATATTTCATATGTTGATGAGATGTTTTCAGGCACTGCTGCAGATTTAAGGCGACCAGATGTGAGCAGATGTGTCTGAGGTATCAGCTGTTGTTCCACAGGTTCCTTCATTCTCTGTCTTGTTAAAGGGACATTGTGTAACTTCTCCTGTTATCTATTCATGAAAATCGATTAGTTCATTCAAAAGTCTGTTTTTCATTAACCAGTAATCCCCCCATCCACAAACTGAAGTGTTCCTTTCAGCTCTGAATTAGCCGTTCATATCATTCATATCTACATGGAGCGGGTAAGCTCGGTGCTGGCTGCCATGTGGTGTCGCCATGTTTTTACGTTCAGTGGCAGCGTGACGGTAGGAAACCACGGAAACGAGGTGGCGTCTGTGAAAAGTCACCGTGGTAACGCAGTGAGGAGGAATGGAGCGTTACACTGATGCTGCATTCACCTGCAGTCGGGCAGACGTCCGTCGGTAACAAACCAGATGTCATTTTAGTCACAGAAGTCCAGAGAAAGCCGGTAAAACGTGGTAACGACGTAAACAATACCACATCGCCATGACAACATATTGTCACAACGTGTATTGTTTTGCCTCGTGCTGACGGACAACTTGTTTACATAGAGGCTTGTTTATGCCGTTATACGTGCAGCGGCTGTCGTCCGTCTGCCGTCTGCCCAATTTCAGGTGAATGCAGCATGAAAAATACGATTGAGTTGCTTGCGATACACAACCGCAACGCTAGATGGGAGGAATTCCTACACAATGTCCCTTCAAATAAACCGGGTGAGTCCTGCAGCCTCGGCCCCTCCCGCCTGCAGAGGGGGGGTCACTACCTGCAGCCACAGGACTCGACCACCATGTCCTCGTACTGCTTGTAGACCACGTTGTTCCCTGAGTCGATGTAGAGGATGCTGATGGGGCTGAGCTTGGAGGGGGCGCAGCAGCTGGGCGGCATGTCGCCGGGGTTCATGGAGTTCATCAGCGTCTGGATGATGGCGTGGTTGGTCGGCTCCAGGTGGGAGCGCAGCGGGAAGTCGCACACGCCCTCGCAGTGGTACGCCTCGTAGTCCAGCGGGGCGATGATCCAGTCGTCCCAGCCCAGGTCTCGGAAGTTCACGTGCAGCGGCTTCTTGCTGCACCGCGACTTGGACGACTTCCTGCCGTGTCTCTTGCCGTGACGTGCCGACGTTTTGGACGCCATCGCTGTCGCTGTCGCCATCGCCACCACCGCCGTCGTCCTCCTCTTCCTCCTGCTGCTGCTGCTGCTGCTGTTGGCTTTGGCCTTCCTCCTCCTCCCTACGGTGGCCCTGAGGTGCAAATCACAACAGCAAATCAGAAAACACAACGGCAAAAGAGAAAACACAACACAAAAAGAGAAAACACAACGGCAAAAGAGAAAACACAACAGAGCCAGGGCGACTAGGAAAGCTAAGATGATCCTGTCCGACCCTGTTCACCCGCTGGCCTCCCATTATAGGCTCCTGCCATCTGGCCGCCGGTACACGGTACCCAGGCTCAGAACAAATAGATTTTGGAATACTTTTGTACCAATTACTATTGGTTTTATAAATCAGCCACTGTGAGCCTGCCCCCCTTCCCCCCCGAGGCACTGGTGCCCGGAGTCTTAATGTTTGTGATTGAAATGCACTTGTTTTGTTTTGTATTTGACTTGTTTGTGTTTTGGTGTTGCTCTGCCTGTCGCATAACAAATTGCCCCCGCGGGGGATAATAAAGTTTTCTGAACTGAACTGAACAACGGCAAAAGAGAAAACACAACGCAAAAAGAGAAAACACGAGAAAACACAACGCAAAAAGAGAAAACACAACGCAAAAAGAGAAAACACAACACAAAAAGAGAAAACACAACGGCAAAAGATAAAACACAACACAAAAAGAGAAAACACAACACAAAAAGAGAAAACACAACGGCAAAAAGAGAAAACACAACACAAAAAGAGAAAACACAACGGCAAAAGAGAAAACACAACGCAAAAAGAGAAAACACAACGG
>NC_140917.1:4677720-4704880 GCF_045865225.1 Trachurus japonicus | reverse complement strand
AAAGAGAAAACACAACGCAAAAAGAGAAAACACAACACAAAAAGAGAAAACACAACACAAAAAGAGAAAACACAACGCAAAAAGAGAAAACACAATGGCAAAAGAGAAAGCACAACGGCAAAAGAGAAAACACAACGCAAAAAGAGAAAACACAACGCAAAAAGAGAAAACAACGCAAAAAAGTTAGTTTAGTAATTTGTCATTGTGTTTTTTCTCTCTCTTTCTCTTTTTTCATGCCTTTATTTGATAGGACAGTTGAGAGAAACAGGAAATGGGTGGAAGGGGGGGCGCACACACAGGATAGGGCCGCTTGATGCTGGAATCGAACTGGGGCCGCCTGCAGTGAGGACTATAGCCTCAACACATGGGGCGGGTGCTACCAACTGAGCTAAACACAGCCCGTGTTTTCTCTTTTTGTGTTGTGTTTTCTCTTTTTGTGTTGTGTTTTCTCTTTTTGCGTTGTGTTTTCTGATTTGCTGTTGTGATTTGCACCTCAGGGCCACCGTACCTACCTCCTCCTCTTCCTCTCCAGCCCCAGCAGCGGCCGCCCCTCCCTCCTCTCGTTGAACAGCGTCTGCCTCTTGCGGGAGCGGGTGAACACCACCAGGATGGCCTTGTGCTGCTGCGGCCGCCCGTGCCGGTGCAGCCCCAGCAGCTGCAGGTCCAGCTCCCTCTCGGGGGGGTCCAGCACGCCGCGCAGCTCCAGGCAGAAGGAGGAGGACGAGGACGCCATCATCGCCCCCCCCTGGCTGCTCCGCTGCTGCTGCTGCTGCCGCCACCGCTCTCTGAAGATCTCCCAGACGTCCAGCACCTCCCAGCGCGGCCGGCGGGAATCCTGCAGGCAAGGCCGTAACCATGGAGTCAACATTATTGGGGGGGGGAGGACCAAATCTCTCTCTTTCAATACAGTATACTCAAAATCTTTCCAAGAATATTTGTCGTATTTCTTGGCAAAAATGTCTAATTTCTAGTCAAAACTAAACTCTTTCCACTTAAAATAAGACTCATCACCTAAAAATGAACTTGTTTTTAGATAATTTTCATTTGTTTCAAACTAAATTTCACTTGAAATAAGTAGAAAAATCTGCCAGTGAAAGTTTTTTGTGCTTGTAATAAGGAAGAAAAACTTGCTCCACTATCAGATTTTTCTACTTATTTCAAGTGAAAATCAGCTTGAAAGGAGTAAAAAGTGTCTAAAAACAAGCTACTTTTTATGTGATGAGTCTTATTTTAGGTATAATGAGATTTGTTTTGACTAGAAATGACATTTTGACTAGAAATAAGACAAATATTCTTGGTAAGATTTTGAGTTTTTGCAGTGGCACACATGCCGTAACATCGTATATGTTATGTAACGTTATCCAGTTGCTCAATTTATTGATTTTTCGCCAGCTTTGTTGTAAACAAATGCACATGGAGGAGAGGAGCGTAACCAAAACAGAGGAAAAGCGAGCGGACTGTCACAGTTCTCTACTGTCTTTCTTTGTAAATATCTCATGTTACAACATGAAAACCTGCCGCTTATATTCAAGTGCGGCCTATATATGTATTTAATTTTAAAGGGATAGTTCAACATTTTGTCAAATTAGTCCATTGCTATAATCCCTATAGTCATATCAGTAGGTCCGTTACCTTTAATTGTCGGTGCAAGCTATTTTTAGAACGGCGGAGCAGAGAAATACAGAGACTGCTTGATGAAAAACTGTCCCTGAAGGCAACGTGTATCAGCGGTTTTGCATGAATTTCCCTCTAAAACAACTCTGTGTGGTAACGTTGTGTTATTATCTCATAGTGTGGTGAATGTGCAGGTCACAACTTGTCCACCAGAGCGTTTTGGAGTTGTTGGATTGTGTATTTGATGAGTTTGATGAGGGAAACCAAGAAATCCCATAATGAGCCTCCGTAGCGTAGCTCTGAGCAGCTCACGGCTCTGCTCCGCCGTTCTAAAAACAGCTTGCACCGACAATTAAAGGTAATGAACCTACTGCTATGACTATAGGGATTATGCCAATGGGCCAATCTGCCAAAATGTTGAACTATCCCTTTAAGATTTTGCTGGTGCATCTTGTACTCAGGTGTGCTCTATAGTCCGGAAAGTACGGTAAATCCGCTAACACATGGGATACTTTTTAATTTTTTAATTTTATTTTTTTAATCAGCTAGTTATATATTGGGGAGGGGACATTTTGAGCATATTTGAATATTGGGGGGGTTGGGGGGGGGGTGTATATGGTAATTACGGCCTTGCCTGCAGGTCCAGAGTCTTGGAGTGGAGCAGCTGCTGGTCGTGGCAGGAGAGGAGCTGCACGTCCACGGGCTCCGTCTCAGATATCCTGAAATTCCCAGACACCTTGGTGTATATCCTGAGCTCGGCTCCCAGCACCTCGGCTCGGTCGGAGAGCGTTGAGACGTCGAACAGATACCGCTGCCTCCTCAGAGGAGAGAGTGGGAGGTCATCTGTGGAAAACATTAAAGCTGCGGGTCAGACGCATTCTCACGGAGATGATGTGGAATCTGACAGGAAGAAGAAATCCCACCGTTGTCTGCACGGGATTCATCTCAGACACACACACACACACACACACAGAGGGGGAGTGGGGACGGTTGCAGCACTTTCACATTATATCACACACATATCCACCTGTTAATGACTCATTATGTGACGATGACATCACACATCAGCATCGTATCGTTGACGTGCGACAGTGAGATTAACTAACAAGGTCAAAGAGTTTTTTCCTTTAAAATGCTTCACAGATTTTATTTTTTACCAAACTATTCATGAAGACGGACACTGATGTGACTGATGTTAATGAAACTTGGGTTCATAATTTATTCTGGTCTCGTCCACACACCAGACAACTCTGGAGCAAACTGCATGGCTCGTTTTTATCAGTTGAATACTATAATTGAACAATTAAACAACTAAAGGCTTTTTTTTTGTCATTTATACTGGTGGTACAAATAAAATTAAAATTGTAAGCCCCATGTGATTAAAAGAGACAGTGATCAGTGATGATATTTACTCCCAGTTTAATTTATACTGGAAAAATGTTCTGTTTGGCTACACTGAATTAGATAATGAACTAAATTCCCAGTTTTACTTGATTCATTTGTTAATTATTTTATCCAAATTGCACATAAACAAGACTAGCACTGTCTGTGTATGTTAAACAATACATCTCCTCTATATGTGATTGTGAAAACAAAAAAAACATGATCTCTGAAAGTTTTACAAAACATTCATTCATCCAAATTTCACATACACAAATCTAAATTTTCTGGAACTGTCTGCATAATAATCTCTTCTATATGTGAAGCTTTAAAAACATATGACCTCTGTAAGATTTACTTCTTTCTCTGTCTTGTTGTCACCCATGGCGTGTTTTTACGATTGTGTAATAATGTTGTATTTGTCTGTATTCCGTCTGTATACTCCTGTACTGTTGTCAATGAAGCTATTAATAATAATAATAATAATAATGTGACAATAATATTATTAATTTATTCCAGAATAATCAAAGACCAGCTAGTGAGTTTTGTTTTGAATAGCCTATTAAATATTCAACTATTTGTCTTATTTCAAGTCAAAACAAATCTCATTCTACTTAAAATAAGACTCATCACATTAAAAGTAGCTTGTTTTTAGACACTTTTTACTTATTTCAAGCAGATTTTCACTTGAAATAAGTAGAAAAGCAAGTGTTTCTTTCTTACTGTATTACAAGCACAAAAAACTTGCTTTCACTGGCAGATTTTTCTACTTATTTTAAGTGAAAATTTGTTTGAAACAAGTGAAAATGATCTAAAAACAAGTAAATTTTTAGGTGATGAGTCATTTTAAGTGGAGGGAGATTAGTTTTGACTAGAAATGAGACATTTTGACAAGAAATAAGACACATATTCTTGGAAAGATTTGGAGTTTTTGCAGTGTGTTACTGTATTATCGCTGTAGTTTCTGATTGGAGGATTCCCCTTAGTAGCTACAGGTGTGCCGTGCACGCGCCGTGGCCGTGACGTGACGTAGCCTACCTTGTCCACTGTCCACGAAGCTGGCGATGGTGTTGGCGGCCTTGGAGGAGCGGAAGAAGGAGGCGTTGAGCCCGAGCCGCTCGGCCGAGGAGAAGGTCTGGTAGATGGACAGCATGTAGTCGTGCGGGGTGCGCGAGGCCAGAGCCGCGGAGCAGCGCGGGGTTTCCCGGAGGAGCAGCAGGGGCAGCAGGAGGAGCAGGAGGACCCTCACCCAGCTCACCCTGACCTCCATCCTCTGGGCTCGGACCGGGACTCGGACCGGGGACCGGAGCTCTGTGGCCGCGCGGGGCTGAACTCTGCTGCTGCTGCACGCGAGGCGGCTCCGCTCCCTCCGCGCGCGCTGTTAAAGCCCGAGCCGAGGACACGCCCCCCCCCGGGGTAAATGGAGAGAGAGGGGGCAAATTAAGGCTGTAAAACTAATTGTCCCTCTGTCAGCCCCCCCCCAGGGCAGATGTTGGCCTCTGGTGCGTTCACGGACTCAGTTCGCTCTCTGTCTGTCTGGGCACAAAGTGTCTAAGATATTTGTGGGTAACACTTCACAATAAGGGTCCCTTAATTAACGTTATTTAGTACATTATTAGGCATTAATTAACTGTTTACAGATATATTAACAATCATTATTATGTATTACTTAGGATTAGTAAACACATTAATTAATGTAGCGTATTAGTAAGCAGTTAATGAATGTTTACTACTCAAAGTTAGTTAATAAGTAAGTAATAATAAAAGTTGAACAATCATTATGCATGCATGTTAACACATTACTTTATGCTTAATAATGTACTAACTAACATTAAATAAGGGACCCTTATTGTAAAGTGTCACCTATTTGTGTTTTACAGTTTTTTTTTTTTTAAACTTTTAGTTGGACCAGTTTCCCGCCATTTGAGCTCAGTTCAAACTCTTTTTTTTTTTTTTTTACATACATACATACATACAATAAACATATAAACAAACAAACAAAAAATATATACATTTATACATAGAAAGGGCTATTGGTATTATATATAATAGGTATTAATAAATCATATAGTTGTTTGTAATAATTTATAATATCCCAGGGTTTTTATAGTTTTTTTTAGTTTTTTTTTAGCTTAAAGCAGAAGTAAGGATAATATTTGTGTTAATATAAGTCTTAAATAGTTATATCTTCCGACGGCAATCACTTACATAGAGTGTTTGGTCTGAAACACGGGTCTGTCAGTCACTCTGCTCTGCTCTGAGCAGAGGAGAAAACTTTCCTTGTATCCTACAACCTTTATCCAATGAGGAGAGAGAACGGCATAAAGGGGCGGTCCTCTCTGTGTGTGTAGCCAAGGGATGCGCGTGAATGTGGTGACGTAGGGACGAGGGCGGGGACTGCTAACTCCATCGGCTGACAGGAAGTTATAGCCAAAACCACCGGATCGCTTACTTCTGCTTTAAGTGAGAATTATATCTTTTTTTTAAAGTTTAATCTTGATGCCTGTCAAAAATGTAAACATGTCTTCTCGTTCTATCCAAAACAAATAGGTATAACGACATTCAAAGAACAGATGACAAATATTTTCCTCCTCCTGTTCTCAGAAAGTAGGAGTTGACATTGATATCTTTAAATCTGGAAATGGCCTGGTTGACAGGATAAACTGAATGTATGATGATTTTAAAAGAAACTTCCTTTATCTTGTTAATTGTGACAGAATCTGCTGCTTGAAGTCCAGTTTATATCTAATATGTCTATGCTCAGTTGAAACTGCAGCTCAGGTGAACACTTGCTGTTCCCGTGGTGTCTCACGCCCCCTGGTGTCTCTCAGGTGCAGTGCAGAGGAGGAGGAGGAGGAGGAGGAGGGAGGGAGGGGGGTTCAGCCTTCAGCACCATGGACAGAGTCCTCTATCTACCTCATTAAAGGGACAACGAGGAGTTTCTCCAGCGGCAGAACGAAAAATTCCGCAACAATAAAAAAATCTCATATTAATGTGGATGAATCTACGCTACCCACACTTGTTAATGGGCCCATTTTCGATAAATATATTGTTTTGTCTCTATCGTTATTTTGTCATTATTAGTGGTGGAAACGCTGGGCGAGCCGACCAGCATTTCCACCTCACAAACTAGTTCCAGACTAAACTCATGGTCACAGAACAGTTGTAAAACACAGTGACCTCTGACCTCCAAGCACCAGTCAGTGTGTTAAAGATAAATGAGGAACCCAAATTAGACTGTAGGTCTCTCTCTGTGTGTGTGCATTTAATTTACCCTGTGATCAGGTCATCTCCAAATGTAAAGATGTGGATAAAAATTGTACTTTCTGTCAAAAAAATGTGTATTTATTATGTATGTATTTACGGACAGTTAGTATGTGTATGTGTTCTACCCTATGCGGTACAATATTGTATTCCATTGTTGTTCTTTTTAAAGGTTGCCTTGTACAATCTGGCAGAGGGACAGTCGATGAAAACTAGCTTTTTAAGCTAATTCGGGTGCATTTACATGTGTTTTTTATACAATGTTTGTTAATGTGCATTGTCCCTTTTCAAATAAACAAAACTGAAACTGAAAACATCAGTCATTTATTTGGTTGATGTTAAATGATTGTGGATAGAAATAGAACAACTCTTTGAAACTTGAACAGCTTAAAGGTAAAAAAAAAAACAGAAAAACAGAAAGATAATATTTTGTATGATGAGAAAAGACTTGTGGGTAAGGAAAACTTTTTTTTATTGGGAAATTAACTGAAGCTAATAGATAAAGAGATTCCCATCATCTGATTCCTCTTTTAATCCACTTCTTTCTTTCTTTCTTTCTTTCTTTCTTTCTTTCTGCCACAACGAAGCCTCTTCACAAATGTAAATGGACTCAAAGGAAACACACAGGACTTTAGAATAAAACTTTGCCACTAAATTTAATCACTAGCCTTCCTATATGGACTGAAGACGCTGGACATTTACAAGTCACAAAAAGCTTCTGTGTGATTAATTTGAGTTGGTACACTCTATTTCCATCTTTATAAACAGATGTATAAGTTGTTTGTCTGTATGTATGTCTACTTTATGTTAATGAACAAAAAACATTCCCCTTTGGTCTCTCCCTCTGCTCCTGTTAGCTCAGCAGCAGCAGCCATGACTCCAGAGCGCTCCCTTGTGGACTAAATGAAACACTGCAACAACAACAAGTGGTACTGTAGATGGTTGAAAAAAACACAGTGACCTCTGACCTTTGTCCACACTGCTGATCAGTCTAAGTGCAACATTCACTGTCATCTGAGAAAACAAGGGAAAAAAATCCTCATGGCTTCAAAATAAAATCAAAGAATCAATCACCAAAGTTTTTCTCCTCTGTGGTCTGGTCGTATTCCTCCGCCTCTTAGTCTAGTTAGATGCTGCCAGGACCCTATTGTTTTTCTCAGTGTTCTTCTTTCTTCTTCCTAGAAAGTCCTACTTCCCATGCGTAATCTGTTTTATTTGTAATAAATTCATGAGAATTTTTTTTTTTCCTGTAAATTAGCCGTCCCCTTCACAGAAATGAAGAAAGAAGATGGAAAAAAGGGGAAAAAAAGAAAAGAGGAAGAATGATGACTAACCGGAGGGGTTACTTCTGCTTTTCGGACATTAAATATCTGGACCCTTCAGATACTTGTCAGTTCAGCGAGCTCTCTGGAGAGGACAGCAGAAGACACCCCGACAAGAGAATAACTGTACTCTACTCAGTCGAAGATCTTCTCTCTCTTCCTTTCTGAAAAATGGCCAACGGTGGAACTCTGCTTAAATGTGCGCTGGTCGCCGTCGTCCTGGTGGCTCTCACCGAGTCTGGACCAGCAGGTAAGAAGATCAAGATTTGAATAAACCAGCTACAAGGAATCTGAAGAGGTGTTAAAGGACAATTCCCGGGCAAATTCAACTCGGGGCTGTATGTTCCTAACATTTTAGGTCTAAAAGAAGGAATCTGAAGGTTTTCAGTTTAATGTCTCCTGTTTTGCGGTAGTTGTGTCTGTCCCCGCATCGCCACGGCAACGATGAATGAATGGGAGCGGATTGAAGTTCTGCTGCTTAAGCTGTTTCCATCCCTCAAAGCCACAGACAGCGTCAGATGGCGACATGTTTGTAAAACTAGATCTAATTCAAAGTCTGGCGGAGTCGAGACCCAAGTTGACGCTCGGTGTGTTCAGGTGCAGTCGGAAGCTCCCGTTTGTGTCATAAACACAGGAATATCAACTCTTGACTTGCTTGAAGTAAAAAAAAACTTCTTGGCGCATGTTTGAGTCGCCATCTGACGCTGTCTGTGGGAAAAAATGTACACTTCAAGCAAGTCAAGAGTTGATATTCCTGTGTTTATGACACAAATGGGAGCTTCCGACTGCACGTGAACACACCGAGCGTCAACTTGGGTCTCGCGCTTTGAGACTTTGAATTAGATCTAGTTTTACAAACATGTCGGCTTGCTTGACGTAAATAAACTTCTGGCTGCATGTTTGAGTCTCCATCTGACGCTGTCTGTGGCTTTGAGGGATGGAAACAGCCTAAGCAGCAGAACTTCAATCCGCTCCCATTCATTCATCGCTGCCGTGGCGATGCGGGGACAGACACAACTACCGCAAAACAGGAGCAATTAAACTGAAAACCTTCAGATTCCTTCTTTTAGACCTAAAATGTTAGGAACATACAGCCCCGAGTTGAATTTGCCCGGAATTGTCCTTTACTGTAAGATAATCATTATTATCATGATAATTAACTCGTGCATTTTTCTCCCCACCTTCAGATAAGAAGCAGCTCACTTATATAGCATCCTGCTGTCAGACAGTCACCAGCCAGGAGATCACTGAACCAGTCTTGGGATACTTGATCCAGAGACACAACCCCCCCTGTGTCAGAGCTGTGATGTAAGTAAAAGGATTGTTACTGTAAGTGCTGAAACAGCGCTGCAGCATCTGCCATTTAAAACTATAGGAATTCACGTACTGGTCTTTTAATACTGAACTCACACCAGCTCGTAAACTAAAGTTGCATTTCATTCCTGCAGCTTCCAGACAGAGTCGGGTCTGTACTGCGCTGCGGTCAAAGCTCCCTGGGTTCTCAACAAGATCAGGGAGTTCAGGTGAGTTTCACGTCAGAGTTCATCCACTCATCCACTCACTTTTTTCCTCATTCATTCAGTAACTTCTTTCAGCTCGAGGTCTCACACATGTTTTTGTTCTCCATCATCCTCTGACAGGCAGTCACAGGAGAGGACTACACCCCAAGAGGACAGCGAGTAGACGGCGCCGCCTCCACAACAGCTGAACTTTGACAGGAAGTTCACTTTTTATGATCCGAAACATGTTTAAAGTCCCTGTAAAGTGAAATTGGAGTTTTGTTTCAAAATATATTAAAAGTGTTCGAAATGTATTGATAAAAACATGCAAAAAGACTCATTTCTGTATACAGTGCTTCATTTTAGAGTTTGTTTTTATGGGCTACTTTCATAACTCCTCCCCATGTATACACAGTAACATTATAAATACTTCAAGAATGCCGACGACGTGCTACCAGTCCACCAGCGTGGTCTCTGTCTTTAATAAAAATAAAATGTAATGCAGACTGATTGGTTCATTGTAAAACATTTATTTATTTATTTATGTAAATGTGGTGTTTTTTTGTTCATAGTCTACGGATCCCAGAGGCGGCGCTGCTCTTATGTGAAACATGAAGCTTCACTTTTAATTCAGACAAACTAATGAGACTGCCACAATTGTTAGATTTCATCAATGGGGCCAGCCGGCGGCGAAACTCTAAAAGCCAAAACAGTCACAGTCCTTTCGTATCTGTCATATCCCAAGCATACAAAACCAATAGTAACCCCATGCAATAGAACATTTAAAAGTTAAAAAAAAGTTTTAAAGTGTTCCAAAAATGTCAAAAAACCATAGTGCGGTTCCAGACTGTGCAGTTGCAGTTTTACAGTCAGCCACTAGGTGACAAAATGAGGTGAGTGAGTCATTTTGCATTTCTTGGTGTTACTATCACCCAGGGCCGTTGTATATGGGAGAAAGGTGATGATAATTCTAGGGGCCCAGCGCCCAGTGGGGCCCATAAAAAACCCCAGTAGTCTAATCTTTGTATGACTGATTTATTCTGCGTAAGACCCTGACTAATACTCATAGTACACTGTAAAAACTCAACATCTTTCCAAGAATATTTGTCTTATTTCTTGTGCAAATGTCTCATTTCTAGTCAAAACTATTCTCTTTCCACTTAAAATAAGACTCATAACCTAAAAATTTACTTGTTTTTAGATAATTTTCACTTAAATTCACAATAAAAATCTGCCAGTGAAAGTAAGTTTTTTGTGGTTGTAATAAGGAAGAAAAACTTGCTCCACTATCAGATTTTTTCTACTTACCAAGTGAAAATCTGCTTGAAAGAAGTAAAAAGTGTCTAAAAACAAGCTACTTTTAATATGATGTGTCTAATTTTAAGTATAATGAGATTTGTTTTGACTAGAAATGACATTTTGACTAGAAATAAGACAAATATTCTTGCTAAGATACTTGAGTTTTTGCAGTGTAACGCTGCATTAGCATCAAAACAAAGAAGGCTAAATAAAAAACGATAATACATACGTAGTCTAAGAAAAAAAAAGGAAAAGTTAGGGGGAGGGGCCCCCTTTAGTATTCTTTAAGGGGGCCCAGAATTCCTAGCAACGGCCCTGCTATCACCAATGGCAATGTTCTCAGCTGGCATGTCAATACTCTACCAGCATCATTGTTAAAAAAAATCTCTTCAACGGCTTTTTTTTCCCTGCGCAAACTAAAGGAATTCATCCGTTACATGCACAGCAGCTATAATTCCATCTTGAACACACAGAAACATGTTTTCACATATTTTATCTATAATAAATTCATTAGATTTTTTTTCCCTGTAAATTAGCCGGCCCTTCACAGAAATTAAGAAAGAAGATGGAAAAAAGGAAAAAAAAAGAAAGAGGAAGAATGATGACTAACCGGAGGCGTTACTTCTGCTGTAATTCCAGTGAGAGTTCAGCTCAGATACGTTTCAAAGTTCAAAGTTCAGAGTTCAAAGTTATCTTTATTGTCCCAGTTGGGAAACTGATTTGCAGCCAGGATGTCCAAAATACATAAAAACATACAATACCAATAAATACACATAAAACACACACACAGAGCAATCAACCTCTGTTAGGAAAAAGGTTGAGTGCTCTGTGTGTGTGTTTTATGTGTATTTATTGGTATTGCATGTTTTTATGTCACACTGCCCTCTTTGACCTCTAAATTATGATGTCATTAACGTCTCATGAGCAATAAAAACACTAAAAAACTTATTCAACAATGAAAAATAGAATTTATTGAAAAGAGAATAAAGTTTCAGAAGATCATAAAAATAAACTGTAAAACTTCATGTGTGAGATTCAGCTTCAGCTTCATTACAACAAAGAACATTTACACCTGTAATCAACATTTACACCTGGAAGAGCCCAAAGGAAACAGTGATGAGGGAGCTTTTATATCTTTATATATATATATAAGATTATCATGATAGAGTCTGTGACATCATCCAAAATATTTAATTTAAATCTCAATAAAAATATGTAGAAAAGGACAAAGAGAATAAAACATTTAAAACATTCATGTGTGGGTTAGTTTCACTTGTTCATGTAAACGCTGACGTTTCCTTCATTAACCCCTCAGAGCTCAGCAGCCGTTTGCCCTACGAAGGCAACGTACAGTATACTATCTGTAAAAATGCCAAACTGAGAAAAACAGCTTTTTGTGCTTTTCATTGTCAGGTTTAAGCATCAAATTCTATATTTACTACCAAGTCTATTGATTAGATCAGTGGTTCCCAACCTTTTTCTTAAGGGACCCATATTTTTACCATTGTAAACTTTGGTGACCCCCTCACAGTGAAGTCAGATCTGGGGTTATATTCATGTAACATAACTTAAGTGTTTGGGGTGATGAGTGAGATGCTGGTTTTGGTAACTTGTAAAGAAGCATGCTGAACATAATGTAGCATGCTAGCCAGTAGGCCTATTTGATTAAACAAGTTGATGTATCAGCCAATGCTAAACTGAAATATTGTGTTTGTATTTTTTATTAATTCGATCACTCATGACATTCCCTGCATAACTTTATAGGAAGATCAGCAGTTTTATTCATTTTTTTTGCTGCTAGCTTAGCTTTTTGATCAATTATAAATGTATTAACTTCTGTAACCAAAAATACTATTATCAGTAGTATTTGTTGTGACTGATATTGCCCTGCTGTATATTATGTATTTAATGTTTTAAAATTGTTGATATTCAATCATCTATTGATATAGGCCTATAATTTATTGGTTTAACTAAATACACAAATAAATGTTTAATGTGGCCCTTGAATTTAGTTGATTTTGTCACATATATGAATTAAATGCTTAGCCTACTCATTTATTTAACATTTTAATTACATTAAAATTATTAAACCCCTTAAAATCAAGAGGGCTTTGCGACCCCCCCTGGATCTTTGGCGCCCCCCTTGGGGGGTCCCGCCCCCCAGGTTGGGAACCACTGGATTAGATAAAGTTGGACTGAATTAAATGTATTTTGTAGTTTGTCTTTCTGACCAATTTTGACCATTTTATGGCAGATACTGCACTTTGGCTTGTTTTTAATCCAATGGAATTAAAGAGTAAATTATAGGATGTAGGGAGCACAGTTACTCTTTGCAGATACTGCACTTTGCCTTGGTTTCACAGTGCTTTGTTTTTTGGATGGACAGCAAAATAAAAAGCCCAATAACTCTGGAAATTTTAGCAGTACCAATATCAAATTCTACCAGATTGAAGAGAATATGCCACACTTTTGATTGGTCAAAAAAAAAAAAAAAAAAAGATACTGCACTTTGCCTTTGTAGGGCAGATCAGTCCCAGCTGTCCAACATCTGTCTAACTAACAGACGGAGAGGCCGTCGGTGCAGCAGGCCACCGTGTAGATGACGCTGACCAGACACAGGCTGCTGGCGGTGACGGTGCTGCTGGAGCCGAAGACGCTGCCGTCGGTGGTGGTCGTGGTCGTCGTGGTGATGGGGGAGGAGGTAGAGGAGGAGGAAGAGGAGGTGGTGGTGGTGTTAGAGGAGGTGGTCGGGGGCTCGGTGGTCGGGGTGTTTTTGACGGAGAAGGACCGAGAGGCGGCGCCCCACTCCTTCAGGGTGAAGACCATGGTCAGATTCTCACCTGAGCAGGAGAAGAGAAGTGAACGTCGTGAACACTGATACAATTTTGACATTTTGGGTTATTTTTATTCCTTAACATGTCTTCTTTCAGAAAAGTGGAAATAAATGGTAGAAAATCCTCATTAAAGTTTTTATTTTACGTCTTTCGTCGGTAGATTTTCTCCTAAATTCACCAAAAGTTAGTTTGACCCATGTCATGTCAGGTATCATTGTAAAGCTCTCTCTCTCTCTTGTCATTTCCTCCGTATCAGCAACAAATCATAAAAGTACGATTGACAATAACAATCTATGTAATTTTACAGTCCAAGTCTTTAAAGGGATAGTTCACCCAAATTTGAAATTTCAGCACTGCATGTCCATGTGACGGTTGAGAACGGAGCTCACTTTTCTTCGTCCAAAAAGACACACCAAAAAACATCCAAATACCTCCATAGTGCTCGTGTGTAATGTCCCTCTTGTATTGAAGCCCCAACATGAGAAACTGTTCCCAAAAAAATTAAATAAGTCTATATTTTAAGCTTGTTTGTAGCGGAAGATACCAGCACTGCTCTTCCTGGTCCGTCCAAATCTCGCGAGATTCTCAACCGTCATATGGACATGCAGCGCTGCACGGAGCCCCGCTGTAACTCAGAGAAGCCACGGAGGACTCTGAAACTTCTCCCAGCCATTAGTCCACATGAGGGGGAGTAGATAATGAGTGAATTTTGGGTGAACTATCCCTTTAAAGGCCGTTTTCTCAGAAAGAGTTGTTCAGACTCAGACTCTGAGCTAGAAATCTCCACTTCAGCAGCACTTACAGACACCAAACCTTCCACTTTGATCCCTTTCTATATTCTGAAGGTTTTTACAGAGGGGATTGTTGATATATCATTCACAGCCTCATTTATACAACATTTTATTACTAAAAAACATGGAGAAAGTTGATTTTTTTAAGGGCTGGTGACAGTATTTTCTCATTTACAGAGTGATAAAAAGAGATATCCAAAATCCTCCTCTGTAAAAACTTCTGACCCTAACATGTCAACAAGATAAAACAAGAACTTTAAAAGGGGCTTCATCCATTGTTCAGATTTCTATTCTTATATGCAAATGAGCGCATATTTAATTAGATATTGCCTCATTTACATATTTAAACATAAAATTTGACACAACTTGTAATACAAAAAATATTTGTCTTCATGTAAGTGATAAACTTTGGAAGTTTCATGGTGATATCTGTTAGTTCATTTTTTTGTAGTGCCTCCCCTTAATAAATGAATGATCTCTTTGACATTTACTTCAGATTCTTAATTCCCAGCTTCACCTTCTGCCTGAGAGAATGAACTCAATGAGACGTTTGAAGCTGCTGTTGAACGTGACCACAGTGTGACGCCAGGTCAGTGAACGCATCACCAGGTCAGTGAACGCATCAGCAGCTCTTACCACTGTTGGCGATGGCCAGGTCGGTGAAGTTGGCCCAGCAGGTGCTGAACAGGATGGTCGTGTTGCCTTCGAGGCCGTCCACCATGTTCCCTGAGGCGTCCTTCAGACTCGCCGTGGCGGTCAGAGAGGTCACGCCCACCGAGACGCAGTCGCCCTGGAAACGACGACAGAGTCACAGCCTCATGTTAAAGACGTCACTCTACTTAAGTTTTACTGAAGTTTTACTGAAGTTCTACTTAAAGCAGAAGTAAGTGGTCCGGTCGTTTTGGCTAATGCTGCGTTCCAGGCAGGCTTTTGAAATCGTAAATTACAGCTTCAAGTCACAACTTATGACTTTGTAGCGTTCCAGGCAACCCACTCGTGTTTTTCCGACCTGTTTTACCGGTGAAAGTCACTATAACGGCCACTCGTAACTTCCGACCGGTGAACTCGTACCAGATCGAACTGGTACCACTTCACGGTCGGAAAAATAAGAGTTTCCTTGAACGCACCATAACAGTCCTCGTCCCTACGTCGCCACATTCACGGCGTTCCTTGGCTGCACACACAGCCCTGCATGCCGTTCTCTCTCCTCATTGGATAAAAACTGTAGGATACGATAAATGTTTTCTCTTCGGCTCAGAGCAGAGCAGAGTGACTGACAGACCCGTGTTTCGGTCCAAACACTCTATGTAAGTGATTGCTGTCGGAAGATATAACTATTTAAGACTTATATTAACACAAATATATCACTTACTTCTGCTTTAAGTTTTACTTAAGTTTTACTGAAGTACTGAAGCGTCTCACCCGTTCGTCCACGGCCATCAGACTGGGCTGCTGCTGCAGCGGACCCACGAACTCCCCGGCAACGGGCTCGGTGACCAGCAGCAGGCTGGAGACGCTGGAGACGAAGCTGACCTTCGGCTCCTCCCTCGTCACCTCCTCCGTGGCAACCTGAGGCGCAGAGGAAACAACCAATGAGAACGCAGCACGCCACAGAGTCAGAGGCTCGTTGCGACTCGGCCTGGAGCGTCACCTCGTTCCAGCTGGGGTCAGAGGAGGGGGGCGGGGGCGGGATCACGCCCATGGACGACACGTTGAAGCCGATGGACCGGCTCAGGTTCCCCGAGACGGCGGCCTGGCCGAGGTCGTCGGCGATGTTCTTCAGCAGAGCGAAGTCTTCCTCATCTGAGACCGAGAGGAGACAAACACTTCCTGTCACTGTCACTTCCTGTTTCACCCTTCACACTGCAAAAACTCCAAATCTTACCAAGAATATTTGTCTTATTTCTAGTCAAAAATGTCATTTCTAGTCAAAACAAATCTCATTCTAAGACTCATCACATTAAAAAGTAGCTTGTTTTTAGACACTTTTTACTTCTTTCAAGCAGATTTTCACTTGAAATAAGTAGAAAAATCTGATAGTGGATCAAGTTTTTCTTTGTTATTACAAACACAAAAAAACTTGCTTTCACTGGCAGATTTTTCTACTTATTTCAAGTGAAAAATAGTTTGAAACAAATGAAAATGATCTAAAAACAAGTTAATTTTTAGGTGATGAATCTTATTTTAAGTAAAAAGAGTTTAGTTTTGACTAGAAATGAGACAAATATTCTTGGAAAGATTGTGAGTTTTTGCAGAATAAAACCAAACACAGACTCTGGGGCCGGATTCACCAATATGTTCTTAAGAAGAAAATTAAGAAGTTCATAAGAAAGTTCATAAGTACAATTCCTCAATATTATCTTAAGAACAGTCATTTCTTATGAATTTCTTATTCTTCCTACTTAAGAACTTCTTTACATGCACCAACAAACAGCATACAGTATATATATAGTTTGCGTCTTAACCGTCAGTCCTACCTAACCATGGAGAAGGACAAACAGAGATGCAGAAACTTTTCAAGGCAGGAGTTTGAGGTTATGGTGGATGAAATTAATGTATGAAAAAAAATACTACTGGGGAAAATTAATAATATAGGAATAACAGCGGAAAAATAAGACAAGAGGGTTGGCCAAAGTGGCCGTTAACTAACATGCTAACTAACAGTTAACAGGCTCTTTGTGTAATTAGTTAAAAAATATATTTACTTACTATGACCCACTAGTCTAAACTTGTTTCAAATTTGTTAAGGAAGGTGATATTAGAGGTTTACACCTATTCACCGTAGGAATTTAAAGACAGCTCAAGGTTGTCTTAAAGGTAGACTTTTATTATTATTAGACTCAAGGTCCATTTAAAAAAGACAAACAAACAAACAAACAAACGTATCTACAAGACTGATGTTTAAAGTTAAGATAAAAGTAAAGACCAAATTTGAGAACTTTAATTTCAAGAATACGATTTATTCTTAACTCAAGGAAAATTAAATCGAACTAGTTATTTAAATAACCAAGTCCAGTTGCATTCGATTTAAATTTCCTTGAGATAACTATGACCTGGACAAATGAGAATATTCAATGGCTCATTTATTAGGTATAAGTTTTTTCTTAAGAAGAAAGTTGAGAAAATACTTAAGAACTTTTTTGGAGAATATGACTTCTTCTCTTTTTTCTTCTTATTTTTTATTTTTTTTTTAGAAGGAGAATGAAGAAGAGAAGGATGAGGAAAGAGGAGGAAGAGAAAGAGGAGGAGAGTGAAGGAGGAGGAGGAAAGAGAAGGAGGAGGAGGAAGAAAGAGAAGAAGGAAGAGGAAAGAGAAGGAGGAGGAAAAGAAGCTCTTTTTTCTTCTTAAGACTGAAGTTAAGAAAAAAAATGACATTTAAGAAATTTTTTTTTTTCGTGAATTTGGCCGCTGGTCTCTCACCGTTGGTGCTGTTGTCGGTGGCCTGGACCGGCGGCTTCTTGATCTCCACCTCCACCTTCAGACCCGTGGATCTCTTCCTGCGCCGGGCGCCGTCCTCGCGGATGATGTTGGTGATGCGGATCATGTTTGGAGGAACTTTGAGGAAGGTGGCGAGGTTCTGGACCAGGTTGTCCCCGAAGAACTCGTCCTCGGTCATGGCGGGCAGGTCGAAGGCCAGGACCAGGACCGGGGAGGTTCGGACCTCCACCGGCTCGGAGCCTCGAACCAAAACCTTCAGCATCTTGAAGTCCTGGTCGAAGAAGTTGGTTCCCTGGGAGGCGTTGAGCTGAGGAACGTACTGACCTGAGGAGAACCACGGACATCAGAGAGGAGCAGGAATACAACTTTTACTTTGACGGCACAGTTTCTCATTAAAGGGATTGTTCAACATTTTGGCAAATTGGCCCATTGCCATAATCCCTATAGTCATAGCAGTAGCAGGTTTGTTACCTTTAATTGTCAGTGCAAGCTATTTTTAGAACGGTGGCTCATGGGATTTCTTGGTTTCCCTCATCAAACTCATCAAATACACAATCCAACAACTCCACAACGCTCTGGTGGACAAGTTGTGACCTGCACATTCACCACGCTATGAGATAATAACACAACATTACCACACAGAGTTGTTTTAGAGGGAAATACAGAGACTGTTTGATGAAAAACTGTCCCTGAAGGCAACAAGCTGCGAGCATCAGCGGTTTTGCATGAATTTCCCTCTAAAACAACTCTGTGTGGTAACGTTCTGTTATTATCTCATAGCGTGGTGAATGTGCAGGTCACAACTTGTCCACCAGAGCGTTGTGGAGTTGTTGGATTGTGTATTTGATGAGTTTGATGAGGGAAACCAAGAAATCCCATAATGAGCCTCCGTAGCGTAGCTCTGAGCAGCTCACAGCTCTGCTCCGCCGTTCTAAAAATAGCTTGCACCGACAATTAAAGGCAACAAACCTACTGCTATGACTATAGGGATTATGGCAATGGGACAATTTGCCAAAATGTTGAACTATCCCTTAAAAAAAAAAAAAAGATCTGATGCAAGAACTTCATGAATTTACAGAAAATACCAAGAACCTCCTCAAACACTAATGAACTATGACTTTCTCAGTGACTGCTAGAGTCTCCTCCTCAGTTTCCTCCTGGTTATTCAGAGTTATGTAACATGTTCTTGTTTTGTCTTGTCCCGTACCTGCGTGGAGCGGCTTCTTCAGCGTGTAGTCGGTTTTGTCAGAGTTCCACTTTGCGTTCGTCGGAGGGACCAGTTTGTTGTCGACGTAAATGTCGAGCCGCTGGGGGTTGGAGTAGAAGATGGAGACCAGGACGCTCTGCAGAGACACAAGACATCACAGACAGTCAGTCGGTCAGTCTGTAGTCGCAACAACACACCTCATTTAAAAAAAATTAAAATTATGTTTAGGCCCTTTTGTATTAGTATTATATCATTTCTTTCTATCTATCTATCTATCTATCTATCTATCTATCTATCTATCTATCTATCTATCTATCTATCTATCTATCTATCTATCTATCTATCTATCTATCTATCTATCTATCTATCTATCTATCTATCTATCTATCTATCTAGTTCTTTGTAAATGAACACTGATTGATTGATTGATTGATTGATTGACCGACCTCGGAGGCCTCGGCGTTGAGCATCATGAGGCGGAGCTTCTGAGGACTGACGCTGGTGAAGAAGACGTCGAAGGAGCGTCCGGTGGCGATGACGCTGTGGAACAGAGACACTCTCTTCTGACAGGTGTAGCCGGAGCACCAGCCGTGGTCCTGAGGCCCTGAGACACAGAGACACAGAGACACAGAGACACAGAGACACAGAGACAGAGACAGAGGTGAGGACTAGGGATGGGACTTTCTGTCGACAAATCGACAAAAAATCGACACATGCTCCCCTCGACAAAAAAAATGGAGTGTCGAAATGTCTTGTGGGATTTCCATGTGTAAATTGCCTTTTGTCTTTCAATATTTCCTATTCAAATAAACAGCAGAAAGTGCCACTTTTCCCCTAATGAAATAAAATATTTTAAATAAAACAAATCCACTTTTTCTAAATGGGATAGCTACTTGACCCTCATTCTGCTTCACATGTGACAGGAGCGTGCGCGCATGCTGACAGCCGACAGAGTCAAGAGATCTGCTGTCCGAGCTCCCCGCAGTCTAGGTGATGGTGCTGTTGATGACGAGTCCGGCTCCGCAAAAAGGGCAAAACAGGTGGATGCAATGGTTGCATTCTCCATAGAGGACGCGGACATGCACGGAAGAATAAAATAAAAAAGAAACTGAATGCGTGCTGCCTCGTCCGCTCATGCCGACAGCAGCGTTAATAAAGCACAACAAAAGCACGTGTAGCCCCCCCCCCGCCCGCATATCTGCTGCTGCTGTTTAAAAAAAAAAGGGCCGACAATTCGACCTTTGTGTCGTTCCCATCCCTAGTGAGGACACTTGAACCTTTCTGCTCAGACGGATTTGAACCGAGGAGCGGGTCCTACCGTTGATCAGGTCCACGAAGCCGTCTCCGAGCACGGCGACGGGGGACAAACGTCTGGTCTCCGTGTCCGAGTCCAGACTCTCGATCACCAGCATCCTGTAGTTCATCCCGAAGCACCGGTAGCTCTGCCAGGAATTCATGTAGGTGCAGTTCCCCCGGATCACACCTGAGGACCAGAAACAGACAGTGAAGAGCAGGGCCCAGTTCAAAAGTAATATGATCGGATTTTGGATAATGGATCGGATCAAATCTTGAAAATGTGTGTGTCGGATTTGGAAAACCAAGATTATTCTGATCCCAGCAGTTTGGAGGATTCAGGAACAAAATATGATTTAAATCCAATTCAAATTGGTCAAATAAAGCAACATTTATAATGTAGAATATAGGCATTGATATTTTGCACCTTATTTTTTAAATTTTAGTGATAAAGTTAACTTTTTGATTATTCCACAAAAAATAACTTTCCCCCAACTACCGGATAATTAAAGGGATAGTTCAACATTTTGGCAAATTGGCCCATTGCCATAATCCCTATAGTCATAGCAGTAGGTTCGTTACCTTTAATTGTCAGTGCAAGCTATTTTTAGAACGGCGGAGCAGAGCCATGAGCTGCTCAGAGCTACGCTACGGAGGCTCATTATGGGATTTCTTGGTTTCCCTCATCAAACTCATCAAATACACAATCCAACAACTCCACAACGCTCTGGTGGACAAGTTGTGACCTGCACATTCACCACGCTATGAGATAATAACACAACGTTACCAGACAGAGTTGTTTTAGAGGGAAATGCAGAGACTGCTTGATGAAACACTGTCCCTGAAGGCAACGTGCATCAGCGGTTTTGCATGAATTTCCCTCTAAAACAACTCCGTAACGAACCTACTGCTATGACTATAGGGATTATGGCAATGGGCCAATTTGCCAAAATGTTGAACTATCCCTTTAAATGAAAACTAAAATTTGTATTTTGAATTTTGAAGTTCGAATTTGAAACACATTCACAATGTAGGAGGTTCTGGTTCTCCCGTTACCTTTGCGAGGAGCGAGCTGCTCCACGGGGATGCGGCTGCCGTTGGGGAAGGTGAGCATCACCTTGGGGATGCGGTCGTCGCCCAGCCCCCTCCTCGGGTCGCCCCCCCACTCGTACTCAGACTGAGGCACCACGGACCCGACGGCGCCGAGGAAGGAACCGTCCTGGTCCTGGAGCAGAGTCTTCTTCTTCGCATCGCAGTCCATGTCCACGCAGTCGGCCGGGTTGGCCTTGCTGAGACACACACACAGAGAAACATGAGTCTGACACAGTCTGTTCAAGCAGTTTTTATGTTTTTATATTAAAATCATGTTGAACTTTTACATCTCTTCTTTTTTAAAGTTATTTTTTGGCCATTTTATGCTTTTATTTTGATAGGACAATGAACAGAGACAGGAAGCAGGGGACAGATGGGACCTGCCCTGACCGCTCCATCAGGTATAATTAATATTATGACCATTTATTGTTGATGTATTCACTAGTTGCAAAGTGCAGCACTTACAGAAGCGTATTGTATTCACTTGAAATTCGGGGTCATTTTTTCTGTTTTTCAGAGTAATATTTTTCTGTCTTTCGGGGTAATTTTTTTTCCTGACTGAATGAGTTTCAAAATCCCGCGAGAGTCTCCCATCTAAGTAACGTAAGGACTGATTTCAAAATAAAGGTGACACTCTCTGAGCTGGTGTTTTGTAATAACAGGTCGTCTCCTTTCAATATCAATCTGAATTTACAGGGAAAAACAGTGAAAATAAGAAAGAAAATTAATGAGCTTTTCCTTCAGAAATCTGTCTTGCAAATTATGCGATTGAATCCGTCACCTTTATTTTGAAATCAGTCCTTAGACGCTCTACTGTATATACAGTACATGTAGCACAAAACAAGGCCGGGGAGAGCTCGACTGTATATTTTTAAGTGGAGCGTATACATATCATGAATCTAGCTCTAATAGATCCAAGATGAAGTGGAGGTTGACTTGACCGCAGAGATTAAACGGACAGAACAGAAAAGCAAATTACTCAGAAAAACCGGACGAAAAATTCATTACTCCGAAAAAAAGAAAAAATTACTGCCAAAATGAGTGAATGCAAATGCAAAGTGAATGCAATACGCTTCCTTAACACAAACTAACAACAAACTCTTCTGCTGTCGTCTCACCCGACGTCTGGTCTGTGGATGAAGACCTGCGCCTCCGTCCTGCTGTCCAACATCTGGATCCCTGACACCTGCACCGGGTGCTGCAGGTCCTCGCTCTTAGGGTTGGTCATGAACATGAAGTTGGTCTGGGAGGAGCAGACGCTCTTGAAGCCGACGAACGTCGAGTCTGTGGAGAGAGAGAGAGAAAAACCGGATGAGTTGAGACGAACAACGTCACCTGAAGACGAAGCTCAGATCTCGGAGCCGAACCTGAACTCACCTCTGACCGTCATCAGGCCGGCGATGGCGTTGTAGCTCATGGTGCCGTGGTGCGGCTTCTCTGGAGCCGAGTTCTGAGCAGATAAATATGTGGGCCAACAGATCCCAGACCTGCCTCCTGGACCGAAACAAAGAGAAGTCAAATCATTAAACTTTGTTCTTTTCCTCCCTTCACAGACTCTTCACCAGGAACCCAGAAACCTTAAAGGAATAGTTCACCAAAAAATGAAATTCAGTAGTTTTTTATTGTTTTTTAAGTGCATCTGGAGACCCTGGAGGCCGGTTCCTAGTCCAACCAAAACTTTATATGAGAGTAACAGCACCCGACACAAAAACGTCCATAAAACTACACAACAACCATTTAATATTCCTCCACACAGCTCGTCCACTGCAATCCAAGTGTCCTGAAGGGAGATAGTCCAGAGTTTACTGGAAACAACCTCATTTAGGCAAGTCCGGTCATGTGAACACGAGAGCGCACACCAAGCAAATTCAATACAGGACTGTTTAGGCTGTAAAAATGTCCTAAATGAGGTCGTTTCCAGTAAATCTCCCCTCAGGACACTTGGATTGCAGTGGACGAGCAGTGTGGAGGAATATTAACTCATTGAGTGCCGCGCTCCTTTCCAAAGTTTTAGTCAAGTGTACCGGCAAATTAGACCATATTTGACTTTTTATTTTAGAGCCATAGTGTATTCTATATTATTGCCACCAACACATACTGTGGCTCATTTGAAAGGTTTAACTTTATCCTTCAAATGGCCACAAACCGTTTGTTTCTACGTGCCTCCGTTCCTGAGAAAAGTCAAGCTAAACATGGCTGGGTTTCACCAAAATCCCTCCTTTTTTTCTAGAAAAGGAGATAGAGCGTCTTTTATGAAAGGTGCTCTGTTTGTGTCTGTCGCTCTTCTCACACTCGCATTTCTGGATCAAAGGGCTCGTATAAGATAAATATACACAACAATTGTTGTTCTATTCACAAAACCACCATCGGGGGCGGGGGGGGCGCCACTAAACAACAATAACACAGACGCACCGTGCCGTGTCACAGCCTCTCGCCGCGGAACGTGAGGCTCTGCCGGCCACAGCGGCTCGCGAACACCGGTCCCGCCGGTGGTCGCGGTCCATCTGTGGTACGGGTCGGTGGTGCCGGTCTGCTTTGACCCAGAGACCATCAGATTTTACCGCGGGAGGACTTTGGGGAGGACACGGTGTTGCTCCAGATGAAGACCGGGCGGGACAGTGGGCTGAGAGCTTCCTGGTTCAGCTCCGAGCTGCTGCAGCCTCGCGGGTGAGAGCAGAGCAGCTGCGGCGCAGCTGCGCTGCATCCACATGCAGACCTCCGTTTGCAGAAGCTGAGTTATGATAAAAACTTCCAGATCATGAGCTGTCATGTGACTTTGATCGTCATCTATTTCAGTTCTCCTCGTCGTAGAGTCCCCAAATTTACATATAATGTGTATTAAAGTGTCTATTTTCATAATTTAAAAAAAAAGCAAAAAACGAAAAATTTCGTTTTTGGCACTCAACGCATGGGAACGAAAAACGAGAAATTACGTGGTTGGCACTCAATGAGTTAAATGGTTTTTGTGTAGTTTTATGGACGTTTTTGTGTCGGGCCCTATTGACTCTCATATAAAGTTTTGGTTGGACTAGGAACCGGCATGAGGGGGAGTCACTGATGACTGGATTTCATTTTTTGGTGAACTATTCCTTTAAAGGCTCTTTTAGGATTGTAATAGGTTAAACATCTCCAGGGCCGTGTCAGTACCGTTCGGGGGCCTCGGGGCCCGGTGCGAGTCGGTGGTGGCGATGTTGAAGTCGCTGCTCGGCAACGTGTCTGAACAGTTGAAGTTGGGGCTGCTGCCGACGAGCACGGCATTCTGGGAAAAAAAACAGGAAGAAGATTTAAAACGACAAGAGACTCAGTGAAGGAGGATAAACTCTCTCTCTCTCTATATATATATACGTATATATATATACATATATATACAGTATATATATATCACCTTGACGTGAACAGGTTTGTCAGCGTAGGCGTGCGACAGCGAGGGGGGGGCGTAGATCAGCGGCATGATGCCCATCCCGTTGTCGACCAGCGTCACGTTGGAAACCACGATGCTCATGATGGTCTGTGAGGAAGAGGAGGAGGAAGAGGTGAGTGGGTTTGGTCAGTTTGAACCAATCAGCTCGTGAACTTCAGCGAGTTTGATTCCCGCACCTGGAAGTAGACGCCGTAGTCGAAGTTCCTCCAGGCGAAGAAGCCCTGGATGTGGCTGCAGCCGGGGAAACCGTCTTTGTTCATGTAGACGCCGTAGAGACCGCCGTGAGCCTCGTTATGGAGCCACCGCTGGTTCTCATTGGTCTGACCTGCAGGAAGCACGGCTATACGTTCTGTATACGTTCTGTATACATTCTGTATACATTCTCTGTACTGTATGATACCGACGGCGACGGGCAGGGTCGGCCCAAACCTGCGTGGGGCCCTAAGCTAAACTTTATTTTGGGTTCCTATATTACTTACACACCTACTACAAACTAATTTCTGTAACCCTTTAATTCACATCCAGCTAGTTAGGCTACGTGATAATGTCAAGAAATAACAATTAATTGCTCAATAATGTCTAGAAATAACGGTCAATTTCATAGTAATGTCATGTTTTTCATAAAGGTAAAAGATTACACATGCTTTTCATGCTTTGAATTTTTTGGGAAAGGGCAGAATTGATCTCCACCAAGTCCTGGAAATTGACCGATATTTCTAGGCTGTTTCTAGACAGCTTGTTATTTCTTGGCTATTTCTTGTCATTATCACGCAATTAACAGGCCTGTAAATTAAAGGGTTACCCTCGTTTCATTTTTCTTTGTCATTACTAATCATTATCCTAGCCTGGCATGTTTTCTACCCATCTATGGTTTTTAATCAGAAATGGAACCAAATTCAGCAAAAAGTGCAGCCTGGGGTTGATTTACACATGATATGGGATACAGTGGGATACTGAATGTCAGCTATGCTACTGAAAGTAACAACATAAACCAGTAGACAATGCATTTGCTGTAAATACATCATCTTTTGTTCAAAATAAACTGCAACAACAACTATTAAGGGTGATTGTAATTACGCAGGATTTCTCTAGGGATTGACAGAAGTTACACATTATAGATTTTAAAAGGTAAATTGCTTTTTGGGCCCTAAGCAGGTGCTTATTTCGTTAAAGGGACAACGAGGAGTTTTGGAAAAGCGAAGCGCTTTCTCACTACATTTATGAGCCTCCGCGCACCGTGAAATTCTTTGACCGGCGCAAGACAGACTCATGTTTTCATTCATCAAGACTTAAAGTCAGAGGTTGGAAGACGATCACATACCGTCGTAGTTCCCACCATAAACGGCGATTCGGCGGCGTTATTCTCATGACTCGCCACGAAACCGAAAGTAAAGAAACGCTGGTCGGCTCGACCAGCATTTCCACCACCATTAATAATAACAAAATATATAGAGACAAAACGATATATTTATCGAAAATGGACCCATTAACAAGTGTGGGTAGCGGAGATTCATCCACATTAACGTGAAACTTTTTTATTGTCACGGAATTTTTCGTTCTGCTGCTGGAGAAACTCCTCGTTGTCCCTTTAATGCCTCTGTTGACGGGATGAGTGGAGCTTTTAACAGACTATTGTGAGTGAGTGAATCTGACTCTGGGTCAGTTACCTGGACACGGTTCACCGTCGATGCGATAGCCGACTCGCTCGTAACCGGCCACGACGTTGTGCTGCAGAACCACGTTGGTGCCCTCGTTCACCTGATGAAGATGAAGATGAAGATGAAGATGAAGATGAGAAACAGGACAGGTCATAGAAACAGGAAGTGGTCTGAGCAGAGTCTGAGGGAAGCCGAACCTCGATGGCGGCGTTCCAGTCGAAGTTGAAGGGCTCCTCGCGGTCCTGGTAGGAGCCGGGCCACAGCGTCATGGTGACCAGGTTCCTCCGCACCGTCACGTTGTTGCCCCAGATCCTGATGCCTGAAACAGACGGAGGAGGAGAGGGAACGTCAGGAAGCTGCTGCCGAGGAGAGAGAGGACGACGCCTAACGAGTGAGATCAGTGTGGACCTTCTCCCACGGTGTGGTGGATCACGTTGTCGTCCACGTTCAGTCCTTCGGTGCCGAAGACGCCTATGGCCGGAGAGAAGCCGTCGTGGAAGGAGCAGCCCTGAAGGTACGACTCTCCACCCGAGACCTTCAGACAGAGACAGAGGAACAGAGTCAACAGAGACACCTGCTGGACACATGGGTTCTATAATGATGTTACAGGTGCAAGAAAAAGTATGTGAACCTATGGAATCTCCTATTTTTCTGCATTATTGGCTTTACTTTCCATTGCAAAATGTTTTGTGGACGAATGAAACTAAGATTTAATTTTTTGTATATTTTTTTTAAAATTAAAGTACGGTGGAGGAGCATCATGGTTTGGGGCTTTGCTGCCTCTGGGCCTGGACAGTTTACCATCATCAACACTTTATCAAAGCTTCCTACAGCAGTAGTTCTCAAACTTTTTTACATCAGGGACCCTAAATTGACACAAATTAGACCACAGACCCCCATTGGACACAATTTTTGAAGCAAACACCAGAAATACACAAATATTTACTTAGTTAAAGTACGTTCAAATTAGGCGTGAAAAAAAGATCATAGAGAAATTTCTAAATGTGGTTTGTTTGGTTTCCCCCCAAAAGTTGAAATATTTCTATAA
>NC_140917.1:4542720-4675220 GCF_045865225.1 Trachurus japonicus | reverse complement strand
GTTTTAGAGCCACATTGACAAATAAAAAAATCATAAACTTCGAGAATAAAGTCGTAAATTTACAACTTTATTCTCGTAACGTTATGACTTTTTTTCTCGTATGAAATGTACAACTTTATTCTCGTAAATGTACGACTTTATTCTCGTAAATTTACAACTTTATTCTTGTAATTTACGACTTTATTCTCGTAATGTTATGACTTTTTTCTTTAAAAAAAAAAAATATATATATATTAAAAATATAATGCTCAAAAATGTCAAAATACTTGGACTTGTCCCCTCTAACTTCATGTTTATATGTAAATGGATTTTTTCCGACCAGTTGATGAACTGAAACAAATGTGTATATAACGTACGACACTTTAACAGGTGTGTTATTATTCAGTGACAGGACTTCTTCAGAGTCAAGTAATGGTAACGGTGTTATAACGGGGGAAACAATAACTTTTTGGATTACTGTTACTGAAAAAAGTAGCACCATTATTTTATAACATCGTTATTCCCATCACTGATCTTAATTTCCTTTTTATTTCTGTATAAACTAATAGTCCAGGCAATCTAGCTCATTTTGGACCCAAAAACAGAACTAATTGTAACAGAATGTTTTTCACTATACATCATTTCTATGAGGTGTCTAGAACAACATACTAAAAGTCCTTTTTACTCGTAGGAAATGTTCGACTTTATTCTCATAAATTTACGACTTTATTCTCGAAGTCTGTGTTGTTGTTTTTTCTCAATGTGGCCCAAATACTCCGTTGTAGATTATTGATCTATATAATCATCAGTAACAACTTCCTGTAAGACCTGCTCTGATTAAATGTTTAACAATATTCTACTATGTAATTTAAATATATTGTTATATTTGTTTGGTGTTTTTGTCGTCCTCTTTTATCTGATTATTCTAGAAACATAAAACAACGTGTGATGATGATGATGAGTGTGTTTCTGACCCAGAACCCTGGAGCCCTGGTTCGGTCCGTTGGGCAGCAGCCAGTCTGGGGTCCGGTGGTTTCCCCTCAACCTGATCTGAAGGAGACCCCTGAAGGGCTCCTCCTCCTGGCCCGCTAGCAGACGACCTCCCTGGAGGAGGAGCAGGAGGAGGAGGAGGAGGAGGGGAGAGGAGGAGGAGGAGGAGGAGGAAGGGAGAGGAGGAGGAGGAGGAAGGGAGAGGAGGAGAAAGAGGAGAGGAGAGGAGGAGGAGGAGGAAGGGAGAGGAGGAGGAGGAGGAGGAGGGGGAGGAAGAGGAAGGGAGAGGAGGTGGATGAAGAGGAGAATGAGGAGGAAGAGGAAGAGGAGGAGGAGGTAGAGGAGGAGGAAGAGGAGGAGGGGGGGAGAGGAGGAGGAGGAGGAGGAGGAGGAAGGGAGAGGAGGTGGATGAAGAGGAGAATGAGGAGGAAGAGGAAGAGGAGGAGGAGGTAGAGGAGGAGGAAGAGGAGGAGGAGGGGAGAGGAGGGGGAGGAAGAGGAAGGGAGAGGAGGTGGATGAAGAGGAGAATGAGGAGGAAGAGGAAGAGGAAGAGGAGGAGGAGGTAGAGGAGGAGGAGGGGAGAGGAAGAGGAGGAGGAAGAGGTGGAGGAGGAGGATGGGGAGAGAGGAGGAGGAGGAGGAGGAGAGGAGAGGAGGAGGAGAGGAGAGGAGGAGGAGGAGGAGGAGGAGGAGGAAAGAGGAGGAGGAGGAGGAGGGGGGGGAGGAGGAGGAGGAGGAGAGGGAGGAGGAGAGAGGAGCAGGTGGAGGAGGAGAGGAGGGGAGAAGTAGAGGAGGAGGAAGAGGAGGAGGAGGAGGAGGAGAGGAGAGGAGGAGGAGGAGGAGAGAGGAGGAGGAGGAGGAGGGGGAAGGGAGAGGAGGAGGAGGGGAGAAGAAGAGGAGGAGGAGGAGGAGGAGGGGGGGGGGGGAGGAGCAGGTGGAGGAGGAGAGGAGGGGAGAAGAAGAGGAGAAGGAAGGGAGAGGAGGTGGAGGAAGAGGGAGAAGAAGGAGGAGGAGGAGGAGGAAGAGGAGGAGGAAGGGAGAGGAGGAGGAGGTGGAGGAGGAGGGGAGAGGAGGAGGAGGAAGGGAGAGGAGGAGGAGGAGAGGAGAGGAAAGGAAGAGGAGGAGGGAGATGAGTAAGAAGAGGAGGAGAGAAGAAGAAAAGGAGGAAAAGGAGGAGGAGGAGGAGGAGGAGAAGGAGGAGGAGGAGGAAGAGGAGGAGAAACTTCATCACAGACTGTTCGTTCACCTGTTTTCAACTTCCTGTAAATTAACTAATCGATCAACAGATCGATCGATCAGCTGATCAACAGTTTGATCACTGATACATCCACAGACCCGTGACCTGAGGCCACGCCCACCTGGATGGAGATGTAAACGGCGTCGATCGTCACGGAGACGAACTCTGTCGACCGCCTCTTCCTGCTCGACGACGAGGCGTTCAGGGTGTCGGGGATTTCCAGAACTCCGTTGACCGTCAGCCTGTTGAGAGGAGGAGTGTCGCTGTCCAGCACCACCCACTTCCCTGTGATTGGACGGAGACACACCGGTGAGCACAGATGACCTCATCGATGACTGAACCGATGAGGCTGATGACAAAAACAACACCACATCGATTCATCGGTGACCTGTCCTGATGCAGGTTTGGCCCTTTTCTCTCTTCATGGACAAAACACCTCAGGTAAAATAAATGTAAAATCTTTAATCATAATTTAAATGACTTGAATATAAAAGAATGAAAACATTAATAAAAATATTATTAAATGATGTATATATTATATTAATGATATTATTATTATTATTATATTCTAGTGCTCTTACCATGGTGAATTTATGAGGTGTATGTATGTGCTATGTTGTGGGATGTGTGCAATATGTGTTATGATATGGGATGTGTGCAATATGTGTTATGTTATGAAATATGTGCTATATTATGGGATATGTGCAATGCTGTTGGATTAATATGGCTGAGGTGTATTGTTCTTTTTTTTTTTTTTTTTTTGTCATTGTGGCCATTAAGGCATTTATGGCGCAGCTACAGTGTCCAAGACAAATTTCCCTGAACGGGACAATAAAGTTTCGTATCGTATCGTATCGTATATTAAGTAAAAAACATTTTTAAAGATAAAATGTTCATATAAATATATATTTGTATGTCTATCTTGATCAGTGTTGGGCTCGTTACTTTAAAAAGTAATTAGTTGAAGTAACTAGTTATTTTCCCCAAAAAAGTAACTGAATTAGTACATTATAAAAGTAACTAATTACCAGGAAAAGTAACTATTGCGTTACATTTTTTATATAATGCTCTAATATGTCAAAATACTTGGACTCGCCCCCTCTAACTTCATGTTTATATATAAACGTATATTTTTTCCGACCAGTTGATGAACTGAAATAAATGTGTATATAACTAAAACTACACTATTTAGTGACGGGACTTCTTGAGTCAAGTAACGGTAACAGCGTTATGACGGGGGAAACAGTAACTTTTTGGATTACTGTTACTGAAAAAAGTAGCACCGTTAGTAACGCCGTTATTCCCATCACTGATCTTGATTTACTTTTTATTTCTAGGACATGTCCTGCCCAGGGTCGCTAAAATGCATTAAAATCAAATTATAGACACACAGAAAAAATCTATTTCAATTTAATGTTTTCAGAAGAAAGTATATTTTTATAAGTACACTAAAATATTATTTTGTAGTTACACCATTTGACATTTTCAGGGGGTTCAAAAAATGTAATTTCAAATGACATAAAACTAGCATTAATACAAAAATGTACATTTCAACAAATCTGATGCTTTTAAAACACTTTTTTACTTATTCGTTTTCATTTATTTAAAACTTTTTTCTTTATTTGTCACTGACCCTTATAATTATATAGGAAGAAAATGTCTGAATATTTATAGACTACAGTAGAAGAATAAACTTTGATTGTTTTTATCAGGGAGAAAAGGGTGAAATTAAATTTATTATAATTTGTTGAATGTTTAGTTAAAGGTGTATTCTGCGTCCTACCTGAGGGAACGACCACGTCGGCGCCCTCTGCTGGTGCAGTGAAGTTGTTCTCAGCGGAGGTTTTCCAGAAGGAGGCGTTGGACCAGAGACTGAGGACGGAGACACAGACACACATGTGACTGACAAATCAACCAATCACTGCTCTCACACTTTAAACACCTGGTTTGATGTGTTTGCTCTTGTTGCCGTGGAGATGTAACGTACATGAAGTCGTCGGGGCGACCGGTGGGGAGGGGGGCGAGCGTGGCCGGAGGAGGGGGAGGGGGGCGGATGCAGTCTGGGAAGAAGCAGCGATAAACTCTGAAGTTCACGGCCACGTCGAGCATCGAGCGGTCGACGCTGCTGCGGCGACGTCGCTGGTTCGATTTCCCTGAGACTGAAGAGAAGAAGGAGGGAGGGAGTTTAAAATCTGAACAACACAACTAATTAAAGAATGACTCATTAGTTTAACTTTAACTAATTTCTGCTGTGTCATATTAAAGGAGAATTCCGGTCATTTTTGACCCCTAAATCGTTGTCCTGATGGTCACCCAGTGTTGGTTGGAGCAAAAAACGCGACTAAAATTGATGCAGGCAAACTGGAGGTGAAACCGGAGTTACCATGGCTACCCAGCGCTAGGGATAGCCACAACGCTAACCTATGGGGGCAATTCTTTCAACCACAACAAACACTCAGAAAACAATCAAATATCTATGGTACATGCCTGGAATCCTTAAACGGTCAGAGATATTTTGGACATTACCACTGCACTGCTCCACCGTTTATTTTTGTAAAGAAATCATCACAACAAGGAAAAAGTGTTTGTTTCTGTGGCGGGGAGAGCAGGCGCTCTGTGATGGGATAGTAATGTCTTTCCAGGATGTTTCAGAGTTCGGCTATCTATCTATCTATCTATCTATCTATCTGAGGTGAGTGGCTACATGCAAAAACACAAAGTTTATACTGTTTATACTCCAGTCATGTACCAGAGATATTTGATTGTTTTCTGAGTGTTTGTTGTGGTTGAAAGAATTGCCCCCATGGGTTAGCGTTGTGGCTATCCCTAGCAATGGTGTAGCCTAACTGTGGTTTGCCTGCATCAATTTTAGTCGTGTTTTTTGCTCCAACCAACACTGGTTGACCATCAGGACAACGATTTAGGGGTCAAAAATGACTGGAATTCTCCTTTAAGTTATATATTCTTTATATTATAAACTGTATTCTCAATATATCAACAGATAAAACTGTTTTTGTTTTGATTAAATAATAATTAATAATTAAATCAAGTTAATAAAATGTCAAACATAGAGAGAACAACAGCCTGACATGATAAAATGATCAGTATTATAACATAATCAATAATCATTAGGTGATCAATAACTCCTCCTGACTGAGGTAGTAGAGGTCGTTGGTGGCATTGGTGAAGAACCAGTCTCCGTTGTTGTTGCTGCTGAAGCTGAGCGGCGCCGACGACCCGTTCCTCTCGTCCACGACCCGAAACCGATCAGGACTCTGGGTCAAGTTGTGATGGATGATCAGGTACTGATCCGGCTGTGAGGAGGAGACAGGAGGAGGAGAGGAGGAGGAGGAGGAGGAGGAGGAGGAAGAGGAAGAGAGGAGAGGAAGAGGAGAATCAGTGTGGTTGAGACCAAGGGGGTGGATCGGACTACACGCAGGCGTACAGTAGCTCACAGTCGGCCATATTGGAATGGGCAACTTGCTCTGACTCTGGCTGCAGTTACAGTGCAGTAGATGGTGATCCAGTCATCTTCACTAAAAAAACGATTCATAACTCTGTGTAAAATAAATCAGTATGTAGCTATTACTTTAACTATTTGCATAATGTCACTATAATGTTACTTTTACAAAAAAAAGTACATGATTAAAATGATCCGTGATTCTAAATATGCTGCATCATGACTGCATAGACGTTCATAAAAAATCAAACCGTTTTGAAATCGGACAAAAACTGAGCAAGTTCTGGTCATTATAGCAGAATAGGCACCACAGGCTTAATGCTCTGAGGGAGAGAGTTGCCCGTCCCAAGATGGCCGCCGTACTGGCTACGCTTTGTCATTGTGCAGCAGCGGTGGGTGAGTCATCTAGTTCTTATATATAACTATGGTTGAGACACTCAGAGCAGTGTCTGGTGTCTGGTCGGCGTGGATGAGATCAGCGGTCAGGGGTTTAGGGGTCAGGGGCGTTGATGGCGTGGATGGGGTCGTCACCTTGAAGCCGTAGAACTTGGCGCTGTAGCTGATGTTGGTGACGTGGTCCATGTCGTCAAAGTACCAGTTGTAGGATTTCCCAGAAGGCAACAGGGCCATCCAGCCGAACTTATGGGTCATCCTCTTCTTCAGGTACGGGACCGCGCTGGTACCTGGGACGGACACGAGACGACACAACATGACACAACATGAGGGAGGGACGCCGCCATTATAGATTCTCTTTTCTAGATCTCTCATTGTCAGAAAAATAATCACGATTATTAATTAATTAATCTCCTTGTTGTTTACAACTACTTCCTGGTAGAAAACCAGCATGAGAACAATAGTGACAGACGAGAGTTTCGCTATATACTGTATATCTCATTTTCACGTCACTATATCACCGTGTAGACTAATCTGATTTGTTTGTAAAGTTTATAAAACCAATGATTGAACAAACATTACTATTTATGAGTGCACGTAGATTAGCCGGGCTAACGGTTAGCTACCTGTTTAACTTTAATAACTCAGTGACTCAATAAACGGTCCATGAAAAAATATTTTCTCCAGCGGATATCTGAGTTACAACATGACTGAGCTAACTGGAGTAGTTTCATGTCGTGTCCGACAACGGTAGGGTTTTAAAGGTGTACAGAAAAGAAAATTGAATTTGAGCCCACTCTGGGTCATAAAATTAGTGTAATAACTCATCTATCAGACGATGTAGGCCAAACTTTGTGCAAAATTCTATTTTTGAGTAAATCCGTGATGAAAGTGTGTATTTTAGTGTAGTTTTTTTTTTCGTATTGGATAATGCAGGCGCACGGATTATACGTCAGCCTGTACACGATTCACTAGCCACTGATATTGGATCTGTAATCCGTCATTCAAACGTCTGAGACACGCACACACACACGGAGCTCGGGCTCGCCCCAAGCTTTGAATATCCCGCCCGCTCGATAACGACCAATCAAATTCATTTTCCTTACTCGGGTAAACTCGTGTTGCAGCTCGTGACAACTCGGCGCGACAAACGGGACAAACGGCCATTTCTGTACACCTTTAACAGCTGATGTCGTGCTGTTAGCTTAGCTACCGCCGTTAGCTTAGCTGCTGCCATTAGCTTACCGCCATTAGCTGCAGCCAGTGATGCTTTCTAGACACCGTGATTCCCAACCTTTTTTGGTTCGTGACCCCATTTTGACATCACAAATTTCTGGCGACCCCATGTGATCACGGCCATCAATCAAAATGCTCAATTTATATTTGATAAAGTTAAACTATAGAAAACAGTTGTTTAAGATTGTGTGTGGTGTTTTTAATCATAATTTTAAAAAGAAAATGAAATAATATGAATGAAAACTATATTTTTATCAGTATTTTTTATATTTTTTTTTATCAATTAGCTACTGGGCATTTCAGGGGACCCCATTTGAATTCCAGGTGACCCCACATGGGGTCCCAACCCCAACGTTGAGAAACACTGTTCTAGACACTGTGATTCCCCCAAACTGAATAAATACCACACATAGCAACACAAAACACACACACAGAAATAGTAATGTTTCTTCATTCATTTCAGATTTGTCTAAACGGGTGATAGGGTGTGAAAAATATGATATAGTTAAACTCCCATTACTACTGTTCTCATTCAAATTACGTGCTGGTTTTCTACCAGGAAGTAGTTTTAAACAACAAGGAGATTCGGTCTATAATAAACCAGACTGCAGTTCCTCTGACCTCCAGCAGAGGTCAGTAGACGTGTGTGTGTGTGTGTGTGTTTCGTACCGTGTGTGTTGGTGAGGATGACGTCTTTGGCCTTCAGCGATGACGGCGCCGGGTTGTTGAACGCCAGACGGTGGAAGTCGACCGTGTTGTCGCACACGGCGCCGGGGAAGCCGACGCTCCACTCGGCGCTCTGGGAGCAGTGGGCGGGGTCGAGGAGGCCGCTCATCGGGACGACTTTGTGGTCGACGTTTCCTGAAAAACAACCAGACACAGAATTTGGTTTTAGACTTTACATTGGATTCGTTGATAATAATCAATAATTCATAGTGAACGTATCTTTAAAGGGATAGTTCAACATTTTGTCAAATTGGTCCATTGCCATAATCTCTATAGTTGTAGCAGTAGGTTCGATACCTTTAATTGTCGGTGCAAGCTATTTTTAGAATGGCGGAGCAGCTACGGAGGCTCATGGGATTTCTTGGTTTCCCTCATCAAACTTATCAAATACACAATCCAACAACTCCACAACGCTCTGGTGGACAAGTTGTGACCTGCACATTCACCACGCTATGAGATAATAACACAACGTTACCAGGCAGAGTTGTTTTAGAGGGAAATACAGAGACTGCTTGATGAAAAACTGTCCCTGAAGGCAACGTGCATCAGCGGTTTTGCATGAATTTACCCCCTAAAACAACTCTGTGTGGTAACATTGTGTTATTATCTCATAGCGTGGTGAATGTGCAGGTCACAACTTGTCCACCAGAGCGTTGTGGAGTTGTTGGATTGTGTATTTGATGAGTTTGATGAGGGAAACCAAGAAATCCCATAATGAGCCTCCGTAGCGTAGCTCTGAGCAGCTTGCGGCTCTGCTCCGCCGTTCTAAAAATAGCTTGCACCGACAATTAAAGGTAACGAACCTACTGCTATGACTATAGGGATTATGGCAATGTTGAACTATCCCTTTAATAAAAGCTCACGTTCAGTAGTATTAACGTGATAATTGAACTCGGTCGGTACCTGTGAGCGACCCGTCCGTGTCCACCAGCTGCACCTCGTGCTCCCACCTGAACTTCCCCTTGTTGGGTGAGTTCATGAACTGGGCGCCGCTGAACCGCACCGCCCAGCCGCCGCAGCGCTCCAGACAGGTGCCGTCGATCTTTGTGACGCCGATGGCGGCGCAGGAGTCGCGGTCGAAGTTGATGAACTTGGTGTTGACGACGCTCATGCCGTCGTCGAAGGGCGTGATGACGCCGAGGTGCGTGCAGCGGTCCGACCCCAGGCCCAGCGCGTCCACGTGGCCGACCATGGTGCTGTTGGACACCAGCGCTCCGCCGCGCTCGCCGAAGCCCGACACCGCCCACTGGAAGATGCGCTTGGCCTCCACGCCGGCCTTCTCGTTGTTGACCATGACGAAGCCGTTGAACTGGACGGCGCCCACGTTGACCCACTCGGCACCCTTCTCGCAGTTCCAGGTGGTGAGCGTGTGGAAGACGGCGGGCTCCGGCGTGCTGGAGCGGCAGCCGCCGTCCTTCATGGGGAAGAAGTCGGCGAAGATCCAGATGCCGAACCAGCCCTGCGAGTAGGGATGTCACGATTACTTGTTTTCACAATTAATCGCGGTATTAAACGCCACAATCAATTGATCGTAAAGATTCCTGCACTGCAAAAACTCAAAATCTTTCCAAGAATATTTGTCTTATTTCTTGTCAAAATGTCTCATTTCTAGTCAAAACTAATCTTTTTCCACTTAAAATAAGACTCATCACCTAAAAATTAACTTGTTTTTAGATATTTTCACTTGTTTCAAACCAATTTTCAATTTAAATAAGTAGAAAAAAAGTTTCTTGTGCTTGTAATAAGAAAGAAAAACTTCAGATTTTTCTACTTATTTCAAGTGAAAATCTGCTAGAAAGAAGTAAAAAGTGTCTAAAAACAAGTTACTTTTTAAAATGTGATGAGTCTTATTTTAAGTACAATTAGATTTGTTTTGACTAGAAATAAGACAAATATTCTTGGTTAGATTTTGAGTTTTTGCAGTGTAAATACCATCACTTTCCAAAAAAGATTATTGTCTGAAGCGTATCAGCAGATGTGAGCCAAAGTAACATTGATTTGTTAGGAATCTAAATGCTGGAGTGTCATTTGTAATAAAAAAAAAAAGATTAAAATTAACTTAAACATTTGGTATAGCTAACAATTGATTATTAATTGGTCATATTTTAAAAGATACTTAAAATATTTTGTGTAAATAATTAGTAATATAATTATATTTTGACTATTAATTAATAGTGTTGTGAAATTAACTAATGTATAATAATCATGATAATTGTTACACCGTGATTATTTCTCTGACAATAATCGTACCAAGAGAATCTATAACGGTGACTTCCCTACCTGCGAGTGGACCGTGTTGTTGCGGAACTCGCCCAGAGGAACGCGCTTCTGGCAGATGTTGCGGTCGTAGGACGGGCCGTCGGGGTGCTCGTGCATCCGGTACCAGAAGCCGAAGTGCGTCCCGCCGGCGGCGGCGTTGTGGCGGACGACGTTGTTGGCGTTGGTGACCCAGTAGGCGGCGGGCGTGACGTCGTCGTTCAGCAGGCTGGTGCTCTGCTTGACGAACACGGCCAGGTTGTACTGCAGCACGTTCTCCGTCTCGATGCCGTCCTCGATGAAGAAGGCGCCGCCCATGATGTCGTAGATGACGTTGCGCTCCACCAGCAGCCGGTGCGTGTTGTGGATGGTCACGGCGCGGTTGTAGGTCTGGTGGATGGCGCAGCCGCGGACGTACGACTGGTAGCTCACGTTGCCCATCAGGTGCCAGTGGATCGGGTAGCGGCCCAGTCTGAAGGCCTGGCCGGCGTGGAACACCTGCAGACCACCGTTAAAGGGATAGTTCAACATTTTGGCAAATTGACCCATTGCCATAATCGCTATAGTCATAGCAGTAGGTTTGTTACCTTTAATTGTTGGTGCAAGCTATTTTTAGAACAGCGGAGCAGAGCCGTGAGCTGCTCAGAGCTACGCTACGGAGGCTAAAAGGAATTTCTTGGTTTCCCTCATCAAACTCATCAAATACAAAATCAAAAAACTCCAAAACGCTCTGGTGGACAAGTTGTGACCTGCACATTCACCACGCTATGAGATAATAACACAACGTTACCAGACAGAGTTGTTTTAGAGGGAAATTCAGAGACTGCTTGATGAAAAACTGTCCCTGAAGGCAACGTGCATCAGCGGTTTTGCATGAATTTCCCTCTAAAACGGCTCCGTCTCGTAACGTTCCGTTATTATCTCATAGCGTGGTGAATGTGCAGCTCAGAACTTGTCCACGACAGTGTTTTGGAGTTGTTGGGTTGTGTATTTGATGAGTTTGATGAGGGAAACCAAGAAATTCCTTTAGCCTCCGTAGCGTAGCTCTGAGCAGCTCGCGGCTCTGCTCCGCTGTTCTAAAAATAGCTTGCACCGACGATTAAAGGTAACAAACCTACTGCTATGACTATGGGGATTATGGCGATGGGCCAATTTGCCGAAATGTTGAACTATCCCTTTAAAGCTCGTCATCGTTCTGATCAACAATAAATGACCATTAATCAATAAAATCGACTGTTCTCACCTCCACATACTCCAGTCGGCCGATGGCGAGGTTCTCGTTGGGTCGAGGAGCGTGGAACATGATGCAGCCGCCAAACTGGTCGCTGCCGACTTCCTCGCCGAAGCGACCTTGGAAACAGGTCTGAGTGGCGAACTCACCTGAGACAGAGAAACAGAGATATTAACACTGTGTAGCTTCTCAAACATTGTTTAAATTTTTTTAAGAGGAAATTTTTCGTCCAGTTGTTAAAGGGATATTTCAACATTTTGGCAAATTGGGCCCATTGCCATAATCCCTATAGTCATAGCAGTAGGTTCGTTACCTTTAATTGACAGTGCAAGCTATTTTTAGAACGGCGGAGCAGAGCCGCGGGCTGCTCAGAGCTACGCTACGGAGCCTCATGGGATTTCTTGGTTTCCCTCATGAAACTCATCAAATACACAATCCAACAACTCCACAACGCTCTGGTGGACAAGTTGTGACCTGCACATTCACCACGCTATGAGATAATAACACAACGTTACCAGACAGAGTTGTTTTAGAGGGAAATTCATGCAAAACCACTGATGCACGTTGCCTTCAGGGACAGTTTTTCATCAAGCAGTCTCTGAATTTCCCTCTAAAACAACTCTGTCTGGTAACGTTGTGTTATTATCTCATAGCGTGGTGAATGTGCAGGTCACAACTTGTCCACCAGAGCGTTGTGGAGTTGTTGGATTGTGTATTTGATGAGTTTGATGAGGAAAACCAAGAAATCCCATGAGCCTCCGTAGCGTAGCTCTGAGCAGCTCACGGCTCTGCTACGCCGATCTAAAAATAGCTTGCACCGACAATTAAAGGTAACGAACCTACTGCTATGACTATAGGGATTATGGCAATGGGCCAGTTTGACAAAATGTTGAACTATCCCTTTAACACTGTGCAGCTTTTCAATCAATCAATTTGTTTTCAGAGGAACTTTTTGTCCAGTCGTTAAAACCACAGAGTGTAAATAAAGATGGCCGCCTGGTCGTCACCTGTGTTGAAGCCGTCGGGACACGCCTCGATGGTGTCGTTCCACTCCTCGTGCTGCGCTCCTCGCACCACGATGTTCCTGGTGAGCACGCCGACCTCGGCCCGGCCCTGGAACTCGGTGCCGTCCGGCAGCGTGACCGACACCCCCAGGTGGGAGAACTCCAGAGGTTTGTCCAGGGTCAGAGTTTTACCGTCGGCCGACACGGCGCTGATCGTCCTCACCTCGTTCTCCTTCTGACTGTGTCTGCAGACAAACACACACACACACACACAAACACACACACAGCCCCTCGTCTCAGTCTGTAGAATATACTATACACTAATATATATATACACTAAGATATACACTAATATATACGCTAAGATATAAACTAATACAGCTCTGGATAAAATGAAGAGACCACTCCAACATGTTCTTAATAACAGCCGTTTGATTCCAGTGTTTATTGAACTCCAACTGAAGCTACAGGTGATCACCTGAACCTAATCATATTTAATGAAGATTATAAAAACCACTGCTGTGATTAAAAAATTGGGTTATTCCATCAATGTTGATTTCTGAACTCTTCCTAAGTAAAGAAAAGTGTTGTGTTGTTTAAAAATGTTAATGAATGATCTTTTGCATAAATATTATTGTCTGAAAACATGGGAACTTCTTTGTTATTTTGACCAGTTGTCATTTTCTGTAAATAAATTAATGATATAAATGAGAATATTTTTATTTCAAATTTGGGAGAATTGTTGTCAGTAGTTTATAGAATAAAACAAAAGTCTTCATTTTACTCAAACATACAACTATAAATCTGCAAACATATGTATAGATGTGGATAGGTATGTATATATTTGCAAAAATAGAAGTTCACGAATGATACAAAAAATGTTGCATGACAAATTTTCTACTTTGTTTGTTTTTATATGGATCCTAAATGGTATATAGCATATTTTTTCTGCACTATAATGTTTTAATGTATTCTTTTTTATTTTATTTTATCTTATTTCATTTAAATTTTCATTTTATCCCTACCTTTAACTATTTTTTGGTACCTTTATGTTTGCACCTGACACCACGACAGTAAACAGACCTTTACTGCTCTTGGTAATAAAAGAATGTCTGATTCTGATTCATATACATATATTATCTAATTTATAAAAGCATTTCTTGAAAAGAGTTTTCTTCTTTCTGCCTCCTCTCATTCAGGAGTTGCATTATTTTTTTTGTATCAAACTGTTTTTCTTTTCTTTTTTCAATGAATGGAATAAATAAAACTCTTCAAACAAACAGGTGAGTGTGTCCTGTACCTGTCGCCGGTGGAGGCGATGACGATCTGGTCTCCGGTCCTCCAGGTGACGGCCTGCATCAGCGTGACGGCGGCGGCGCCGGCGGCGGCGGTCTGGGCCAGGTGGGTCCAGGGGACGGGGACAGGGATACCTGGACAGACAGGTCGTCAACAATGAGCCGTCACCCGATGATCACAGCGACACGGCTGCAGGGCACGGCGTCGCGTTACGGCGCCGGTTTCCCTCGGTGACATAACGACATGTGATCGGGGGCGTCGCCGTGACAACTGGGTCACAGAGATTTCACTTTTCTAAAGTTTAAATGGTTTTTAAATGTGATGCTCAATGTTTAGAGTGACTGACACCGACACCGAGGCAGAGCCGGTGACCGCTTTAGAAAGACACTGTAAAAAAAAAAGGGTAAAAAACAAATGTTCTAACAAACTATATCTTTTCAAAAATGAAAGACATTTTTGTTTCTATAGTTTTTCCTCAATACATTTTACAATTTTTATTCTATTCTTATTTTAGGGTTACAGAATAACCATATTATTACAAGAATGAGGTCATTTAACCTGTAAAATGACTGGGAAAACCTGTGAAAAAGTAAAAATATATTTCTAATTTTACATTTTTAACAAACATTTTCTGCCACCAGAAAATTAAAATTGTTTTTTATATGATTTTATAAAGTGTTTAATCTGTAAATGTATCACCTGTGTGAAGATGTTTCTGTGTCACTTAGTCCTAAAAACCTTGTAAAGTCTTTTTAAAATCTAAATTAAATGTTTGATATTTAGTTTCTACCTTAAAACAGGATAGAATACATTTTTCAAATAAGTTAATTTGAATAAAAACTGGTTAAATGTTTCTATAACACTGATAGATTTTTCACTTGGTCACATTTTCATTAAACTCTAATTCAGAGCAGCGTCTTTTAAACCAGCCAATCAGATGTGCAGTTGTCTGGTAAACAGCCATTTGTTCTTCCTTCTTCTGTCCAGATGTGTTTGTGTTCGTACCGTGCAGGTCCAACACGCCCTCTCTGACCGCCAGCGTCTTGGTGCCGTAGACAGGAAGTTCAGGCGAGCGCAGGTTTCCGTGCAGCGTGATGATGGCTTTGTGCTGGAACGGCGCCCCCTCCTGTCCGATCTGGAGCCGCCCGCCGTCCGTGATCAGGATGTTTTCGGCCTGGAGCTCGATGTCGGCCTCGTCGAACATCAGCGTCCCGCCTGCGCCCGAGGAACAGGAAGTTAAACACAAACAGAACCAGAAGTTTTCATGAGGGATGGAAACATTTCACATCTGAACCGATACGGTACCGATACTCGGTTCCTGCAAACTCGGGGCTGTAGCCTATTTTCCTAACATTTTAGGTCTAAAAGAAGGATACGGCATACGGTATTTCTTGGTTTCCCTCATCAAACTCATCAAATACACAATCCAACAACGCTCTGGTGGACAAGTTGTGACCTGCACATTCACCACGCTATGAGATAATAACACAACGTTACCAGACAGAGTTGTTTTAGAGGTAAATGCAGCCGGAACTACATTCCAGACACGGCTGCTGGGCGGAGGGATTTCAGAAGAGAAAGTAGTTCCGAGTATTTGCTTCATGTGTCGTAATGTTTCATGATTATCTCATAGTGTGGTGAATGTGCAGGTCACAACTTGTCCACCAGAGCGTTGTGGAGTTGCTGGATTGTGTATTTGATGAGTTTGATGAGAGAAACCAAGAAATCCCATAATGAGCCTCCGTAGCGTAGCTCTGAGCAGCTCACGGCTCTTCTCTGCCGTTCTAAAAACAGCTTGCACCGATAATTAAAGGTAATGAACCTACTGCTATGACTATAGGGATTATGGTGAGAGGAGGATTTGACTAAATGTTGAACTGTCCCTTTAATCATTATGTCCGTACCCTGGATGAGCAGCATCTTGAGCACCGGCGTGTTGGCGTCCAGCAGGATGGTTTGTCCTTTGGTGATGACGGCGAACGAGCCCCTCTCGGGCGGCGGCAGCCCCCCCCACGTGAACCTGGACGACCACACGTCGATGTAGAAGAAGTCTGCGTTGTCCTGGAGACGGAGACAAACAAACACACAGGCTGGTAAAGAGAGGTTCTGTTTGTTGCCGTAACAACGCTGCTGCGTCATCATCATCATTCGTGTCGAGTCGTTGCATTGTTTTGTGTCGAGTTTTCTTGAAATTTTACCACTTTTCCTTAGAATTTTTCACCTTTTTTCTTTCCAGAAATTTTATCAATGTAATAATTAATAGTTTGACTTTTTTTTTTTTTAATTTTTACCACTTTTCCTAGAATTTTTTTCGAGAAATTTTACCAGTTTCTTCTCAATTTTTCTTTTTTACTTTTTTTTTTCAAGAAATTTTACCTTTTTTTGTATAATTGTTCAATTTAAAAAAAAGACTTTTTACTATTTTTTTGTTGAAATTTTAGTCATGTTGTGTCGTGTTGTTGTTTCGTGTCGAGTCGTTGCATTGTTTTGTTGTTGTTTCATGTTGAGTCGTTGCATTGTGTTGTGTCGAGTCGTGTTGAGTCCAGTCGAGTCGCGTCGAGTGTTGAGTTGTGTCGAGACGTTGTATTGTCAACGCTGCGTCATCATCATCACTGTCCTCTCCTCTCTCACCGTCTTGGCGACGCCGCGGTCGCCGACGCTGACGAGGACTTTGGTTTCCTGCGAGCGGCTCTGGGAGCTGGTCACACACACGACCTGCGTGAGGGAGGAGGACTGGACGTCGCACACAGAGCCGGCGATGGTCACGCTCACGTCGGCCATGTTGGTGCTGCGGCCGGCGGGAAACAGAGAAACAGTTATTATGTCATCAGTTATTGTTACTGTTGTTATTCTATTGTATATAATTTAAATGCAGCATTACTCTACGTTATGGTGTAATGCACTTTAATAAAATAGAATAAGATGAAATGACAATAATGAGGCGCCGTTTGGCTCAGTGGGTTGAGCAGGCAGAGGCTATGGTCCCTTGCTGCAGCCAGCCCTGAATCGAATCCCGACCCTGGTGGCTCTTTGCTGCGTGTCATCCCCCTCTCTGCCCCCCCATGTCCTGTCTCTCTTGACTATACTATCAATTGAAGGTAAAAAAAAAAAAGAAAAATCCCCAAAATACGTATATTAAAAAAATAAATTAAAAAAAAGTTAAAATAAAATAGAATAAAAAAAAAAAAAATCATAATAAAAAAAAAATAACAATAATAAAAAAAAGATAAAATAAAATAGAAATAATAAATAAATAAATAAATAAATAAATCAAATAATAATAAATTAGTAAAAAAAATGTATAATAATAAAATAGTAAAATAAATAAATAAAATAAAATAAATCATAATAATAAAAAATAAATAAATAAATAATAATAAAATAAAATAAAATAAAACCACACCTGAAGCCGGAGCCGCTGATGGTGAGCCGTGTCCCTCCAGCTGTTCCACCTCTGGACGGAGACACCTGAGAGACGACCGGCGTCAGAGACGACCTGTAGGTGAAGCCGCCGGACACGTTGACCGAGTCCAGCTGGTTGTCCACGGCAACCACGCAGCTAAGCTCCGCCTCCGTACCTGAGAGAGACACGACGACAGAGGAACGAAGTGAAGATGCTGCTCGGATAACGAATCATAACGGCGGCTCACTGTCTGGCCTGTCGTCGTGACAACAACATTCCTACAGTCCGTCTCCATCAGCGAGGTCAAAGGTCAAAGGTCAAAGTGGACTCACTGTTGCTGAGCGGCGACAGGCAGTGCAGCCGCGTGGACGTGGACGCGTTCCTGTCGACCTCACACTCGCGTCCGCAGATCGTCACCGTGGAGTTGAGCGGGTCGAAGCCGGAGCCCTGGACGGTCAGCAGAGCTCCGCCCCCGAGGCTTCCTGAGCAGCCAATCAGAGAGCAGGACTCAGCCACAACAACAACAACCAGACAAACCTGTCTACTAAAGTAAATGTCAATGGGAGGGTTGACAGGGTTCAAGGGGGTCCACAACTTTTTCTTAGAATTTTTCAACTTTTTTTTTTCCAGAAATTTTATCAATGTTTTAATTATTGTTTGACTTTTCTTTTTTCTTTTTTAATTTTTACCACTTTTCCTAGAATTTTTTTCGAGAAATTTTACCAGTTTCTCCTCAGTTTTTCTTTTTTACTTTTTTTTCAAGAAATTTGACCCTTTTTTGTATTATTGTTTGCCCCTTTTTTTTGAGAGAGAGAAATTTTGCCACATTCTTCTGCAAAATCTTACCACTTTTTCTAGAATTCTTTTGAGAAATGTTACTATTTTTTTTCTCAATTAAAAAAAAAACTTTTTACTATTTTTTTTGTTGTTGAAATTTTACCACTTTTTTCTAAAAAAATCTTAAACCTTTTTTTTTTTTTTTTTTAAATCTTACCACTTTTTTCTAGAAATGTTTCAACTTTTTTTTTGAGAAATTGTACCACTTTTTTTTCCAGAAATCTCTCTATAATCTTTCAAAAATGTAGCTACGCCTAATTTAAACGTACATTGATTGCCTCCCCTCCTGTCTCTCTTGACTATACTATCAATTTAAGGTTAAAAAAAAAGCCCCCAAAATATATATAAAAAATAAATAAATAAAATAAAATAAAAATAAAAAAAATTATAAAATAAAATAAAATAGAAAAAAAAATTAAAAATGAAATAAAATAGTAAAAAATATATATATGTATTTCTGGTTTTTGCTTCAAAATTTTGTCCAATGGGGTCTGTGGTCTAATTTGTGTAAATTTTGGGTCCTTGATATAAAGAAGTTTGCTATGTGATACAATGAACAGTTTACCACCTAAAAAGCAGTTTACCCACTACTACAAAACATCAGACCACACCGCTGCGCCTCACCCTGGTTGGGCTGCACGCCGCTCAGTGTCAGCTCGTAGGAGAACCAGGCGTCGGAGCGGGCGCGACCTTTGACCCCGTGCAGCAGCTCCACCCGGTAGGCGCCGCCCGCATTGTCCCCCGCCGTGCACCGCACCTCGGTGTCCGACACCGACGACACGGCGCAGGACGCCCCGTTCATGGAGACGGAGATCAGCTGAGGGTCGGAGCCGAACCCGGAGCCCGTCACCGTGACGACCGCGCCACTCGGCCCTGTGGGAAAAAAAAACGATGAGGAAAGTTTAAGGAGAGACTTTATTTAACCCTCCTGTTGTCCTGCTGGGTCAAGGAAGGAAGGATGAAGGGAAGGAAGAAAGGAAGGAAGGACAAAGGGAAAGATGGGAGGAAAGAAGGAAGGGAAAAAGGAAGGAAAGATATAAGGAGGGAGGGAACAGATTGGGCCAACTGGGTCAAAAAGGAAGAAAGGAAGGAAGGAAGAAAGGGAGGGAATAAAGGATTGTGGAGGAAGGAAAGACAAAGGGTAAGATGGGAGGAAAGAAGGAAGGGAAAGAAGGAAGGAAACAAAGATGGAGGGAGGGAACAGATCAGGTCAATTGGATCAAAAGAGGAAGGAAGAAGAAGTAAGGACGAAGGGAAGGAAGAAAGGAAGGAAGGAAGGAAGGCAGGAAGGACAAAGGAAAAGATGGGAGGAAAGAAGGAAGGGAAAAAGGAAGGAAAAATAGAAGGAGGGATGGAACAGATTGGGTCAACTGGGTCAAAAAGGAAGGAAGGAAGGAAGGAAGGAAGGGAAAAAGGATTGTGGACAGAAGGAAGGGAAAAAGGAAGGAAAGAAAGATGGAGGGAGGGAGGGAGGGAACAGATTCGTTCAAGGAAGAAGAAGGAAGGAAGAAGAAGGTAGGAAGAAGAAGGAAGGAAGAAGGAAAAGAAAGAAAGAAGGAAGGAAGGGAGGGAAAAAGGAAAGAAAGAAAGATGGAAGGAAGGAACAGATTCGTTCAAGGAAGGAAGAAGAAGGAAGGTAATGACATCCTTACCGGTGGCGGGGCTGACTGCGGTGATGACCGGCGTGTGCTCGGCGCTGTAGGTGAAGTTGAGTGCCGGGTACTGGACGTTGAAGACGGTGACGCTGACGCTCTCCGTGCCCTCGGCGTGCGGCGGCGTCAGGCATCGAACCCGGCCCGGGGTCACGTCCTGCAGGTCGCAGCGCTCGCCGCCCACGGTGACGCTGGTGTTCCCCGGAGCGAAGCCGTTCCCCGTCAGGACGAGCGGCGTTCCCCCGGCCAGGCTGCCGGCGCCGGGGCTGGTTAGCGCCGCCTGCGCCCGGCTGGTCAGCGTCGCCGCGCCGGACGCCAGACCGTTGCTCCTGACGACGACGGTCACCGGGTGGTCGCCGGCGGGCAGAGCGTCGACGATCACGGTGACATTGCCGTCGGTTACGTTGGCGACCCGCAGCTCGATGCCGCCGGCGAACACGGCCACGTCGTCGACGCTGGACCCGAAGCCCGAGCCGGAGATGGTGACGGTGGCGTTGCCGCTGACGACGGCGGGGGAGACGGCGGCGACGGACGGCGTGATGGACGACGAGTAGGTGAAGGAGCAGCTGGACCGACAGGAGCTCTGGACCCGCCCCCACTGGAAGACGACGTCGCCCGAGCGCGGCGCGGACGGGGCGGAGTCACAGACGACGTGGGTGTAGTTGACGGACACGGCGGCGCAGGGAACGCCGGCCGCCGCCACCAGACCCTCCGAGGAGGAGAAGCCCGAGCCGCGGACGTGGAGCCGCGTGAGGCCGGTGGCGCTGCCGACGGCCGGCGCCACCGAGTCGACCACGGGCAGGACCACGAAGCGGCGGCCCAGCTCGTCGGCCACGGCGATGACGGCGCTGCCCAGGTTGTTGATCCTGACGGCCACCGGGTGGGCCACGCCCACGGGGAGCTCGCTGTCGGCGCCGAGGCGACAGGTGATGTCAGAGGTGGAGCTGTTGATCACATGACACGCGACATCTCCCACCGTCACCTAAAGGATGACACACAGAGGTTAATATTAATAACACAACAGAGTATTAGGGCCACATTGAGAAAAACAAAAACAAAACAAAACAAAACAAAACACAGACTTCGAGAATAAAGTCGTAAATTTACGAGAATAAAGTCGTACATTTACGAGAATAAAGTCGTACATTTACGAGAATAAAGTCGTACATTTCCTACGAGAAAAAAGTCATAAGATTACTAGAATAAAGTCGGAAATTTCCTACGAGAAAAAAGTTGTAAATTTCCTACGAGAAACAAGTCATAAGATTACGAGAATAAAGTTGTAAATTGACGAGAATAAAGTTGTAAATTTACAAGAATAAAGTTGTAAATTTACGAGAATAAAGTAATACATTTACGAGAATAAAGTTGTAAATTTCCTACGAGAAAAAAAGTCATAAGATTACATGAATAAAGTTGTAAATTGACGAGAAAAAAGTCAAAAGATTACGAGAAAAAAGTCGTAAATTTACAAGAATAAAGTCATAAATTTATGAGAATAAAGTCGTACATTTCATATGAGAAAAAAGTCCTAACATGAGGCGAGAATAAAGTCGTAAATTTACGAGAATAAAGTTGTAAATTTCCTACGAGAAAAAAGTCATAAGATTACGAGAATAAAGTTGTAAATTTCCTACGAGAAAAAAGTCATAACATTAGGCGAGAACGTCGTAAATTTACGAGAATAAAGTTATAAATTTCCTGCGAGAAAAAAGTCATAAGATTACGAGAATAAAGTCGTAACTTTACGAGAACAAAGTCGTAACTTTACTAGAATAAAGTCATACATTTACGAGAATAAAGTCGTACATTTCCTACGAGAAAAAAGTAATAAGATTACAAGAATAAAGTCATAAATTTACGAGAATAAAGTCATACATTTCATCTGAGAAAAAAGTCATAACATTAGGCGAGAATAAAGTCGTAAATTTACGAGAATAAAGTTGTAAATTTCCTACAAGAAAAAAGTCATAAGATTACGAGAATAAAGTCGTAAATTTACGAGAATAAAGTCGTACATTTACAAGAAAAAAGTCATAAGATTACGAGAATAAAGTCGTACATTTACAAGAATAAAGTTGTACATTTCCTACGAGAAAAAAGTCATAAGATTATGAGAATAAAGTCGTACATTTCATCTGAGAAAAAAGTCATAACATTAGGCGATAACATAAGTTGTAAATTTACGAGAATAAAGGCGTACATTTACGAGAATAAAGTCGTAAATTTACGAGAATAAAGTCGTACATTTCCTACGAGAAAAAAGTCATAAGATTACGAGAATAAAGTCGTAAATTTACGAGAATAAAGTCGTACATTTCATCTGAGAAAAAAGTCATAACATTAGGCGAGAACAAAGTCGTAAATTTACAAGAATAAAGTCATAAATTTATCAAACGGGTCATAGCGACCGTATAAAACTGTAAACTAGTTTTAATGATTAAACTCTTGGACCTCGACGGCGCAGGCGAGGTCACTGAGGCCGTGGCCGCGGATGTGCAGCAGCGTGTGGTAGGAGCCCTGGTTGGGGGAGATGGAGGTGACGGTCGGGGTGGAGCAGGAGGAGGAGCTGAAGGAGACGCCGTCTGACGTCTGATTGGTGCCCGGACACTGAGGGGAGGCGACGCATGGCTCAGTCGCCCTGACAACACGGCGGGAACCTGAAGGCAACACGAGGTCGTTCAGTTCATTTAGACGTGTCAAGTCATGTCATTGTTTTGTGTCGAGTCATGTTGTTGTTGTCGTGTGGTGTCGTACCTCCGCTCACGTATCGCGCCTCCACGCCGCCCACGCTGACCGACACCCGGCTGCTCCTCTCGGCGCGGCGCTGAACCCTCACGACGCCCTGAAGCAGCTTCGCCTTGGAGTCGTCGATGAAGCCGCTGCTGTAGTAAAACACACCGGGGGAGGTGAAGCGATACCTGAAGGAGCCTGACAGGGAGAGAGAGACAGTATGACATCATCACTTCATGACATCATCACGTCATGACATCATCAAGTCATGACATCATCACGTCATGACATCATCACGTCATGACATCATCACGTCATGACATCATCACATCATGCAGCTTTTCATCATCGCACGTCACAGAAATGAGATGAACCAGGAATAAATGATCCAAATGAAGCTGCACCATGATGCTTCGTGAAGTTGTTTTTATTAGTTTGATTGTGTTTTCCCGTGCTGTCATCACCAGGTAACCATGGTAACCTCCGTGGCGTCCTACCTGTGTCGGTCTTGGCGTCGCCGCTGGAGAACGCTCCGCCCTCGTACTCGGTGCCGCTCGGGCTGGAGACGCTGAACACCCGGTAGCCGACGGTCTGGAAGGGCGGAGCCTCCCAACGCCACATCACCGTGTCTCCGACGGCGACCGTGAGGGAGGCGGGGCTCCAGGCGTAGCCCCGCCCATAAACTGAAACACAAAACAGGTGTGAAAGTTAGAGCATCACACCCACACACACACACACACACACACACAGGAAACTGGTCGAACTGGTTTCACTCCGGTCTCGGCCTCAGGCGACAGTTTACTGTGTGAACGGATCCTCGTTCTGTTGTCGTGGGTTTCAGGTTTTGATTGACAGCACAAAGGAGGAGGAGGATGAGGAGGCGTGAGCGGTGAACGTACCTCGGTGCGAGCCGTCGTTAGTGACGACGTGCGTCTGCTCCTCCGACTGCATCACACACTGCAGCTCGCGCTCCGAGGCGTCCGTCACCTCACACACAGCTTCACCTGTCACACACACACACATGAGGTCATATAGAATATTTGCATCATGACGACGCAGCAGCTGATTTTCATGTGACATTAGAATCACGCTGCTGATTGCTGCCATGGCGACGGGCGGGTACTGACCGACAGACACTCTGTTGTCCGACGCGTTGGCGCTGAAGCCGGCGCCGGACACGGTGAGCCGGGTTCCTCCCATCAGAGAGCCGACCAGAGGAGAGACGCCGTAGAACTCCAGGACGACCTCGATGCTGCCGTTCACACCGTTGCTAGGAGACAGGGACACAGTTGGGGACACAATAAAGTGAGGGACCAGTCTGGGGACACGATAAAGCGAGGGACCAGTTGGGGACACAATAAAGCGAGGGACCAGTCTGGGGACACGATAAAGCGAGGGACCGGTTGAGGACACAATAAAGCGAGGGACCAGTTGGGACCAGTTGGGGACACAATGAAGCGAGGGACCAGTTGGGACCAGTTGGGACCAGTTGGGGACACAATAAAGCGGGGGACCAGTTGGGGACATAATGAAGCGAGGGACCAGTTGGGGACATAATGAAGTGAGGGACCAGTTGGGACCAGTTGGGGACACAATAAAGCCAGGGACCAGTTGGGGACACAATAAAGCGAGGGACCAGTTGGGACCAGTTGGGGACACAATAAAGCCAGGGACCAGTTGGGGACACAATAAAGCGAGGGACCAGTTGGGACCAGTTGGGGACATAATGAAGCGAGGGCCCAGTTGGGGACACAATAAAGCGAGGGACCAGTTGGGACCATAGACTGTAAAAAGAATGGACGTAGCGTCCGTGACGTCACCCATTGGTTTGGGGGAGTCTGTTTTGTGCCGCTACTACGGGGGTTTGAGCCGCGCCATGTTGGATTCTACTTGCCATATTTGGAGCGGTGCGGCCGTTGGCCGGCCGAGAGCCCGCCCACTGGCCTCGTAGCAGCGGTCTCCGGACCTGTCACTCAACGGTTCTGCGCCCTAATTGGCCAGAACTTTAAACCTAATAACAGTAAAACGGTAGAGTTTAAAAAAAATTCACCCCCCTCAGAGTGTGTGCGGGGGTAGAAACTATCGGTTGAGACCAAAAAAATGAAATGTACCAGGCTGTAAATATGTTTTTTAAAGCTGTAAAATCGGCTATTTTAACATGGGGCTCAATTGGAGTTGCTCCCTTCTGGAGCCAGCCCCCAGCGACAGCCCAGGGGATTGCAGCTTTTTGAACGCGGAAGTGAGCTTCACTTCTCAGACCGACAACTGCCCCCTTGGTTGGGACCAGTTGGGGACACAATAAAGCGAGGGACCAGTTGGGACCAGTTGGGGACACAATAAAGTGAGGGACCAGTTGGGACCAGTTGGGGACACAATAAAGCGAGGGACCAGTTGGGGACACAATAAAGCGAGGGACCAGTTGGGACCAGTTGGGGACATAATGAAGCGAGGAACCAGTTGGGGACACAATAAAGCGAGGGACCAGTTGGGACCAGTTGGGGACACAATAAAGCGAGGGACCAGTTGGGGACACAATAAAGCGAGGGACCAGTTGGGACCAGTTGGGGACATAATGAAGCGAGGGCCCAGTTGGGGACACAATAAAGCGAGGGACCAGTTGGGACCAGTTGGGGACACAATAAAGCGAGGGACCAGTTGGGGACACAATAAAGCAAGGGACCAGTTGGGGACACAATAAAGTGAGGGACCAGTTGGGACCAGTTGGGAACACAATAAAGCGAGGGACCAGTTGGAACCAGTTGGGGACACAATAAAGCGAGGGACCAGTTGGGGACACAATAAAGCGAGGGACCAGTTGGGACCAGTTGGGGACACAATAAAGCGAGGGACCAGTTGGGACCAGTTGGGGACACAATAAAGTGAGGGACCAGTTGGGGACACAATAAAGTGAGGGACCAGTCGGGGACACAATGAAGCGAGGGACCAGTCTGGGGACACGATAAAGCGAGGGACCAGTTGGGGACACAATAAAGCGAGGGACCAGTTGGGGACACAATAAAGCGAGGGACCAGTTGGGACCAGTTGGGGACATAATGAAGCGAGGGCCCAGTTGGGGACACAATAAAGCGAGGGACCAGTTGGGACCAGTTGGGGACACAATAAAGCGAGGGACCAGTTGGGGACACAATAAAGCGAGGGACCAGTTGGGGACACAATAAAGTGAGGGACCAGTTGGGACCAGTTGGGAACACAATAAAGCGAGGGACCAGTTGGAACCAGTTGGGGACACAATAAAGTGAGGGACCAGTTGGGACCAGTTGGGAACACAATAAAGCGAGGGACCAGTTGGAACCAGTTGGGGACACAATAAAGTGAGGGACCAGTTGGGGACACAATAAAGCGAGGGACCAGTTGGGGACACAATAAAGCGAGGGACCAGTTGGGACCAGTTGGGGACACAATAAAGCGAGGGACCAGTTGGGACCAGTTGGGGACACAATAAAGTGAGGGACCAGTTGGGGACACAATAAAGTGAGGGACCAGTCGGGGACACAATGAAGCGAGGGACCAGTCTGGGGACACGATAAAGCGAGGGACCAGTTGGGGACACGATAAAGCGAGGGACCAGTTGGGGACACGATAAAGCGAGGGACCAGTTGGGGACACAATGAAGCGAGGGACCAGTTGGGGACACAATAAAGTGAGGGACCAGTTGGGACCAGTTGGGAACACAATAAAGCGAGGGACCAGTTGGAACCAGTTGGGGACACAATGAAGCGAGGGACCAGTTGGGGACACAATAAAGTGAGGGACCAGTTGGAACCAGTTGGGGACACAATAAAGCGAGGGACCAGTTGGAACCAGTTGGGGACACAATAAAGCGAGGGACCAGTTGGAACCAGTTGGGGACACAATAAAGCGAGGGACCAGTTGGAACCAGTTGGGGACACAATGAAGCGATGGACCGGTTGGGGACACAATAAAGCGAGGGACCAGTTGGGGACACAATAAAGCGAGGGACCAGTTGGGGACACAATAAAGTGAGGGACCAGTTGGGACCAGTTGGGAACACAATAAAGCGAGGGACCAGTTGGGGACACAATAAAGTGAGGGACCAGTTGGGACCAGTTGGGAACACAATAAAGCGAGGGACCAGTTGGAACCAGTTGGGGACACAATAAAGCGAGGGACCAGTTGGAACCAGTTGGGGACACAATGAAGCGATGGACCGGTTGGGGACACAATAAAGCGAGGGACCAGTTGGGACCAGTTGGGGACACAATGAAGCGAGGGACCAGTTGGGGACACAATAAAGCGAGGGACCAGTTGGGACCGGTTGGGGACACAATAAAGCGAGGGACCAGTTGGGACCGGTTGGGGACACAATAAAGCGAGGGACCAGTTGGGACCAGTTGGGGACACAATGAAGCGAGGGACCAGTTGGGGACACAATAAAGCGAGGGACCAGTTGGGACCAGTTGGGGACACAATGAAACACGCCCATAAAAGGTTGAAAAACTTATAGAAACAGTTCATTGATTGAAAAACCACAGAGGCTCAGGGAGGTTGTGTAATGTCGTGTGTGTGTGTGTGTGATGATGTCATGGAGCAGACCGGTACCTGATCTGGGAGAAGCCGTTGTTTCCCACCTGGACGTCCACGCGGTGGCGTCCCGGCGGCAGCACGGGGAGGACACAGCTGATGTTGGTGTCCGTCCACTCCTCGATGACGCAGCTGGCTCCGCCCACCAGCACCACGCTGCCGTTGCCCCGCGCCCCCAGGTTGGCGCCCTGCACGGTGAGGAGGCGTCGCCCTGGAGACGGAGACAGAGCTCATCAGGTGTCACGGTAACGAGCAGGTGTCTCTGGAAGCTTCTGTGTTGTTGCTATAATTAGCAGCTGTCGTGCTAACGTCTCCTTAGCTCAGATTATAAAGCTTCAGCAACAAAGAAAACTTGAAAGTCGACATTTTATAGACGATGGAAAAACAAAACTAATGAGACGTCAGAGTTAACCACTTTATTTTTGACACTTGTCCCCTGTGTTTATCTCAGACTGTCCTGTCTGAGTCAGACTGAGGGACAGTGAACGCATCACACAGGGTGGAGCTGTGGTTTGCACTATTGCCGCAACTAACGATTATTTTCATTATCGATTAATCTGTAGATTATTTAAACGATTAAACGATTAGTTCTTTGGTCAATAAAATGTTAAAAAATGTAGAAAAACATCAATCAGTGTTTCTCAAACCACCAGACAACGTCCTCAAATGTCTTGTTTTGTCCACAAACCAAAGAGAGACTCAGTTTATTGTCATAAAGGAACAAAGAAACCAGAAATATTCACAGTTAAGAAGCTGAAATCAGAGAATTTTGACTTTTTTTCTTTAATAAGTTTATTAGATTATCAGAATAGTTGACGATTAATTTAATAATCGATTATTGTTCGATTAATTGTTGCAGCTCTAGTTTGCACTGTCACCTCGCAGCAAGAAGGTTCTGGGTTCGATCCCGCCACAGACATATAAACATACAGCTGCATGATCCCAATACAGTAGCTATATTAGAATATGATGGATGCTCAACAACACACGACTTATGGGTTATAAGAGAAAGCACAACGAATGTAGCATTTAAGAAACAGCTAAAATGATGCTGTATGACAGATGCTGTATCTGTCATAAAGTGCTAATTTGATGTGCTATATTGATGATACACTTTAGTGAATCTCAAATAGCACTTTACAACATTTATTGTCCGATAAATGCACTTTAATATCTCACCACGCTCGTTCCTTCCGGCTGATGCAACCTTTGTGTGATGTGTTCATTTTGTTTGTATGTTGATGTTGAATTTGCATTTGAGTCCCCAAATCCCAGCCTGTCAGTGAACTCACCGCTGACCGTGGTGGCGTTGGGGCTGATGGCCGAGATCAGAGGAGTGAGGTCGTCGTCGTAGGTGAAGGAGCTGCTGGATGTCTGGCTCATGTTCCCCACTGTCACCGCCACCGCCACCGAGCCGGCAGCGCCCTGACGTCACACACACACACACACACACACACACACACACGATGAGGCGTTCAAGGTCTCATCATCACATAAATCTATTTATTTGTTTATTTCTCTATCTACGGAGCTTCTAGGTGGGTGGGTCCGGTGGCGGTGTGTGACTTACCGGCGGCGTCCTGCAGCGCAGCTCGCTGTCGGAGGCCCAGACCACGGAGCACTGCCCCTCCCCCACAACGACCGAGGAGTTGGGGCTGAAGCCGGAGCCGCTGAGCGTCAGCAGAGTTCCTCCTGCGTGCGTTTACACGGGTTTATTAATGTCTTCATCTCGTCTTTATTTGAAATATGTCACATCGTCTAAATCAGGATTTATTAACTGTGTCTGTTTCAGATCTGAACCAGTAAATATGAACTAAGAGACATTTGTATGTTTTACAAAAACAAAGGCACGGACAATCAATTAAAGGAGTCGATCAATGGAATCATTTAGAAATAGAAACGAACACACACTTAATAGATTCAAAAACGTATTTAAAAACAATATTATAACAAATATAAAACCGAATTATGAACACCAGTGTGCTCGTAAACTGCCGACATTGACTGACAGTACATTTGTTTTGTTTTGTTTTTGATTTTTATACTTGATTACGATTAGAATTATTGGTTTTTGTTTATTTATGTTTAAATGATATGTGTATTGTTGTTTATTGATGTGTGTACTTGATTCTACAAGTTAAAAAAATAGACCGAAATAAACTCAGTCAACTCGGTCAGTTTCATAGTAATGTCATGTTTTTCATGTAAGGGATAATGCCCGACGAGGTGTCCATTATCAGAAATTAATGGACGACGCGGAGGCGTGAACCGTCACTTACGAGATAAATACATATTAAATCAATTACTTATAATTTAATGTTGTTTTTACCGTTAAAATCACACGTCTTTAAGCGGCTGAGCCGAGCGGACTATTTAATAACACTCGTCGGCGATAAAAAAAAAAAAAAAAGAAAAAAAAGAGGGACCCGCTGTGACCGCAGCGTAACGTTACAGCCAGTGACTCTGCCACAGCCTGATAGTTGATCAGTAAAGGGAGGTGATGTGACGGCTCAAATGTTACGTGACACAAAGTATTATTTCAGACGGCCAGTGCACTTCTTACCGCTTGTGTGTTTACAGACTCCAGTGCCGTGATGCACTGAAAAAAAGTTGTTATGGTCCGAGTGTCCGTTGCCGTGGTTACTAACAAGCGTTTGAGCCAGCGCAGTAATATTTAGAACATAATCAGGCTATTTTACCGGAACATCTTTATAGGTGTCCATTATCACTTTTTAATGGACACCCAGCAGCCAATCAGAATCGAGGATTCACCCAGACCATGGTATAAAAAGGTAATATATTACAGGTGCTTTTCATGCTTTGAATATTTTGGGAAAGGACAGAAAATTTGTTGCAATTGACCGATATTTCTGGGCTAATTCTAGACATTATGGTGCAATTAATTGTTATTTAGGTAACACTTTACAATAAGGTACACAAGATTAGAGTAGTTACTGAGGAACTAAGGTACACAAAGTAGTTACTCATTTTGACATCTCACTTTAGGGTACAAAAAGGGTAACTAATGATTAAAGCAGAAGTAAGCGATCCGGTGGTTTTGGCTAACTTCCTGTCAGCAGATGGAGTTAGCAGTCCCCGCCCTCGTCCCTACGTCACCACATTCACGCGCATCCCTTGGCTGCACACACAGAGAGGACTGCCCCTTCATGCCGTTCTCTCTCCTCATTGGATAAAGGTTGTAGGATACAAGGAAAGTTTTCTCCTCGGCTCAGAGCAGAGCAGAGTGACTGACAGACCCGTGTTTCAGACCAAACACTCTATGTAAGTGAAGATATAACTATTTAAGACTTATATTAACACAAATATTCCGCTTACTTCTGCTTTAAGTTATAGTTAGTTCCTCATTAGTTCCTCAGTAACTACTCTAATTTTGTGTAGCTTATTAAATTCTTGACATTATCACATAATTAAGGGCCGCTAATGAAAGAGTTACCAACTAAACTAATAGCAACTATATAACAACATGAATTAACTCTGTGTGTGTGTGTGTGTGTGTGTGTGTGTGTGTGTCGGACCTGCGATGCTGCCCGCCAGCGGGGAGAAGGAGGAGACGATGAGCTGGTAGGTGAAGAGCGGCGGCCGGCCGTCGGCGTAGCGAGCGCGGCCCAGAGACGGGAAGCTGACCCAGACGGGGGCGGGGCCGGCGCTGGAGCTGCCCAGCCTGCACACCTGGCTGGTTGCTACGGCGACCGACCAGGTGAGAGAGAGAGAGAGAGAGAGGCTCGTTAGTGACGTTCATCACCCGGTTTGTTAACGAGCTGCAGAGTTCAGACCCGTCACTCACCTGTCACCTGCTCCACGACACACCTGACTCCGCCCACCAGGATGGAGGCGTGGCCACCGCCGAAGCCCCGCCCACTGACGGTGAGGAGAGAACCAGCTGAACCTGAGGAGGAGGAGGAGGAGGAGAGGGAGGAGGGGGAGGAGGAGGAGCAGGAGGAGGAAGGAGAGGAGGAAGAAAGAGGAGGAGGAAGGAGAGGAGGAGGAGGAAGGAGGAGGGGGAGGAGGAAGAAGAGGAGGAGGAGGGAGGGGAGAAGGAGGAGGAGGAAGAGGAGGAGGAAGAGGGAGGAGGAGGAGGAGAAGGAGGGAACGAGAGGGAGGAGAGGAAGAAGAGGAGGAAGCAGGAGGAGGAGGAGGGGGAGGAAGGAGAAAGGAGAGGAGGAAGAAAAGGAGGAGGAGGAAGGAGAGGAGAAGTGAGAGGAAGAGGAAGAGGAGGAGGAGGGAGGAGGAGGAGGAGGAGGAGGATAGGAGGAGGAGGAGGGAGGAGGAAAAGAGGAAGAAGAGGAGAGGGAGGAGGAAGAGGAGAAGGAGGAGGAAGAGGGGGAACGAGAGGGAGGAGAGGAAGAAGAGGAGGAAGCAGGAAGAGGAGGAGGAGGAAGGAGGAGAGGGAAGAGGAGGAGGAGGAGGAGGAGGAGGAGGAGAAGGAAGGGGAAGAGGGGGAGGGAGCAGGAGGGGGAGGAAGAAGAGGAGGAGGAAAGGAGGAAGGAGAGGGAGGAGGAGGAAGAGGAGGAGGAGAAGTGAGAGGAAGAGGAGGAGGAGGAGGAAGAGGAGGAGGAAGGAGGGGGAGGAGGAGGAAGAAGAGGAGGAGGAGGAGGGAGGAGGAAAAGAGGAAGAAGAGGAGAGGGAGGAGGAAGAGGAGAAGGAAGGGGAAGAGGGGGAGGGAGCAGGAGGGGGAGGAAGGAGGAGGAAGAGGAAGGAGAGGAGGAAGGAGAGGGAGGAGGAAGAAGAAGAGGATATGAGGAAGAGGAGGGAGGAGGAAAAGAGGAAGAAGAGGAGAGGGAGGAGGAGGAAGGAGGAGAAAGGCGGAGGAGGAGAGGAGAAGAAGAGGAGGAGGAGGAAGAGGAAGGAGGAAGAGAAAGGAGGAGAAAGGAAGAGGAGCACAAATGTTTAATAATAATCGATCAATAACCAATAATAGTTCATGTCAGAGCAGATGATGAAGATATTTTCTTCATTCAAATCATTTAGATTCATAATTTAAGAGTGAATGTTTCAGTGTTTTCTGCTTCTGCTTCTTCTATTCTCCACAGCAAGTTCATCATGGTGCAATGATTGATTGATCTGATTGATCCGTGTATTGATTATCCATCTCTTCACCTTGCGTGGGGCTGATCTCCGTCACCTCGGGCGTCTGCTCCTCGCTCCAGTCGAAGCCGCAGTCTCCGGAGCAGCGCGAGGGAATCCCGTTGATGTGAACCTCCACCTGCGGAGCGACGAGCACATGACACACGACACATGAGACTCTGAGCAGGAAGTGAAGTCACAGCTGCAGGACTCAGTCACCACGGTAACAATGGAGTCAGACAGGAGGACAATAGCAGGTGTCAGTCACAGAGAGAGGGTCGACCTGTGATTGGATTCCTGCCTGGAGGACGGACACACACACACACACACACACACGCGGAGAGTAGCTCCACGAGAAGACGAAGATCCTGAAACCTGAAACACCGGGAATCTGGTCCTCCTACCTGAGGTCTGGTTTCCCACACACGGAGGAAATCTCCCGTCAGGCCTCGGAGCAGCAGACCGCCCTTCTTCCTCTCATTGACGAAAACCACCGCGTTGCCCCCGACGACCGAGGAGCTGTCCACCTGGGAGAACAGGAAGTCAGAGTTAAGTTTATATTATACATATTTTCGATTCCCTTTAATCACTTCAAGCATATTCTCATGGACTTGATGCACTCTGAGTGAACAAGAACTTTATGAAACCGTGGTTTTTTGAATCACTGCTTTATGTTTAGGTAAAGAAAGAAAGAAAGAAAGAAAGAAAGAAAGAACGAGCAAAAGAAAGACAGAAAGAAAGAACGAAAGAAAGACATGAAGAACAAAAAAAAGGAAAGAACAAAAGAAAGAAAGAAAGAACAAAAGAAAAGAAAGGAAATAAGGAAGGAAAGAAAGAAAAAAAGAAAGAACGAAAGAAAGGAAGAGCGAAAGAAAGAAAGAACGAATGAACGAAAAGAAAGGAAAGAACAAAAGAAAGAATGAAAGGAAGAACGAAAGAACAAAAGGAAGTAAGAAAGAATGAACAAACGAAAAGAAAGGAAAGAGGGAAAGAAAGAAAAAAGAAAGAAGGAAAGAAAGGAAGAATGAAAGAAAGAACGAATGAACGAAAAGAAAGAAAAGAACAAAAGAAAGAATGAAAGGAGGAACGAAAGAAAGAACGAAAAAAAGGAAAGAACGAGAGAAAAAAGGAAGAACGAACAAACGAAAGAAAGAAAGAAAGAAAGAAAGAAAGAAAGAAAGAAAGAAAGAACCAAAGAAATAAAGAAAGAAAGAAAGAAAGAACGAAAGAAAGAAAGGAAAGAAGAGAAAGAAAGAAAGAAAGAAAGAAAGAAAGAAAGAAAGAAAGAAAGAAAGAAAGAAAGACAGAGAGAAGGGGGTCTGACCTGGATGAGGGGCTGGTCTCCGGGCCTCGTCAGCCACTCCACCCTCCACTTGGGGCGTCTGCAGGTTCCCTGGGCCGAGACTCGGATCTGGCCCATCCCCTGGATCCCCTCCAGGGAGAACCGCAGGTCCTCCTCACTGATGTCCACGGACAGACCTGAGGACACATCTCACTTTAATTAGACTAAACTAAACTAAACTCAACTCAACTCAACTAAACTAAACTAAACCGACAGACAGACCTGAGGACACACGTCAGGTTCACATCTTTAATTAGACTAGACTAAACCAAACTAAACTCAACTAAACCCAACTAAACTAAACTAAACTAAACTAAACTAAACCGACAGACAGACCTGAGGACACACGTCAGGTTCACATCTCACTTTAATTAAACTAAACTAAACTAAACTAAACTCAACTCAACTAAAACTAAACTAAACCCAACCCAACTACCAACCCAAACTAAACTAAACTAAACTAAAACTAAACCCAACCCAACTACTAAACTAAACCAAACCAACCCAACCCAACTAAACTAAACTAAACTAAACTAAACTAAACTAAACTAAACTAAACTAAACTAAAACTAAAACTAAAACTTAAACTAAACTAAACTAAACCCAACTCAACCCAACTCAACTCAACTCAACTCAACTTACTAAATCAGCAGGTGATCATATACTAATTCTCCCCACTGTACATAGGTTAACATCAGCCTCCGTCACCACGGTAACAGACAGGGCCGGCCCCTGGCATAAACACTCTATGCGGTTGTTTAGGGCCACAGCCGTTAGGTGAGGGGCCACATGATCAGAAAGGTACCGGGGTTCATCAAGTCATTTAAACATCCTGAGGTCTGCATGTGCAGCTATGAGCTTTATATGTAATTTGAAGTCAATATTCAGCTTCTTTATCTCACATTTGAGACATTTGGTGAAAATAGAACGGCAGAATGACAACATTTGTGCTCAAAAAGTAATCTTACAAAGTTTCATTTTAGACTTGTTTTCTACACTTATCTATTACTGTATTCATATCCTATTTCAAGCACCAAAACAGTTCATTCTCATGACTGAAGCTGTGTTTTCACAAGGGATTGGAAATTTTTCAAAAAGCAGACCTCAAATTTCCAGCATTTGGCCTAAATTATTTCTTTATACAGTGTTCTAGGAGTGTGCTTACAGCGGAGGTTCTAATATTTAGACATAAAACACTTGAGTATTGTTACATCTGCAAGTATCTTAAAAAGATAAATTTAAGAAAATATGTAAAAGTCGAGAAAATTGCCTCAAACCTCAGAAGGGATAAACACGTCTGTATTCAGTTTTAACCAGTGATTTGGTGTTTGCGCTTAGAGTGCAGGGCCACAAACAAAAATCTTGTTTAGGGGGCCACCAAAATCCTAGGGCCGGCCCTGGTAACAGTGCAGTGAGGGGGTGGAGCCAGAGTGTAACCTTCTGGTCGATGGTTATCTATGATATCACATCATCACCGCCGCCGCCGCCTCAGATAAAAGAGTTGTTCCGATGCAAATGTTGCTGTCGCCGTGGGCAACGTTACCTTCAGCTCGGCCGCCGTAGATCTCCACATCAAAGGTGCCGTTCAGAGGGGGCGTGGCTCTGTGGGGCCGCGTCACCGTGACGTTGGTCGCCCCGGACATGAACTCGGTGGCGTCCTCGCTGCTTTTAGACGTCTGTGACATCACAGGAGAGAGAGAAAGAGAGGTCATTAGGAATGAATGAATAAAGTTTCCAGCTCTCCGTCTCTCTTTTTTTTTTTAACAACTTTATTATTGCTTTACAAAATACACAAACAGTGCATAAAACCATATGATGAGCATCATATTAATAACAATTGGATAACAAATAGACGTGACAATAAAATAAATACATACATAAATAGAAATAAATAATAGTACAAAAAATAAAAAATAAAAAGGAGAAGAAAAAAGTAAGATAGATAACACCAGGGGATATGAGCAATGGAAATTAAATTGAATTAAAGATATTAAAGTGGAAGCACAGATTTATAGTTTTGATAGCTTTCTTGTTATTAGCAGAGGAAACTGACTTGAAATACACCTCCAGTTCTTTCATGAAAACACAAAAAATGGGTTTTACTTTGGCAAATTTACACTTTAAATTGAGATTAATTAAAAAATATTCTTTTTCAGCTGGAGCGTCACTCTTTATAAATCCAAAAAGGACATTTTGCAAGAGGAGCTCAAAATCACAGCAGATATTATCTAAAATGAATCTACAAATATCTTGCCACAGTTTACGGGTATATTCACATTTCCAAAACAGATGAATAACAGTCTCAGTATGGGAGTCGCAAAAGGCACACTTCAGATCTAGGTCAACAAATTTGAATTTGATAAAGAAGGATTTAACCGGGTAACATCTATGAATAATTTTAAATGACACAGATTTTTTCCCAACATAAGTTATTTACACGACTATTCCAGTGACAGAGAGATCACGTTTTCTTTCCTGTTCTCTTAGTCAAATGATGCGTTCGCTGGCGGTCGGGACACGAGACTCACACAGCGTCACCGCGGCGCCTGATTTAAATCTCTTCCTCAGTTTATCAGTTCATCACCTGACGGCTGCTTCCTCTGACTATTCAACATCCACACTGTGTGGACGATCACAGGTTCGATTCCTGATATTCCTGATCACTAAAAACACATTTAGAAAATAATGAAGTGTCAGATTTGAGTTTCTTGGTCCTGAATGACAGGATAAACCTGAACCAAGGGGGCAGTTGTCGGTCTGAGAAGTGAAGCTCACTTCCGCGTTCAAAAAACTGCAATCCCCTCTTCTTCCTCTGGGGGCTGGTGTCAGAAAGCAGCATTCCCCATAGACCCCCATGTTAAAATCACCCACTTTACATCCTCAATAAACATGATCAAAGCCTGGTGTCAGCACGTTTTTTGGTCTCAATCGATAGTTTCTACCCCCGCACACACTCTGAGGGGGGTGATTTTTTTTTAACTCTACCGTTTTACTGTTATTAGGTTTAAAATTCTGGCCAATTAGGGCGCGGAAACGTTGAGTGACAGGTCCGAAGACAGGCTGCTACGAGACCAGTGGGCGGGTTCTTGGCCGGCCAATCCAACATGCCACTGTTCAGGCCGCCATATTGGAGTCACAAAAACGACTCCCCAAAACCAATGGGTGACGTCACGGGTGCTACGTCCATATTTTTCACTCAACACCACGCCTGTCTGTGCAGGAACGGGTCAGTTACCTGCAGGAAGGCGACTCTGAGCAGCGGGAAGTCGAAGGCGCAGTCCGCCGGCGTGGCTCTGATCCGGTAGCTGACCTGAGGAGCGGCGGTAACGTTAGCGTCTCTGCTAACGTTACCGCTAGCGTCTCTGGTGACGTTGAACGACTCGAAGAAGCGACCGGAGCGCTCGAAGGGCGGCGGCCTCCTCCTGAGAGGAACAGCTGACAGACGGAAACACAACAACAACAGATTCAACACAAAGAAAGAACTGTTTTTACACTTACTTACAGACTAAGGAACACACTGCAGAAACTTAAACATCTTACCAAGAATATTTGTCTTATTTCTAGTAAAAATTTCATTTCTTGTCAAAACAAATCTCATTATACCTAAAATAAGACTCATCACATAAAAAAGTAGCTTGTTTTTAAGACATTTTTAACTTTTTTCAAACATATTTTCACTTGAAATAAGTAGAAAAATCTGACAGTGGAGAAAGTTTTCTTTCTTATTACAAGCACAAAAAACTTGCTTTCACTGGCAGATTTTTCTACTTATTTCAAGTGAAAATTAGTTTGAAACAAGTGAAAATTATCTAAAAACAAGTTCATTTTTAGGTGACGAGTCTTGTTTTAAGTGGAAAGAGATTAGTTTAGACTAGAAATGAGACATTTTGACAAGAAATAAGACAAATATTCTTGGAAAGATTTTGAGTTTTTGCCATGCAGATTTTATTTTGTTTTACATGTTCAAAGTAAATATCAGTCATGTTATATTCGTCTTCTACCTCGTTCGTCGCTGGTGGTCGCTCTCTTCCCGATGTGGACGGCGTCCACGTAGAAGTCGCCGGCGTCGCCAGCGGAGGCGTCTCTGTACAGGAGGAACTGCAGCAGCTGGTACTTGCTGCCGATGTAGTCGGTCTGCAGGAGGCTCTGCAGGTCCAGACACTTGTAGCTCCAGCTGTGGAGGAGACAGAGACAGAGACAGATGTGAGGACGTGTGCTGCTCCCAGATGTTCCAGATGTTACCCATCAGCTGCTCGTCTCCACCGACCTGGAGCTCCGTGTGAACACCGTGCTGATCTGGGCCGTCTCTGTCTTGGTTTTGCCGTCGGTGTTGCGGTACGTGAACTTCATCCCGACTTGGTCCTTCAGTGTCCCGCGGTAGGCGAAGCAAAGCTGGAGGACAGAGACGGGTCAGGGGTCAGGACGGGTCGGGGGCAACAAAGGTTTTAATGACATGGTGTTTATTAAAGAGCAACTAAACCCCTAAACCACTTTTTTCTGCTGAAAACAAATGTATTTGGGTATGAAGTAGTGTTGTTGAATGGGAATCGTTGGTGCCGGCCGGTGCTAACGAGCCGCTAACGGCTCCGGCGTCCGCTCCTAGTAGTGTCCATGCTACTAGTGCTGTCAGAGTCGCTCGTTAGTAGCTCGTTAGCGCTATATCATGTGTGTTTATTACTTTTTTTTCCTCCTTTGTGTGATTTTGCGGGTGTGAATGCAGCGCAGGGGGGAGGGGGGATCGGAGAGTGCTCCTGGAGTCCCGCCCATAATCAAGGCATTTTTTGAATTTCCAGCTTAGAGCACGTCATCCAAAACTGAGGGGTTTAGTTGCTCTTTAATGAGGTAAAGTCTGGTCACCGTGGAGTGCTGGTCCAGGGACACGGCTCCGTACGACTTCCCCGACTCCGACTTGAAGCCGTCCTTGAAGAGAAGCTGAGGGTTCTTCAGAGACCAGCGGCCGCAGAACGCAGAGTGATTCACAGCTGTTCCCTTCTCTCCTCCGTCAAACTGGGGAGAGACGACAGGACAACCAGAGTCAGAGGCTCAGATGCAGCAAACCCTCAGGTTTTACACCAACGTCTGGTCAGTTGGTGTGTTCTCACACTGGCTTGCTAAACTCAAACTCAAACTCAAACTCAAACTCAACTAAACTAAATGAACTCAACTCAACTCAACTCAACTCAACTCAACTCAACTCAACTCAACTCAACTCAACTCAACTCAACTCAACTCAACTCAACTCAACTCAACTCAACTCAACCCAATTATTTCACTTGATCAAATGTAAATTAATTTATAAACTTTCGATGATGGTATTGTTTCTAGATGATATGATATATATCTATATCTGATATATGATATTCTGTCTCTCTCTGTGAGAATAAACTTATCGTTAAAACTATAAACCATCCATTTCTTTGTGGGGGAGCAAACGTACTAAGTCAGTAGGGGATCTACTAATGTTTTCCACTGTAGCTACATAGGTTAACATCAGCCTTGTTTGGAGTGTTACCGTTGGCTGTGCTATGGGATGTCATGTTCTCTGTTTTTATACTTGAATGCACATAACCTGATGTGTGTTTTGAGATATCACGTATTCTGTTAGCAGAGCCAAAGAGCCCCAGGTCTGAGTTCACCGACCTGAGACTGGTCCTCCTCAAAGTCCTGGAAGTATTTGACCGTGGTGCCTTCAGTGGTCAGGATTTCAGCGGGACATTCGGCCGCCATCATGCCCTCCAGAGCCGACTGCACCTGTTGAGTCACACACACAGACACACACAGTGGACGTTAGAGTCTGTTCTCCAATACAGACGCTGCAGGTTCTGTATCAGACCCGGGACCGGTTTCAGGTTCATACTAGAGGATGACATTTGTTTTTGCGGGAACGGCATTAATAGATGATGATTTTCAGCCGTGTTAAACCACTAAAAAGACAGACGCGTCCATTTTTGTCGTCATCTTTCAGTGAGTCAAAACTATTTTGACTTGCGTTAGTTAGTTAAATGGGGAGCGGGTGTGGGAGATTTACAATAACAACAAAATGCAACATTTTTGCAACATGTTTGGGTTCATTTAACTAAGATGGACATAAATGGACATGGTGTGAGTGACCAATGTACTGTTTTTGTTAAACTGGCATCCATTCGCTGGCCCATAATAGAAAAATGGGACCACAGACCATGACACATTTATGTTGGTCCGATTTTTGTTGTTTGAAAATGGATTGGCAATATACAGTATATAGCTACAGATTATACCCACAGATTTACTATTACTGGTGCCATGTCATTTGAATTGAAACTGCATGAAAAACAGTACTCTAAAAAGAACACAAAATCCATTGACTTTCCTAATGACTAACTTATTAATTAAAAAAAACAGGAGTGGGAGTAATTTTGAGTGGGAGCAGGATGGGATCGGGAGTCATTCTAGGGGAGCGCCGGGTCGATTGATACACTTTTCATTTAAACGTCTTTTTCAAAGATGACGTTATGTACACAAACATTTTTATCATGTGATCAACAACTCACATGTGTATTCTCTTAGTTACAAGTGTAATTTAACACATATGTTGGATGATCGCGCTGTTTTATAACTTTGAACGTAAGTTGACATTTGTCTCAAACGCCCCACCTATGCGGGTCGTTAGAGACACAGAGGAGGGACGGTTGAAACAGCGTTTTAAACAGAAACTACTGACATTACTCTCGTTTTTATGCAGCATATCGGACAACATACTAGTGTACTCGTTATTGCCAAAATGTCACATAATTTCTCACAATATAAATAGGTCAAATAAATATTTTTGTCCCGTGCGCAATTGTCAAGATCCGCATTTCGATTAAACTCACCTTTCTTCTTTTGTACGAGTTGTTGGATGACTGCATTTTCATTTTATTTACTTATTTCCCTGTCCTAAGTCATGTTTATGGAGACACAGTTGAACATATTGTCATTTTACCCTCGGCATTTTCCCCTCACTTTGCTGAATATCTGTTGATTCATGTCATAAACACGTTTTGTTCATTAAAAATATCTGGTGTTTATTAAAAATATGTTGTTCATTCAAATCAGTTGTTGTTCATTGCAGAACAATAGAATATTAATACGGTGATTTATATACAGATATTGATCGCGCAGCGTGACCACAATCACTACGCACGGTGGCGTGAGGGACATTTGAAACAGCTGTATCAATCGTCCCTGCAGCGACTACTGACACTTCAACCTGTTTTGGCTCTAAACTTCAAAACTATGACATTGCATAGTTTAGGACCTGTTTATGTACGAATTCATCTGTTGTTAGGTCATATTATTATTGCATGAAACACACAATACAACTTTTGATCACAAAAAAACTACCGCACGTAACATTTTACTTTCCGTAGTAAAAAAAACAGGTTTGCGCTAATAACTTTTGAATGGCGTGACGTAATTTCACAAGCTTTCCCAGGATTGGTCGGTGTTGAGTGCTGAACATAGTGACAAAATCTGACGGCTCAAGCATGTGTGGTTTTCGAGGAAATCGCTGTGTATCAATCGTCCCGTGTATCAATCGACCCGGCGCTCCCCTACAGCAGTGGGACGGGATGGGATTTATTTTTTTACTCCGGGTGGGATTAGGATGGGACGAGAGTGAAAATCCACTCCCGTGTCATGCTGTAGTTCAGACCTCGGCCTCTGTTGCGTTGTAGGCGATGGGTTTGGTGGGGACGCCCCCCCACTCCAGTGTGAAGGTCTCCATGTTGCCCCTCCCCTTGGTGACCTCCACTACAGTGATGTTGGTGTCGGCGCCGTAAACCTCCGACTGAAGCAGGTCGAAGTCGCCTGCAGAGAAAAACACAGATAATCAGTTAATTATCAATCAATTATCTGCAGAAATCAAACATAACACAGACACAGTGAAATGTTAGTTTATAAAAAGGTTTTCTTTATATATTAAGATGTTTAGTTTAGTTTAGTTTAGTGAACTTAATTGTCAATCACACTATATAACAGTCAATTACACAGGGGATCGAAATTGCGTTTCCCCAAACTCCAAATGTGCAAATTAACATTGAACACACGTTTACCACACACATACAGTAGGCTATAACATAAAAGTGAACACAGACAGTGTTTTCATGCGTTATAAAAGAAGAATTCAGTATTTAATAATGCTTAACTACACTGCAAAAACTCAAATGTCTCACCAAGAATATTTGTCTTATTTCTAGTCAAAATTTAATTTCTAGTCAAAACAAATCTCATTGAACTTAAAATAAGACTCATCACCTAAAAATTAACTTGTTTTTATATCATTTTCAGTTGAAATAAGTAGAAAAATCTGATAGTGGAGCAAGTTTTTCTTTCTTATTACGAGCACAAAAAACTTGCTTTCACTGGCAGATTTTTCTACTTATTTCAAGTGAAAATTAGTTTGAAACAAGTGAAAATGATCTAAAAACAAGTTAATTTTTAGGTGATGAGTCTTATTTTAAGTGGAAAGAGATTAGTTTTGACTAAAATTGAGACATTTTGACAAGAAATAAGACAAATATTCTTGGAAAGATTTAGAGTTTTTGCAGTGTAATGCTTAATAGTGTGTAGTTATTATAAAGTGTAACCTAAATCAGTACTAGTACTACTGTAGATCAGCACCGATGACGTTGATCTCACCTCGGTCAGAGTCGAAGGTGACGGTGTAGTGAGTTCCCTCTGCGTCTTCCTGTCTGGTCACCTGGACGACGTCCGGTCTGATGGACCACAGGTGGTTCAGCGCCGCCGCCACCACCTGAGCCGAGGCGCTGACGGGGATCGGACCTGAGGACAAAGACACAGACAAAAGGTTGATTTTTTTAGTTTTTTTTTTACTTCTGGTCACAGATTTTAAAATGAGCCGTTTCCCGTCCCGGTGTGTTTGTGTGTTTGTGTGTTTGTGTGTTACCGGTCTTTGCGTGTCCGTAGCTCAGGCTGTAGAAGCTGCTGCTGCACATCTGGCCGTCGCAGCTGCTGCTCACGCTCACCTTCTGCACCTCCTTCACTCTGACGGCGTCGGTCGGCCATGAGTCAAAGGTCAACACCTGAGGGACAGACGGACGGAGACAAGGACCAGTCAGAGGGTCGAGGTTTTTACATTCGTCTATTCTTCCCTCAGCAGAAGAACAAGAACTTCTACACAAGGAAGCTGCATCGTTTGTTTAAAATATATGAATATAAAGTAGCTTAACATATTATTATAAAACCATGTGTCTAAAGGATTTAAGTTGAGAACTGTGATGAAAAAGTAGAAAAACTTCTTATGAGACCGGCACAAACCTGCTAGAGCAGATTTAACAGTTTTTAAGATTTTATAAAGAGTTTAAAATACAGTTGATTTTAGTTACTGTTTAATTTAAAGGGATAATTCAACATTTTTGGAAAATTCGCCTATTGTATCATGTATAATTATGTAACATGACGACACATGAAGCAAATACTCTGAACTACTTTCTCTTCTGAAATCCCTCCGCCCAGCAGCCGTGTCTGGAATGTAGTTCCGGCTGTATTTCCCTCTAAAACAACTCTGTCTGGTAACGTTGTGTTATTATCTCATAGCGTGGTGAATGTGCAGGTCACAACTTGTCCACCAGAGCGTTGTGGAGTTGTTGGATTGTGTATTTGATGAGTTTGATGAGGGCCAGGGGACCTGTACCGTTCACCTCCATTGTGTTCACTGAGCAGCTCACGTCTCTGCCCCGCCCATCTCAAAACAACATGCACCGATAATTAAAGGTGATGAACCTGCTGCTTAAAACTACTGAAAACATCTTCTTCTAACCTTCATGTATCTTGAATCTTGAAATACTTTATTGTCATTCACATACACAGCTGTGCACAGGATGAAATTTTGTTTGCATTCATTTCTCCCATTGCAGTGTTGAAATAGATAAGAATAAAAATAGATAAATAGACTTTAAAGGTAGAGTACAAATAAACATATAGATAAATAGAGTGAAAAATACAAAGTATAAAGTGCAGTTTGCGTTATAAAGTGTTTGAGCTCAGCGACCTTATGGCACGGGGGATGAAACTGTTGCAGAACCTGGCTGCTCTTTCCAGAGGCCAGATGGTACAATTAGTAAAGAATCAAACAATTATTTTCTTTCTTGCAGAACCAGGTGTTAAAGGGATAGTTCACCCAAATTTGAAATTGCACTCATTATCTACTCACCATCATGTCGACTAAGGGCTGGGAGAAGTTTAATAAGTCCATTTTTCTCAAAGCTCCTCTTCCCGGTTCGTCATATTTGGACAAACCAGGGTCTGTCCTCTTCCCAGTTCGTCCAAATATGACGAACCGGGAAGAGGAGCTTTAAGAAGCTTCCGCTACAAAACAAGCTTGAAAAATTTACTTATTTAATTTTTTTCGGGACAATTTTGCATTTCGGGGCTTCAATACAAGACGGACATTACATACGAGCAGCATGAAGGTATTTGGATGTTTTTTGGTGTGTCTTTTTGTTACGAAGACAGTTGGTATCCATTTGCAACCGTTACATGGACATGCACTGCTACGCCGAGCCCCCCTGTAACTCAGAGAAGCCATGGATAACTCTGAAACTTCTCCCAGCCCTTAGTCCACATGAGGATGAGTAGATAATGAGTGCAATTTCAACTATGAACTGTGAACTATCCCTTTAAATGAGGTTTAGCCGCCACACACCTGCTCTTCGTCGAACACGTCGTACTCAGCGATGATGTTCTGGATCTCGTTGACGGCGTCGTCGGTCTGGTCCTCCGTGAAGGAGCTCTCCTCCTGGAACAGACCCAGGTTCAGGCTGGCGTGGCCTCCGTATTCCTGCTGCAGGATCTCCATGTAGTAGCTGCAGGAGGTTTAAAGACTCTTAGGTTGCTTTCACACCTAACCAAGTGGACTCGAGTTCGCTTGGGGGGCTGAAAGTTGCAACATTGTTGCATTATCACTTGGTTCGGTTCCGCGTTCACACTGCAACTTCTGAACCGCACCAAACTTGCGCCCCAAGCGCACCAAACATTCTGAGCGTCAAAAGTCGACGTCACTCCGCTCGCGACTGACAGACCTGCTGGGTAACAGTAAACATGGAGCAGCATGTGAAGTTGGCTGTTTGGGGGATGTTGTTTCTTTTTTTTATGTACCAATTGCACTTGGCTCAGCAAGCCGTGCTGTACGACCACCATGTAAGGCAGCGAAGCAGAGCGCATTTCGCTCTTACTACTGCACTGAGGACGGAGAAACGGTACCAGAGGAAAAGACGGAGACTGATGAGAGATGTCGAGTTGTTGGCGTTGTTGCTACACAGACGGCGGACAAGATATGTAACCTAACAATAAAATAACCTATGCATTACGTATGTGTTTAGCAGTGGCGGCCTTAGACAGCTGGGGGCCCGTTTCAATATTTCATATGAGGCCCTGCCCTGTTAAACATCAAATGATTTTCCAGCTATGTGCCCATGTGTCGCTGATGCTTTAAACCCTGAAAGGACGCAGTAAACGCACTATCCATGCATCCCAGGTACGCACCACACATTGAGTGTTAAAATCACTATCAGGGCAAGAAACCAGGACTTAGCAGAAAAAACGAGGACTTTCATCAAAAAGCAAAATCATGTACATTTTCAGACAAACTACAGGCTTTAACAATATTCTGAATTTAAATTGGCAACAAAAGTAATGAGAGCAAAGTGCTCCGTGTTATTTCAGCACCACGGACAAGGAAAGGACGAGACATGCGGACAGACAGACAGACAGACGTACAGGTGCTGGTCCTGTCGGTGCTGCGGTGCTGGAGCAGCAGACAGACAGCTGTCTCCTCCATTAGTAAAATATGTAAATAAGCTGCGAATAATATCACATTTTAGTTGTGCTCTCGCTGTGTTTTATTTCTCTGTTAAGTTAGGACGTACTCATAGATCGCCTGTTTGGAGGCATTTTAACCCGAGGAAAAAAAGAAAAGAGGAGGAAAGTGATTGACAGACGTCAATCATCAGGTTACGCAAATGGGCGCACGTCAGGAGGAAAGCAGGAAAAACAAAAGGACATTAGAAACGCTAAGAGAAAAGGAATAATACTGGGAGAAGGAAAACGAGGGTCTATTGATAGTTTGCGGGGCGTTTTCAAAGGTAATAGCCTACGTTGTTATTGATATTTCCTGCCGTTATTGTTAATTAGGAGCGACTAGTAGGCTACAGTGTCGCGGTGTGGCATGATACGCGCATCAGTGGTTGTAGAGCGGATCAGGGGTCGAGTGTGTGACCGCACGGTGGACAGAGCTGTTTGTGTGTGTGGTGGATGTAGGCCTGTGTGTGTGTATGATAACGGTTGAAACATAGGTAAGGCCGCCTATGGTGTTTAGTCCGCTGAGCTTTCACACTGCATACGAACCGAACCAGGGTTCACTTGCAAACGGACCGAGACCCCCGTTTTCAAGCGGACCAGAGTTCGTTTGTTTGATCCGCACCAGAGTTCGTATGAGCTTTCACACCTGCCCAAACGAACCGGACTATCCGAGCAAACGAACTCTGGTCCGTTTAAAGCGGACCAAAGGAAGACAGTGTGAATGCGCCCTAAGTCAGTGTTTTATTCATTAATGTTTAGATTTATTGTGAATATGGTGCAGAAACAGAAGCAGACTCACGGCTTCCCCTCCTCCAGAAACAGAACCTCCGTCCTCTGGGAATCCAGGTAATTGAAGTTGGGGACGTAATACGGCTGATGAGCAACTTTAACCTGGAGAGGAAGATAAAAGATCATCAGGAGTTTTTATTTTTATTTAGTCTTTCAGTTTGCTTTTTTATTTCAGTTTTCGTGAGTTCAACAAGTGATGAATCAGTTTTAGTTTAGTTTTTATTTTAGAGGAATTGACTAGTTTTTATTTAGTCTTAGTCTTAGTTGTAGTTTTTATTGAGTCTTAGTCTTTGCTGTAGTTGTTCAGGTTTTAGGCAAGGCAAGGCAAGGCAATTTTATTTGTATAACCCGTTTTTACAAACAGTTTGTCTCAAAGGGCTTCACATGGCATCGTAACAACATCCTCTGTCCTTAGACCCTCACATCGACTGAGGAAAAACTCCATGGAAAACCCTTTTAACAGGGAAAAATTGGAGAAACCTCAGGGTGAGCAACAGAGGAGGGATCCCTCACCCAGGACGGACAGACGGGACATAGATGTTGTTACAGACAAGAAAACAGTTTACAGTTTGTCACAGAATGTGCGAAATATGGAAATGTTAGCAGGAGTTGATGAAGGCAGTCTCTGGTGAGGGGGGGAGTGGCGTTTTCTTCCTGCAGCTTTGGACATCGACAAGAAAACTACAACTAAGCTGCTGTTATCTGATGAAACTTTACTTTACTGCAGTTTAGCATCAAACCTGGAGCTTGGAGCTACTTCTAGTTTTTAGTTTTATTTCAGTTTACTAGATTATTTTTTCACTGCTAGTTTTAGTTTTCAGTGTTGTGCAAGTTAATGAAAAATAGTAACTAGTTACAGTTACTAGTTACTTCATTTAAAAAGTAACTCAGTTAGTAACTGAGTTACTTAAACCAAAAAGTAATGCGTTACTGAGAAAGTAACTTTTTCGTTACTTTAAAACGTTTTTTTTGGTGTTTTTTTTCCAATGCTCCCACTAAATAAAGGTTGATGGAATGGGCTTTATGCACAGCTCCACTTACTTCCTGAACTTAAACCAGCTCCTTTATTTCCTGTCTTGCATTATTGGACAAACTGATTAATCCAGGTGTGTCTGTGACTCTGACCTCAGTAGTCACAACAATGGTCAGACACCTGGAATCAGGAGCAGTGGAGCTGTGGAGCTGTGCATAAAGCCTTTTCCCCTCTAACCGTCATTTCTGTAGACTGATGCTGATGAAAAAACGCGTATTTTTATCTGTAAATTTTACCATCATCATCATCATCATCATCATCATGCTGCATCTTGACCGAGTTACATTCAAGAACCTGTTTTCAGTGACGGAAAGTAGGTAAATTCACTCCAGCGGTCTTTTTTTTTCGATCTATCAGCTGTGTTTACCCAGAGCGATTGCTCTGTGTTTAGCGTTTCAGGCGTCAATTGGAGTCCGTCTGTCTGTCGGATTCATACCGCTGCTGCTGCTCGGGTGGAGTGGGTGCTTGTGTCTCGCTGTGACTCTCGAGCTGTGTCCCAGGGGCTGCAGGCTGCACTGGGACACAGCTGATGGGTCTCGGATGCTGCGTTAGCTGCGTTACCTTAGCTCGCCGTCATGCCCTGTCCTGACCTGAGGCAGCTGATGTGTGGTCGAAACCACCTTGCGTTTCATTCAACCGAACTGTAGTAACGCGCCACTTCACATTCTCAGTAACGGCAACGGCGTTGTAACGATGGGAAAAGTAATTAATTAGATTACTCGTTACTGAAAAAAATAACGCCGTTAGTAACGCCGTTATACTCTAACGCCTTTATTACCAACACTGGTTTTAGTGAACTATAATAACCCTGGACGTGACTCGAGTCCAGTCTGGAGTACCACAACTCTACTGGATCAACCCGGTCTTGTTAATGTTTGACCATCTCTCTGTTGCTTTTTAACTTAAATATAAAGTTAGTATAATATAATATGTAATATAATATAATGTGTAAGCTGTGTGTGTCTGCACCTTGTCCTCGGGCCGGCTGGAGTTGCTGAGGTAGAGCTCACAGCGGTCGTCACAGTGCAGGTAGACGGTGAAGTTTCCGGTGGCCGGCGGGACGAGGAACCCTCGGGACCGCGTGGAGAACCAGTTGTGGTTCAAGGGGAAGGCGTGCGGCATGGCGTCGATCCACTGGCTCCAGTAGCCCGTCATGTTGTCATGGTAATCCCAGATGTCGGTCAGGGAACGCGGCCTCGTGTTGTTCCATCCCTCCATCCTCAGACCTCGGCTTCCTGCACGAACACGACACAAGACACAACATGACAGCTTTTATCTGTTCCTATGCAAGGATGGAAACTATGGAATTTGATTTTATACATTTCCAGGTCTGGAAAAATATGTAAAATGGAAACTATTGTATGGAAATATATTTATCTTAATACTTATCTGGGTTTGGTTTTATCAGTTAGTTATTTGGGTTAATTATTTTGAATGCGCTATTGTACCTAGCTACAATCTCCTGGAAATTATTTGGTGACATACTGGCATACACATTCAGAATAATGAAAACAAACGATTAATTGCATAATTTATTTACAGGATACACATCTAATTACTCAAATGCCACAAATTATTTGAATTTTTTTTACAGAGAAGTCTGGAAAAAGTCCTGAATTTTGAAATGTCAAATGTGTAGGAAGTAGGAATCCTGGTTTGTCGACCAACACACACTTTTAATCTGTTATTCTGTCCAGCAAGCAGGGAGCACAGGATTATTAAAGGTATTTTTTATGTATTATGTGTTTTATTTTTTGTACAATTTTATATAGATTATGATTCATATATTTATTTAGTTCTCAAATGTCCTGTTTCTCTTTTATCAACAGGAAACTGAATGGAACTATTTGTCCATCGATCCCATTCTTGATATCTAACCCTTCAGATTTGTCACAATCAATCACTCAAACATGAATTGATTAGATATTGGTCATAAAGGAAATTGAAAACAATATCTCAGAGTATTTCTTCTTCAACTTCTTCACAGATGTTCGCTTGGACTCAACAACTTGTTAATTCGATTTTTTTTGTGGCTTTAGGTCAAAGCTCCAGACCATTTACAATCTATTATTCAAGAACAAACACAGACAGTTCATATTTTCTGGGAATGTGGATGAACAGGATTAAACCTGGAGGAGGCGACATTAGGTTTTTAAATCTTTTGCTTTAAAACAAACACAACTTTTAGATGCGAGGCGGCAAAGCAACAACTTGACCCTGACGTTAAAGACACAGAGCGAAGTGAATAAAGGTTTAAATCTGGACACGGAGCTCCGATTGATCGACTTCCTCCTTAGTAAGTAAACATTCCTTTCATACATGTCACTTTATTGACTTTTTCATTAGTTAATAATTAATATTTTTCTGCGACAGCGTTTCTCAGAGTTAAAAACCGTTGGCTGACTGACTGACGGCAAACCTGTTTTTTCTGTTACAGTCAGATAAGAGACAACAAAGACGATCCAGGTGTTTAGAGACCTGATGGAGCGTGACGGACACATGGACAGATGCTTCACATTCCTGCTGCGATTAACGAGCTGAAGTTCGTCCTTTTGTTCAGATAATGACACAGCAGCTCCACTTAGAGGAGACAGAGATGTTATGTCCTCACCTGGGAACCCTCGTGTGCTGTTGGGACTTCTCATGTGGTCGTCCATCGGGCGTTCGGCCGTCGTGCACGTGATCATGTTGTCGGTGACAGTGTGGACGTCACAGGGCAAACCTGAGGAGACACACAACACAACACAACTACTTCACACACAGTAACACACACACTTACATTATCAATATGAAGGACAGTTATAAAAGACAATAATAAGGAACAACACATTCGCTCCTTCATATAAAAACCATCAAATACTCATTAAGCGGAGACACTACAGGTGAATAGGGGGAAAAAATTAACTAACAGATTTCACCATGAAACTTCCCAAGTTCATCACTCACATTAAGACAATTATTTTTTGTATTACAAGTTTTGTCAAATTTTATGTTTAAATATGTAAATGAGGCAATATCTGATGAAATATGTGCTAATTTGCATACATTTCCAGAACAGAAATCTGAACAATGGATAAAGCTACTTTGTTTTATTTTGTTGACATATTAGAGTCAGAAGTTTTTACAGAGGAGGATTTTGGATATCTCTTTTTATCACTCTGTAAATGATAAAATACTGTCACCAGCCCTAAAAAATCCAATTTCGCCATGTTTTTAGGAACAAAACTTTGTATAAATGAGGCTGTGAATGATATATCAACAATCCCCTCTGTAAAAACCTTCAGAATATAGAAAGGGATCAAACTGGAAGGTTTGGTGTCTGTAAGTGCTGCTGAAGTGGAGATTTCTAGCTCAGAGTCTGAGTCTGAAAAACTCTTTCTGAGAAAACGGCCGTTAAAGACTTGGACTGTAAAACTACATAGATTGTTATTGTCAATCGTACTTTAATGATTTGTTGTGGATACGAAGGAAATTACATAATTGTTCAGGACAGAGAGAGCTTTACAACGACACCTGACATGACATTGACTTTGAACGTCTCAATAATGACTTGTCATGTTGGTGTCAGTGATGTGTTTGTTATCTGAGGCTCATGTGACGCTTCCTTATCTGATCAATACTGATTATCTTTGATGACAGACGGACAGATACTCATGAAGTCTGTTTGAACTCTGAGATCTGGTCACAGTTTGGTTTTAAAAAGACTCTAAAGAAACACAGAGGACTGATCCTAACGACTGTTTCACTTGAATGTTTTTAGTTTTTAGTTTTTCTGTAGATTTAAAGCTGAATAATCTGATCATATAAACTTTTTCATCAACCAGATTAAAGTCTAAACGTTTTAGATATTAAAATGTTTTCTGTATCTGATGATTGGTCCTCGTCAGGTGTCAAACGTGACGATGTGATCGGCGACAGGATGAAAGCGAGCGATGAGAGGTTAAAGGTCGCGGTCGGCTGCGTCTCTGAGCTCCGTCGTCGGATTCTTTCTGCTTCTTTCACACGTTTCTTTTGTTGTGAGGAATGTTGAGCTGCTGTTGTGTTGAAAAGGATTATCACCGTCGCACAACAACTCCTGCACGACAACATGACAACCTTTGTTCACCAGAGACGAGACGAGACGAGACGAGACGAGACGAGACGAGACGAGACGATGAACACACTGTACTGATGCTGTCACGGCAACAGGTGGGACAGGAGGAGACGGGAGGAGATAGGAGAGGAAGGAAGGAGATAAGAGGAGACAAGAGGAGGAGACAGGTGAAGGAGACAGGAGAGGAGACAGGAGAGGAAGGAAGGAGACAAGAGGAGATAGAAGAGGAAGGAAGGAGACAAGAGGAGACAAGAGGAGGAGACAGGTGAAGGAGACAGGAGAGGAAGGAAGGAGACAAGAGGAGATAGAAGAGGAAGGAAGGAGACAGGAGGAGACAAGAGGAGGAGACAGGAGGAGGAGACAGGTGAAGGAGACAGGAGGAGACAGATGAGGACTCTCCACCCTGACAGGGACAGTTACCTCCGACGAGGACTCGCGCCGGCCGGTCGGTCTGGTCGAAGTAGCGCCCGTGGACGGTCAGCAGCGTCCCGCCCAGCAGGCTGCCGTTGGACGGAGAGACGCCCGTCACCTCTGATCATGGAGACAGAGACACAGAGACACAGAGAGACGTTGAACATGGAGAAGAATAAAAACCAGGGTTCCTACAGCTTAAGCCAAGTTAAATTTAAGACTTTTTTAAAGCCACTTGAAATGAAATTTAAGACCGACTTCACAATAAACACAAATGCAGAAAAAAACACACAAATTACATAGGGTTAGGGACAATTTTCCCACTTCCAAGGTAAAGTGACGGCTACATGAACATTGGATTGTGTCTCTTTCCAGCTGTTGTTTCAAAATAAATGCATAAAAAGTCCGGAAAAAAAAAAAAAAACACTGACTCAGGAGCTGCTGGCGGTGAGAAATTTAGCGTTGACGGCCGCCACTAACTTCTCTATGTCAGAATGTTACCAATTATTTTGAGATTTCAGACAAATTATAATCATAAAATCCCACTTACCAAGTGTTAACATTTTTAAGACTTTTGAAAAATTGATTTAAGACATTTTAATGCCAATTAAGGCCTTATTTATAGATTAATGAATTCAATGCCCTTTAAGACTTTTTAAGGATCCGTAAGAACCCTGAAAACCAGAGTGAAGACAGACTCTGTCCTCTGGTCTCTGGTCTCTGTCTCCTCCTGGTTTACCTGCGTAGGTCTGGAACATGGACAGTTTCCCCACCGCCGAGACTCGGTACAGACGCTTCTCTGGAGTACTCCTGCAGAGGGGGGAGGAGGGGTATTAGTTTTTATCTTCATTGAACAAACAAAGTCAGACAGAGGTAAACTGGGAGCAGATTCTCACAGCAACAGTCGCCCAGGTACGACGGAGTATTAGGGCCACATTGAGAAAAAAAAGAAAACACAGACTTTGAGAATAAAGTCATAAATTACGAGAAAAACGTCGTAAATTATGAGAATAAAGTCTTAAATTTACAAGAAAAAAGTTATAACATTACTAGAATAAAGTCGTAACATTACGAGATAAAGTCTTAATTGTACGAGAAAAAAGTCATAACATTATGAGAATAAAGTTGTAAATCTACGACTTTATTCTCGAAGTTTGAGATTTTTTTATTTGCTAATGTGGCCCTGATACTCCGTTGTACCCAGGAGATGAGAACGTGTCATAGAACTCAGTGATCGGATTATTAATGACAATAAAAACTAGAAAAGTTTGATTCATTACAGAACAGGATGACGGTTACAGTGAGAACGAAGATGATCTGAATAAAAATTAGTGACAAAGTTAATACAAAACCTACAAAAAAACACACACAAGGAAACACTTGACGCACACTAAGCTGAGACTGAGCTGGTTGATCTTACAACATGTTTGTTAAAGAGTCAGTGGTGCTACAGTATGTCAGGTAGCTATTTAGAGTGGGGATTATTATTCTCTACGGTCGGTCAGCTGGGAGATCAACTGGTTCAAAGTTCAGTTCACAAAGTTTAAAATGAACTAGTTCATAATTCAGAACTTTGAACTAAGTTCACACTGAGTTCCAAAAATGAACCAGTTCGTAGTTCTTTTTTATAAAAAATATGTTGCTGCAATCTTATTTTCACAAATTATTGCCACAGCCCATAATAGAACCACAGACAAGAGTTATTTTATCAGTTTTAATGAAAAAGGTCACCGCTCATCCGTTGGTAAAATAATTCTAAGACTTAGAAAACAACAAAATAGCAACCGCACACTCAAAACACTCTGTCAATTTAAATTGAAACAACTATTTTGTTGTTTTCACCAGTTTTAACACTGAAACCATGAGTCAGGTTTCATCTTTGTATCCAAACAGGGTTTAGACATTTGGAAACCTGGCTCACTCTTGAACGAAGTCGTACTGTGAGAGAGCACCGTTCACAAACGCCAGAATGAACGCGTTCACGATAACGTTCATGAAGCAGAAATACAGTTCGGATCAGCTCAACTCAAATGTTTTCAGACTGAACTCGGATCAGTTTGGTGCTTTACTGTACCTTCCAAAGTCGTTGTCCAGGATGTAGCTGAGGTTGTGGTGACCTAGTGCAGACAGACACGTCGTCATGGTTACACTACATCTGGTTTTATCAGTGAGGTGTGTGTGAGCAGCAGCAGCAGCTGTGCAGCTTCTTACCGACGTACGTCCCCGTCATCCTGCAGCTCATCCAGCCCCAGTGAGACGTCTCGGCCCGCAGCCGCAGCTGGTAGCTTCACACACATTAACACACGTTAACACACGTTTATATACGTTTATATACGTTTACAGGGTATATACAGGAATCTTGAAGTTAATTTTAATACCCTTTTAAGACTTTTTCAAGACCTTCTCAATATTTTTCAATACCTCACCGCCACTTCAAGCTGTAACCATTTACATCAGTGACGCTTTTAACGTAACAGTTTTAGTTTGTGATAAAGACTCTAGACCACTATGATACAACAGAATTCAAAATAGGCTAGGATAATAAATCCAAGGCAAAGTTTATCAAAAAACTAAACAAAAAAACATTGCGCCACACAATGTTTTTTAGGACTCAAACTCTTGGACAGCTAATTCAGAAAAAATACCTTAAAAATGTAACACTTTATAAAGTTGTGAAAAGACTTTTTAATACTTTTTAAGGGTCTTAATTTTCCCAAAATTGATTTATCACCTTTTTAATACTTTTCAAGACCCCGCGGACACCCTGGTTTCTATACCACATCAGGATGTCGGCAGAGTTTCACCTGCAGCTAAACTGTGATGCAACATCTGGACTTTATATTTCTACTGTAGATAAAAAATAATGATGAATAAAAACTCACAGTTCGTCAGAGTTTGGTTTGAGCATCTCGCAGGGCATCCCGCCCATGTAGGACCTGAGGAAGCGGACGTTGAGGCCGTTGGAGCTCTTGGCCGTGTTGCTGCCGTAGACGTCGGTGAAGATCCGTCCGTACGCAGTCACCACGGTTCCTGAACAACGTTTAAAGGGATAGTTCAACATTTTGGCAAACTGGCCCATTGCCATAATCCCTATAGTCACAGCCCGTAGGTTCGTTACCTTTAATTGTCGGTGCAAGCTATTTTTAGAACGGCGGAGCAGAGCCGTGAGCTGCTCAGAGCTACGCTACGGAGGCTCATTATGGGATTTCTTGGTTTCCCTTCATCAAACTCATCAAATACACAATCCAACAACTCCAAAACGCTCTGGTGGACAAGTTGTGACCTGCACATTCACCACGCTATGAGATAATAACACAACGTTACCAGACAGAGTTGTTTTAGAGGGAAATACAGAGACTGCTTGTTGAAAAACTGTCCCTGAAGGCAACGCGCATCAGTGGTTTTGCATGAATTTACCTCTAAAACAACTCTGTGTGGTAATGTTGTGTTATTATCTCATAGCGTGGTGAATGTGCAGGTCACAACTTGTCCACCAGAGCGTTGTGGAGTTGTTGGATTGTGTATTTGATGAGTTTGATGAGGGAAAACCAAGAAATCCCATAATTAGCCTCCGTAGCGTAGCTCTGAGCAGCTCGCGGCTCTGCTCCGCCGTTCTAAAAACAGCTTGCACCGACAATTAAAGGCAACGAACCTACTGCTATGACTATAGGGATTATGGCATATGGGCCAATTTGCCAAAATGTTGAACTATCCCTTTAACACACACACACACACACACACACACATCATCATCATATGAGACAGAGTGTGACTGTACCTGGGGGGCCGGTGACCGGGGAGATGGAGTCGATGGTCGGGGTTCGATACCACACGGTCTGAAGGAACAGGAAGTGAAGACTGACTGTTAGTAACCAGAGAGTGTGTGTGTGTGTGTGTGTGTGTGTGTGTGTGTGTGTGTGTGTGTGTGTGTAGAACTGACGTAGATGCTGCAGTGATACGGTCTGTAGTCGCCGCGACAGATGTTTTTATCTGGGATGGGAACGCCGTCCACGCTGACTCGCACCCAGTACTGAGCTCTGGGCATCGCCCTGACACACAACACACCGACAGACCATAACATCAGAAACCACAGCTGGGATGTTGCCCAGGAAATATATACAGTATATATACAGCTCTGGAAAAAACTAAGGGACCACTTTCACAAATGTTTCTTAAGTTTCCAGTTTAAAAAAAACCTCACAACTTATTTGACTTAATGAGACAGAAGATTATAAAAAACACTGTGGGGATTAAACATTGACATTTTCCCACTGAAATTGATTAATAAACTCTTCCCAAGTTCAAATATTTGTGTTGTGTTGTTGAGCAATGAATATGAACATGTTTTCTTTGCATTATTATTAGTCAAGGTCTGAAAAGACTTAAAACATCATTGTTATTTTGACCACACTGCAAAAACTCAAAATCTTTCCAAGAATATTTGTCGTATTTCTTGTTAAAATGTCTCATTTCTAGTCAAAACTAATCTCTTTCCACTTAAAATAAGACTCATCACCTAAAAATTAACTTGTTTTTAGATCATTTTCACTTGTTTCAAACAAATTTTCACTTGAAATAAGTAGAAAAATCTGCCAGTGAAAGCAAGTTTTTTGTGCTTGTAATAAGAAAGAAAATCTTGCTCCACTGTCAGATTTTTCTACTTATTTCAAGTGAAAATTAGCTTGAAAGAAGTAAAAAAGTGTCGAAAAACAAGCTACCTTTTAATGTGATGAGTCTTTTAAGTATAATGAGATTTGTTTTGACTAGAAATAAGACAAATATTCTCTGTAAGATTTGGAGTTTTTGCAGTGTAGTTGTCATTTTCTGCCGATAAATTTGCTCTAAAAGACAAGATTTTTATTTCAATTTTGGGAGAAATGTTGTCAGTAGTTCATAGAATAATAATAATTAGAATATTATTATTAATATTAGAATAATTTTACTCAAAAACAAACCTACAAATAGTAAAAACCAGAGAAACTGATCATTTTGAAGTGGTCTCTTAATTTTTTTCCACAGCTATATAATATATAAAAACATCAGTAAACTTTAAAGGGATACTCCAACATTTTTTTTTCCCGTGTCTTGCCTCACTCCCGAGTCCATGACCAGCAGATAGACACCATCCTTTCGACTGTGCGTGCAGTAACCATGGAGATAGAGCCGTATCGCCGTAATTAGCTTAGCTCAAACACTGGAAGTGTATGGGTAGTGTTAGCCTGCCTCCTACCCGAGCCGAAATCAGCAGTCAGAAGCTGGTTTCATTTTAGCTCTAAACTCTGTAAATATATCACTTTATCCACATTTCAAACATGTTTAGGTGAGAAAGTAGCCGTTTAGATCAGCAGTGTGTCATTAATTTGTCTAAATACCAGCTGTTTACAATTTTGTTCGGACGAATTCGGTGCTACTCAAGCTAGCCGTTGTGACCAACGCACTTCCGGTTACTTTCACAAAATAAAACACCTGTTGCCCTTTACATACAGAAAACCATGACGATAGAATTTGTGCTTTTACTTTGAAATAGGAAGCTAACCTACCCTCGATGTAGCTAGCTTGAACCAAAATAAAGCGTCTTTGCTTGAACCCTCCGTTTTGACCGATCTCGTCCCGTTAGCGGCATTTGACCGCTCAAGATGCCTTACCGGAGAGTTTTGTCAGCTCTGAGACGAAGATCGGCCCGCCGGTTTCCATTTAGAGTTGCTGAAGAGTTTCTCTGATGACTTTAGGTGGAGGCAGGCTAACACTACCCATACACTTCCAGTGTTTGAGCTAAGCTAATTACAGGCGATACGGCTCTATCTCCCTCGTTACTGCACGCACAGTCGAAAGGATGGTGTCTATCTGCTGGTCATGGACCCGGGAGTGAGGCAAGACACGAAAAAAAAAAATGTTGGCGTATCCCTTTAACCTTATAAAATAAAATCACAGAGGTGAGGACAGGTGTGGACCTACCTGGTGTAGCAGAGGATCTGGTTCGCGTGTGTGGAGTCTCTCTCCACGTCACAGGGGACGGACAACGTGTCCGACACCAGAGTCACTTGGTTCCCGAACGAGTCGTCGGTCGGGTTCAGCTGGAACTGACGCTCCTGAGCGAAACCTGCAGACACACCAGACAGACCATTCATAAACCGATCACTACAACTTCCTGTCATCAGTTTTATCTGTCGCGATATATTTCTATCTTTCATAGATGGAGCCTATACACTGTTAACCCGGACAAGTTGATTGTACTTAAACCACTTTCATCAAATGATTGCCTCAAATGGTTTAAGTTATTGACAGTAGAGAAAATTAATTTGTTCATAGTTCATAGTCAACTTAAATATAATGGTCAGAATTTAAAATTTTAAGTTACATAAACGTAAATGCTTTATATAATCAACAATTTAAATAAACTGTGGAGTCTGCTTAAAAGTACAATATTTAGAATTTAATATTATAAGTCAAATACACTTAAAGTCCTATTTTTTGTGAATTACCACACACCACCACACACAATCAGGGCCGTTGTATAGGGGAGAAAGGTGATGATAATTCTAGGGGCCCAGCGCCCAGTGGGGCCCATAAAAACCCCAGTAGTCTAATCTTTGTATGACTGATTTATTCTGCGTAAGACCCTGACTAATACTCATAGTACACTGTAAAAACTCAACATCTTTCCAAGAATATTTGTCTTATTTTTTGTCAAAATGTCTCATTTCTAGTCAAAACTAATCTCTTTCCACATAAAATAAGACTCATTACCTAAAAATTAACTTGTTTTTAGATAATTTTCACTTAAATTCACAATAAATAGAAAAATCTGCCAGTGAAAGTAAGTTTTTTGTGCTTGTAATAAGGAAGAAAAACTTGCTCCACTGTCAGATTCTTATCTGTAAATCTACTTATTCCAAGTGAAAATATGCTTGAAAGAAGTAAAAAGTGTCTAAAAACAAGCTACTTTTAATATGATGTGTCTTATTTTAAGTATAATGAGATTTGTTTTGACTAGAAATAAGACAAATATTCTTGCTAAGGTTTGAGTTTTTGCAGTGTAATGCTGCATTAGCATCAAAACAAAGTAGGCTAAATAAAAAACGATAATACATACGTAGTCTAAGAAAAAAAAAAAGGAAAAGTTAGGGGGAGGGGCCCACTTTAGTATTCTTTAAGGGGACCCAGAATTCCTAGCAACGGCCCTGCACACAAAACAGTACATTTTATTTATTTTATTTCATTTTACGCACAACAAAGCAACAAATAGATGATGCTCTGTGTGAAATACTACAACATGCAAATCCAAAAATAACAGTGCAACTTTCAAAAATCAATAACCAGTGTCTAAATTCAGATTTTAAATAAATAAACTCATGAATTATTATCTTGTAGCTAAATTATATTCACAAAGACTTCTCACCGGATCCAGAGATGGTGAGTCTGGTCGCTCCGCTGTCGCTTCCTCTACGTGGAGACACGAAGTCCACGCGCTGAGCGGCTGCAACAGACACACACACACGTTACGTCATCAGATAGAGTCGGTGATTGGAAACTGATCATCAGAGCTGATCAAGTTTATTATTGATCATCATCATCAGAGTCACTCACTGCAGCAGCACCAGAGCGCGAGGAGGAGGAGGAGGAGGAGAGCGGCCGGCTGCAGCGCGCGCTCCATCCTGGAGATTTCCCAGAGTTCCCCGCGGCCTCACCTGTTCTGTTGTCGGCTGCGGCTCAGGTGCAGCGGAGGAGGAAAACTACGGTAACTGCGGAGGAGGAGGAGGCAGTGAACGCAACACAGAGCGACTGTTAGAGAGGACACTGCAAAACTCAAAATCTATCCAAGAATATTTGTCTTATTTCTAGTCAAAATAAATCAAATGATACTAAAAATAAGACTCATCACATAAAAAAGTAGCTTGTTTTATGACACTTTTTACTTCTTTCAAGCAGATTTTCACTTGAAATAAGTAGAAAAATCTGATAGTGGAGCAAGTTTTTCTTTCTTATTACAAGCCCAAAAAACCCTGCTTTCACTGGCAGATTTTTCTACTTATTTCAAGTGAAAAATTGTTTGAAACAAGTGAAAATTATCTAAAAACAAGTAAATTTTTAAGTGATGAGTCTTATTTTAAGTGGAAAGAGTTTAGTTTTGACTAGAAATGAGACATTTTGACAAGATATAGCCTATGGCAAATACTCTTGGAAAGATTTTGAGTTTTTGCAGTGGAGGAGGGTTCATCAGGATGGAGAAATAAAAATAAACTGTGAAGAATTAAACAGTTAAATCTGCAGCAATGGAAAATATTTAAATGTTATGAAAATAAATCAAAGTTAAACTCACCTGTCGTCAGGTAGAAAACCTCGTTTACCTGTGGGATGAAGCACACAGATGCAGAGAGAGAGAGAGAAACGCTGGCTGCGCCCAGTGAACACCACAACCTCTTTATACTGGACAGCCGCTTGGCCACGCCCCCTTTACCTGCGAGTGGGCGGAGCCTGAGCACATCAAAGCACCTGAGCCTCAGGTTCGGTCTGTGGTCGAACTGATTCCAACAACAGACTGAGACACAGACACAAAGAGGGGATGAGTCAGAGGAGGAGGAGGGGGAGGAGGAGGAGGAGGAGGAGGAGGAGCACTGCAAAAACCCAAAATCTTTCCAAGAACATTTGTCTCATTTCTAGTCAAAACTAATCTCTTTCCACTTAAAATAAGACTCATCACCTAAAAAATTCACTTGTTTTTAGATAATTTTCACTTGTTTCAAACGTATTTTCACTTGAAATAAGTAGAAAAATCTGCCAGTGAAAGCAGGGTTTTTTGGGCTTGTAATAAGAAAGAAAAACTTGCTCCACTATCAGATTTTTCTACTTATTTCAAGTGAAAATATGCTTGAAAGAAGTAAAAAAAAGTGTCTAAAAACAAGTTACTTTTGATGTGATGAGTCTTATTTTAAGTAGAATGAGATTGTTTTGACTAGAAATGAGACAAATATTCTTGGTAAGAGTTTGAGTTTTTGCAGTGAGGAGGAGGAGGAAGAAGAAGTTGTCGAAGTATAAAAAGCAGAAAGTGTAAAAAACCAAAGCTGCTGGAGTTGTTCCTGAATCAACAGCAGGTGTTTGTGAGTAAACTCAGGTGTGAACTGGACTTTATTCTCTCTCTTTAGTCCTTGAACGTTACACAACAACAGACACACAAAATAAAACAACAGGACAGCAACACTTTAAAACCTCCGAGTGAAGCTGAACTTTTTTGGTTTCAGGGTGAATTTTCCAGCTTCGAGTTCAAGTTAGATTTTTATCTTTCTATCTCGACACTGAAGAACAAAAAGAACAAAGAGACTGAATCTGATAAAACTACAATAACAGCAGAGTGACGTGTTCACTGAGATTCACACTTTATTTATTTATTTCTGTATTTGTAGATTTGATTGTGTGAGATGTGAATCTTATTTCTGTTTTTACCTTTGTGCTAAACTTGAAACTGTATTTGAACATCTCAGCATCAAAGAGTGAAAATAACTAAAGTCATTAAAAGGTTAGACAAGATCAATATATTTAATTTCATTTCATTTTGATTTATTTCATTCATGGTTTACATTCTACACATGGTTGCACATATTTACATAATGTAGCTACACATTGTCACCATGAATGAAAAGGAGCAGGATGAAGAAAACTTATAGTACCTGCCCCTCTCTGCTGTTATAGTTACATTGACTTACTTCAACACCAATATTATACTCTATTTCAAAATATTAAAGATGATGAAACATATAATAGTGACAAGAAAACAAACAAAATAGCAGCGGACACCACTCGTCTATCTATCTTTTCTTTTTCTCTTTCTCCTTCTTCTTTTTTGTAGATGCTTATCTTTTCTTTTCTATTTTTAACATATATAACATGTTAATAATTAGGACATATAAAGTAAGTACATTTTGGAAGAAAGATTAATAACATAATTAATAATGATGTAATTATTACTGAGACATTCCTGTGGTGCGTTCACAGTCGCCTCGTTACAACACGGTGTTTGGTAACAGCGCGTGGGCGTCGGGTTGTTTTTACTGTAACTTCAGTGTTGATCAACACTCTGATGACATCACTTCCTGTTTAAAGACCAGAATAAATCAGTTTCCCCTCAGACTCATGATGGGATGGAGCAGCAGCAGCAGCAGCAGCAGCTTTACGGAGGCTCAGAGGGGCCAAAATTAACCCTGAACATACAATAATATAATCACATAGGAACATTAAAAAACCAAAGACTTGAACCAATGTAAAGAATGACAGTTAAAGGACTCAACATCTGGAACAACTGTCCTGAACACGAGCAGCTTTAAAGACTTTATCAAAATTATGTTATTTCTCGCTAAAATATGGAAAGAAATAAGTTTATTGATCTTGAACTGTTAATTATGGATTGTGGGCTGCAGTGTGTGCTATTTATTAGGCCTATTTAATGTGTTTTGACGTAAGTTTACAGAAAACGGTTCATTTCAAATTTTTGTGCTTCATTGTTTTTGCGTTTTTTTTGTGATGAGTTTCATCTTTTTAAGTTAAAAGGTGGAAGCTTTGACCGGAAACAGGCAATTACATACACAATGTAACAGACAAACAGAAAACAAAGGACAGAACAAACCTTACGACATAATAAAACAGGACCAAAGCAGGACAGAAAAGTAAAAAAAGAAAGACAAAAAAGGGATGTGAAACTAGTTAAGTAGTAACTAGCTAATTAATATACATTTACCCTGTTCTGGGAAGAAGAGTCATGACTGAAAAGATTGTTTCTAAATCTATTTTATTGGACCATAAGCTTGCATTGCATTGCGTTATTATTGAAAAGGGACTCATAAACCAAGTAGCACTAAATAGTTAAGACAGATGTTGTCAAGTCTACCATTGGAAAGAATGACTTACTTACTGAAGGCTAAACACATATCTGAATGTATATGGAGGCCCTTTATTTAATATGTCAAGAACTCAGACTTAACAATCAAATCAATGACTAATCTCTGCAGTTTCTAAAATTGTGATTATTAATATCTTTTATTTTTATTATCTTTTCTATTTTTCTTTCAAATGCCTGTAATTTTTCATTCTATCATTGGATGAGACTCGATAATGTGGTGTTAAATGACAGAAGAAGCAAGTTGGTAGTTTGGTGTTAATATCTGAGTGTTTTGTGTTTTCATCATAAGGCAGCTCACCTGTTGTACGACACGTTGCAGGAATGTCAAAGACTGGTTTTCTTTTTGCTGCTTAAAATTCAAAGAAAGATATTGTGGGGAAAAAATAAAATAATTGAAGACTGAGAAAAGGTTCACAACATTTGATGAAATACTATTATTTGAATATGGAAAGGTCGATAATGGAGGAGAATAAGAAAGAGAAAATTTTCTTGCAGGTATGGAGTTCAATTTATGACTCCTTGTAAATGAGAGCTGCAGAGATCTACAGATCTACAGCATACAGTAAATATACGTTTAAAGGAACTCGGCGTTGTGTATTCTTTTGTGTGCGTGAGTGTGGGGTGTGTATGAGTATGAATGTGGTTTTTGTTTTTGTTTTTTTTCTTCCTCTATGGATGTTTTTGTTGTTGAAGTTTATTTGCTCCTGCTTTTTGTTTCTCCTATTCTTTTATTTGTATTTTTTTTTTTGCCTTTTTTCATTTTTATGTTATTACTTATTTATTTTTAACAATTCGCTGATCGATAATAGGTTAGTTTACTTTAAATTTGGTGTAATAGCTGTTTGTATTTTTGTTTTTTCCCTTTATTATTGTTGTTGTTCTGGTGTTCTTGGTTGTTTGCTGTTGCCCACTGGATACTTGTATTGGGTTGTTGTTGCTGACTTGATTGCCAGTGTTAGCATCTAGCAGCGTGTTGCCCATTGTATGTACACATGAGAAGGTATGCTTTGTCCTTTATGTGTTTTTTTATTTTATTTTGTTATATATTTTTTGTTCTGTTTTTTGGTGCGTGCGGATGAACTGAAGAAAGAAATAAAAAAGAATTATTAAAAAAAAAAGAGAAAAGGTTCACAACAAGAACAAACCTCACATGTACTATACGTGTACTGTACGTGTACTATACATGTACTGTATGTGTACTCCCACGTGTTTTTTCCTCTCATCATCCTGAAGTCGTGCGGATCAGGTGTGTCAGGTGTGATTGTGTAACATCACAGTCTTGTTCTGTAGCAGGGTATTCTGACTGTATCTGAAGTTCATCATTACTACTATTATTATTATTAACACAATGTAGTGAAAGAAAAACATGTTCTAAGATAGTATATAGCAGCTACGCACTGTTTGAAAGATGTGTTCACATATTCTCACCGCCCGAGGAGTTTTATACATTTGGAGAAATATGAGGAAAGTGGCATAAACTTTTCATGGTTTATACTGTACATGTGGCCCCAGATTGTTGCATTAAAGTTCATTAGAGCAAACTGCTCCTTTATACAGTTTATATTTACACTTCTACTCTCATTTATATGTTGTGTTTTTAATTTATCATAATTATTCTTGAGTGTGTTTCTCTACTCTTTTTTCCTCCTGAGCTGCTGAAGGAGTTTGTTTCTGGAGTTTGAACCTTTAAAGCTGCAGCAAAAATAAACTGATAAAGAAGCTGGACTCTGTTCAAATGTATATTTCATAAGTGTCACCTCCTGGTTAAATCAAGTATTAATAAAGTTTTTTTTCCAAACCAAACAAGCTCCAATATGTTCATTAGTCAGATTTAAAGAACAAAACACTGAATAAAAGTCAGACAAAACATTTTGTCCTTCTGATACAAACTGTTTCAGAAAGAGAAACACACAAAGGCAGAAGCCTAAACCCCGAGGTCGACGGGATAAAGTGACACAATCTCAGCCGAGTCTGAAGTCATCGTGATCCAGCAGGTTCAGTGTGTGTGTGTGTGTGTGTGTGTGTGTGTGTGTGTGTGTGTGTGTGTGTGTGTGTGTGTGTGTGTGTGTGTGTGTGTGTTACTTCCTGTGAACTGTACCATAGAAAACAAATTCCTCAAAGGCAAAATTGTGTAACTGTTGTTGTTGCTGCTCGACGAGTCTGAAGACGACAAGAACTACATTTTATTGTACAGGAAATGACTTTCTAAGAAAATAAAATCACGCACTGATTGATCTGATGATGCAATATTATATATGAACTTACAAAAGTAGAATTTTTTATAGCCTAAGTTGTGGTAAAATAATAATGTTGGTAATTACATCAACTTAATGTTCCATGTAATTTAAACTCAAATGTCATTGTTAATGCGTTTAAAACAAAACGTTGACCTAAGGATTTCATTTCATTTACATCTAATAAAGTCATGAATTTGCACTTCTTTCTTCACACAGACGAGACGACTGTATCTGAAACACCCACACGTCTTTTTGTGGTTTGTTTTCAGCTTCTGTGGGAGGAAGATGTTCTATAAATACTATATTAGTGCTGAAACTGCAGTTTATAGAAACTCATGTATTTTCAAATGTGGACTCAACAGGACGTTCCCCACCGTGGGCACATGACGTCTGTCAGACTTCCTATTCTTTATTTTTGTGTCCATTAGTCCGACCTCCCATAAATACAGAGACTGCTTGATGAAAAACTGTCCCTGAAGGCAACGCACATCAGTGGTTTTGCATGAATTTCCCTCTAAAACAACTCTGTCTGGTAACGTTGTGTTATTATCTCATAGCGTGGTGAATGTGCAGGTCACAACTTGTCCACCAGAGCGTTGTGGAGTTGTTGGATTGTGTATTTGATGAGTTTGATGAGGGAAACCAAGAAATCCCATAATGAGCCTCCGTAGCGTAGCTCTGAGCAGCTCACGGCTCTGCTCCGCCGTTCTAAAAATAGCTTGCACTGACAAATAAAGGTAACGAACCTACTGCTATGACTATAGGGATTATGACGATGGGCCAATTTGACAAAATGTTGATGAACTATCCCTTTAAGTAACCCTAACAGTGGAACAGATACAGTCATTTATTCTATGTGAATAAAACAAATGATTTTTAAAAGTTGTGGCTGTGACTGAAATTAGAAAACATTACGTAGCTTTCAGCCAAATGGTCAAACGAGCAAAAATGAGCTCATAACTCAACGAAACTCAATGACAGAGGATCAAATTCATGACTTTAGTTAAACTTTTAGATGTAAATGAAATGATTCTCACCATGAAATGTCGTTGATATGCAGTTTCTTCAGCCGACAGAACCTGTCCAGACGTGTTGAAATCCTCAGGACAATGTGGAGAACAGTTTATTATCAAATAAATTTTTATATATTTGCCTACATGCAAAATTAAGTTGATGTAATTATGCATTTTCTTTTCTTTTATTCTACTCTATTTTCTTTTATGAGCACATTGAGTTGCCTTGGTATAATATGCACTATATAAATAAAGATACCTTGCCTCACCAACATTATTATTGATGACAACTTATAAAAATAAAATTTGCAACTTAGAAGCTGCTCTAAATCAACTAATTAGATTTTTTATCCTTTTTTTGAAATCAATTCTTTAATGAAAAGGAACAAAATTTGATTATTATATTGTTGTTAAATGATGAAACAATGATAATAAAAGGTTGAAATGTGTCCCCAACCCTTTTTTAAATGTTTTTTTTTTCTGTGTGAACACGTCGTCCAGTTTATTTTCTTTTAGAAATTATTTAACATTCAACTTGTAAAAGAAAACACGTGTTAGATTTAATGAGAGGAGCTGGGAACAGAAAGACTTTGCCTCGGGCTCTTCTCTCTGTCCTTAATCCTCTCATTAGATCCTCCGTCTTTGTCTCTTTTGTCTCTCTGTCTTTACTGTCTCTCTCATGTGAATAAAAACTCTTTGACTGACAGAAAAGTCTTTTTCTCTGCTTGACGTAACGTTCCCAAAACGATTTAAAGGACACAAAGACATTTCTGTCATTCCAACATTATTTTTAGCTCTAATCGCTTTGTGTCGACGTTCAAAGCGGAGAATCAGATCAGGCTGCATTTCTCTGAACCTGGACCAGCTGCAGGAACGGGAACGGGTCGAACCGGTTTATTCTGCTTCTGCACGAGGAGACGAGGACCCCACACTGACCAAAAATAGGCAATTATTATTATTATTTTTATTATTAAAAGAGAGGAGAAAGAAAGATAGAGAGAGGGGAGAAAGAAAGAACGAGAGAGGGGAGAAAGAAAGAAATAGAGAGGACAAAGAAAGAAAGAAAGAACGAGAGGAGAAAGAGAGAGGAGAAAGAAAGATAGAGAGAGGGGAGAAAGAAATAGAGAGGAGAAAGAAAGAAAGAAAGAACGAGAGGAGAAAGAGAGAGGAGAAAGAAAGATAGAGAGGAGAAAGAAAGATAGAGAGAGGAGAAAGAAGAAATAAATGAAGAGAGAGAGGGGAAAGAAAGAAAGAGAGGGGAGAAAGAAATAGAGAGGACAAAGAAAGAAAGAAAGAACGAGAGGAGAGAGAGAGAGAGGAGAAAGAAAGAGAGATACAGAGAGAGGAGAAAGAAAGAAATATATAGAGAGAGGAGAAAGAAAGAACGAGAGAAAGAAAGAAAGATAGAGAGAGAGGAGAAAGAAAGAGAGATACAGAGAGGAGAAAGAAAGAGAGATACAGAGAGAGGAGAAAGAAAGAAAGAAAGAGAGAGAGGGGAGAAAGAAAGAAAGATAGAGAGAGAGGAGAGAAAGAGAGATAGATACAGAGAGAGGAGAAAGAAAGAGAGATACAGAGAGAGGAGAAAGAAAGAGAGATAGAGAGAGGAGAAAGAAAGAAATATAGAGAGAGAGGAGAAAGAAAGAACGAGAGAAAGAAAGAAAGATAGAGAGAGAAAAGAAAGAAAGAGAGATAGAGAGAGGAGAAAGAAATAAAGAGAGAGAAGGGAAAGAAAGAAAGAAAGAAAGAAAGAGAGGGGAGAAAGAAAGAGAGAGAGATGAGAAAGAAAGAAAGATAGAGAGAGAGGAGAAAGAAAGAGAGATAGAGAGAGGAGAAAGAAAGAGAAACAGAGGAGAGAGAGAAAGAGAGAGAACGTCCTGCATGTTCAGAGGTCAAAGGTCAAACCTGACCTCTGCTTCGTCGTGTTATTGAGGCTCTCGTGTCGTCATGGTGATGAAAGTGTTTTCTGACTTTGTGTTTTTGTTGTGTTTGAGTCCTCGGGGCCACCGTAGTCTGAACCATATCAACACTGGACATGAAGCAGAATGTGACCAAAAATAGGCATGACTTTATTATTATCATTTTTGTCGTTGTCTGCTGCATAATAACAAACTAAAATCAATATGAAAAAACACACGATAGAAAATAAAAATAACACTTGAGCAAAAAAGTTCACAATGAGAACAAACATCTGACGATCTGAGAGTTTTACAGTAAAAAAAAAAACTAAAGAAAAGAAAAGAAAAGAAAAAAAAAAACGTGGTCTTCTTCACAAAGTGGCGTGTTGAGCTAGAAACGCTCGGATTCTCTGCAGCAGCTCCTTCTTCACGCTGTCGGGGACGAGCGCTAGAAGAGGAGGAAGAGGAGGAGAAGAGGAGGAAGAGGAGGAAGAGGAGGAGAAGGAGTCAGACAAACAACAGGGTTCTTACGGATCCTTAAAAAGTCTTAAAAGGCATTGATTGAATGAATGAATGAATGAATGAATGAATTTATTTATTTCGGTATATCAAGCTTATATAACCGAAAGGGTGTAGGTTGAAGCCAAAGCGTATATACCCCTACCCCTTTTACCTTAAAAATTTAAATAAAATAATATATATATATATATATATATATACACAGGTAATACTCAGAAAATTAGAATATCGTGAAAAAGTTCATTCATTTAAGTAATTCAGCTTAAAAGGTGAAATGAATATATTATTTAGACTCATAACAGGCATTGCAAGATATTTCAAGCTTTTATTTGTTAGAATTTTGATTATTATGGCTTACAGCTTATGAAAACCCCAATCAAAAAATTAGAATATCGTGAAAAAGTTCAATGTTGTAGCTCAAATTGTCACAGCCTCGTCAGCCAATTAATCCAAAACACCTGCAAAGGGTTCCTGAGCCTTTAAAAGCTCTCTGTCTGGTTCAGTACAGTTCGCAATCATGGGGAAGTGAATGAACTTTTTCACGATATTCTAATTTTCTGAGTATTACCTGTATATATATACGCATTAATACAATAGGATCAGATCACAGACATTTGAAATTAATCAGTACACTTAAATTTCTGATCACAACAAAATAAAGAATTGTACACAGCGCATAACCCAAAATAGTACAAAATCATTGAACTTAATTTTCCATACTGTAACGAGAAATTATGTTGTTCTTATAAAGTTTTTTAAAGCTGACTAGAGTACAGCATAATTTAATATTTTCAGGACAGTTATTCCAGATGTTAACCCCTCTAACAGAAAGACAGTGATTTTTTTTTACAGTAGTTTGAGTCTTTGGTTTCTCAAATAAGAGTGGTCTTCTCAGGTTATAACTGGAATCCTTCATTTTAAACAGATTCTGGACATCTTGAGGAAGATTGAATTCATTAATCTAAAAACAAGGCCTTAATTGGCATTAAAATGTCTTAAATCAATTTTTCAAAAGTCTTAAAAATGTTAACACTTGGTAAGTGGGATTTTATGGTTGTAATTAGTCTCAAATCTCAAAATAATTGGTAACATTTCGACATAGAGAAGTTAGTGGCGGCCGTCAACGCTAAATCTCTCACCGCCACCAGCTCCCGAGTCAGTGTTTTTTTTTTTTTCCAGACTTTTTATGCCTTTATTTTGAAAGGACAGCTGGAAAGAGACACAATCCAATGTTCATGTAGCAGTCACTTTACCTTGGATCACATAGGAAAGTGGGTAAAATTGTCCCTATAACCCTATGTAGTTGATGTGGTGTTTCTTTTTCTCTTTTTTCTGCATTTGTGTTTATTATGAAGTCGGTCTTAAATTTCATTTCGAGTGGCTTTAAAAAAGTCTTAAATGTAACTTGGCTTAAGCTGTAGGAACCCTGAACAAACAAACTCTCCACTCCTCTGACAGGTGGAGATTAACACTTTGACTTCTCCTGTTACAGTTTCGTGTCAGACTGATGTGATTTAGATCTACGGAGGCCCGGAGGGGACATGGACATGGACACACACACACACACACACACACAAAAACAGACAAACACACAATAGAACAAAACACAAAGCAAATTCCCCATCATCTTTATCACCATGACGACGCACGACGACGAGCAAAGCAACAAAAAGGACTCACAAAGGTGAGCGTTTTGTTTCCAGGGGACAATTAAGAGGGTCGGACCGGCTCAGGCACACGTGTAGAGAGAGAGATACAGAGGAGAGAGAAACAGAGGAGAGAGAGAAAGAGAGAAACAGAGGAGAAAGAGAGAGAGGAAAAAGAAAGAAAGAGAGGAGAAAAAAGAAAGAAAGAAAGAGAGGAGAAAGAAAGATAGAGAGAGGGGAGAAAGAAATAGAGAGGAGAAAGAAAGAAAGATAGAGAGAGAGAGGAAAGAAAGAACGAGAGGAGAAAGAAAGAAAGATAGAGAGAGAGAGGAGAAAGAAAGAGAGATACAGAGAGAGGAGAAAGAAAGAGATAGAGAGAGGAGGAAGAAAGAGAGAAAGGAGAAAGAAAAAGAGATAGAGAGAGGGGAGGAAGAAAGAGAGAAAGGAGAAAGAAAGAGATATGGAGAGACAGGGGAGAAAGAAAGAGAGATAGAGAGAGGGGAGAAAGAAAGAGAGAAAGAGGAGAGAGAGAAAGAGAAGACAAAGAGAGAAGGGAGAAAGAAAGAGAGAGAAAGAAAGAGCAAAGGGAGAAAGAAAGAGAGAGAAAGAGGGGAGAAAGAAAGAGAGAAGGGAAAAAGAAAGAGAGAGAAAGAGAGAAGGGACAAAGAAAGAGAGAAAGGAGAAACAAAGAGAGATGGAGAGACAGGGGAGAAAGAAAGAGAGAAAGAGGAGAGAGAGAAAGAGAGGAGAAAGAGAGAAGGGAGAAAGAAAGAGAGAGAGGAGAAAGAAAGAAAGAAAGAAAGAAAGAGAGAAAGAGAGGAGAAAGAAAGAACAAGAGGAGAGAAAGAGAAACAGAGGAGAGAGAGAAAGAGAGAGAACGTCCTGCATGTTCAGAGGTCAAAGGTCAAACCTGACCTCTGCTACGTCGTGTTATTGAGGCTCTCGTGTCGTCATGGTGATGAAAGTGTTTTCTGACTTTCTGACATGTTTTTGTGTGTTTGAGTCCTCGGGGCCACCGTAGTCTGAACCACATCAACACTGAGACGAACTGAAACACTGGACATGAAGCAGAATGTTGTTATTATCATTATTAATATTAATATTATTATTATTAATAATATTAACAGTGAATCAGATCTGAACTCTTCAGAAACAACTTTTACCTGTTGAACTCGTCACTTCTTCTGTCGTTCACAAGCTCTGAGTTTAGAAATTACTGGTGACAGTATTCTCTCATTTACAGAGTGATAAAAAGAGATATCCAAAATAAAACAAGAATTTTGAAAGTAGCTTTATCCATTGTTCAGATTTCTGTTCTGGAAATATATGCAAATTAGCGCATATTTAATCAGATATTGCCTCATTTACATATTTAAACATAGAATTTGACAAAACTTGTAATACAAAGAATATTTGTCTTAATGTGAATGATAAACTTGGGAAGTTTCGTGGTGAAATCTGTTAGTTTGCATTTTTACCCTATTCACCTGTAGCGTACCCCCATAAAGCAAAATATACCGAGACATTAAATCAGGACTTCACACATTTTTTTGTTTTTTGTTTGTTTTGTTAATTTATAATAATTCAACTCCTCATTTTGAGTTTGTGTTTTTCAGTTGCTCAATAAAACAATTTAAAAACCCAAACTGTCTGTTCAGCTCATCTTTGTGTTGTGTTAAAGCAGCTCACAGCGCCCTCTGTTGTTCCTAATGAGAGCTGCAGCTCATCTTCACTCTCAGGAGTTCACCTCCATGTTTTATCAATTCTGTCCTGTGTCTATTCTGTTGTTGTTCTTTTATCCTGCGACTTCTTTACACAACAACATTGTTTTACTGTTTCACTTCACATCACATGATGGAGGAGACAAATAAACCTGAAGCTCTGACGTCTCCACCAGAGTCCAGATCTAAAACACTGAGTCTCTGCTGCTGCTCAGTGTGTGTGTGTGTGTGTGTGTGTGTGTGTGTGTGTGTGTGTGTGTTCCTCCCCCTGGTGTCTGTTGTCTGTCAGTGTGTGTCATTTCAAATCATTTTCCAGGACATTTCCAGCGGCTCCAGTCTGACAGACATGTTATTCTACATCCTCTGTCCCGTTCAGGCTTTGGAGAAGAGTTCTTTTCGACAGTTGTACCTTATTTTGTACATTTTTGTTTCTATGTTTCTTCCTCTCTCAGCCCCAGAAGTCTGGTTTAAAGATGTGCAGTCTGTGGCTCTAAGTTATGTAATAATCTCTTACAGTTACACGCTTAGAAATTCCTATCAATTTATCATAGAACAGCACAAACATGGAAACACTCGTCAACTCAAAGTCTCTAGTTTTCTCACTAGGCACTTCTTTAGAGAATAAATCCTTAGTGAGTCTGAAAACGGCAAACAGAGCTCTGGTAGCTGATGTGGTGAATCATTTTCCAGGACATTTGACTATTTTTTTCTCATTTTCCATGCGTTTCCCATGACTGGAAAATTGGTCAACCATTTTCCAGGTTTTCCAGGACAAGTGGGAACCCTGTGTGTGTGTGTGTGTGTGTGTGTGTGTGTGTGTCCTACCTCTGCCTTTCGGTGTGACTTCTGTGACCAGGTCCTCCACTGTGACGTGCTCCAGCCCCTTTTCTCTGATCACATCTGCACACAGCAGGTCACCGTGGTTACAACACTGAGGTCGCTGCCATTATGTTATATTATATGCAATGGTTTATCCATATATAAATTATTGTAATATCACCTGGGCCAGCACTTATTCAATACTTTCCACATGGTCTGCCTATCTAAACTGGGATTTCTTTATATGTTTTTTTTTTTACCATATTTTTTTTAATCAAGCTTTTGTATTGCATTGTACAATATTAAATCATGTTAAACCATGTTTGTATTTATTATGTATAAACGTTTTTTTGCACAGTAGCTTAGAGCTGTAGTCGGAGAATGCCACCCTACAAGCCCCTGGAGGGTTTTTTCGGCATTTCTCCTTCACATTGTCTTGGATTCTATATGTTAGGCTATATCTTTTTTTTTTTTACTTTCTGATATGGGAAATAAATAAACAGTGCCAGCCTGTGAGGCACTTTTAAGACAGTTGACGTTTAGTTTTATGTGTCGCCTCGACAAATCAGAGAATCACATAATTGAGGCTCTAGTAAGCCCATTGAAAAGCTGCTACCGATTCACTTCTCAGGGTTCCTACAGCTTAAGCCAAGTAAAATTTAAGACGCTTTAAGACTTTTTTAAAGCCACTTGAAATGAAATTTAAGACCGACTTCATAATAAACACAAATGCAGAAAAAAGAAAAAAAAACACCAAATTACATAGGGTTAGGGACAATTTTACCCACTTTCCTATGTGATCCAAGGTAAAGTGACTGCTACATGAACATTAGATTGTGTCTCTTTCCAGCTGTCCTTTCAAAATAAAATAAAAAATAAAAACAAAAAACACTGACTCGGGAGCTGGTGACGGCCGTCACAAACTTCTCTATGTCAGAATGCTACCAATTATTTTGAGATTTGAGACTAATTACAACCATAAAATACCACTTATCATGTGTTAACATTTTTAAGACCTTTGAAAAATTGATTTAAGACATTTTTAATGCCAATTAAGGCCTTGTTTTTAGATTAATGAATTCAATGCCTTTTAAGACTTCCGTAAGAACCCTGCTTCTAGGCCAAGGTGGCATTGGTGCAACAGTCTACTCTATGAAATGTATTTTTGTACTTTTTTTCATTTATTTTTGTACTATTTATATTGTTTGATTGTGATATGGACCTGTGTCTGAAATAAAGTTTATATAAACACACAAACCTATACATACAAATACACACACACACAGACACACACAGACACACACCTTTGCAGTGAGCCTTCAGCTGGTCCTTCCATCCACACTCCACCAGCTTCGCCCTCAGCAGCTCCTTCAACCTAATAATGATAATAATAATAGTAAAAATACTACTAATAATAATGAACATATAAATAACAGACAAACAGACAGCAGCCAATCAGAGCAGGGTCTCTCACCGCTCGCGCTCCCCCATCTCTATGAGCTTGTGGTTGATGGCGGCTCTCATCTGGGAGTCTTTGCTCATGATCTGACGGAGACACGGAGGAAACATCACGTCACTGCACATCCCATAACCTGTCTGACAGATAAAACACACGTTAAATACCGTTTAGCGGAGCGGCCGGGCCGGGAGGACGGTACCTTTTGTCGGGATGGGATGGATCAGCTGGGGAGAGCTACACGGTCCGTCCGCACTAGCGCTCCGTCCTGAAACGGTCACCACCGGGCGGAACGATTTAATAGTTCCGCTTCCTTTACGTCATTTGCAGAGTGATCAAAAGAGATACCAACCCCCGATGTAAAACTTCGATGTATCCCTTTGTCATGTCTTGGAATGTCTGTCGCTTTGTTTTTTTGTTCCTTTTTCACTTGTTCCTATTATAGTTCCTACTATTTGATGATAAATAAAGTTTAAGAAAAAAAAAACCTCTGTAAAACAAAAAAAAACATTAGCCTTGTGTCATGAATTTGACTTGTGATCTATTGTCTTTCTTTAAACAAATAAATATATTATTTACTTTTTTATTATTATTATATTATATTATATTATTATATTATTATTATTATTATTATTATTATTATTATTATTATTTTTTTTTCTCTCTGTCGCTCTCTTTATGTGATTCCTGCACTATTATGCATTAGCTACCTCGAGCATACCTTGTTTGTATTGCCTTGTACACTACTTTGTGTAAATAAAGTTTATTAAAAAAAGAAAAAAAAGTAATGACTTAAAAAACAAAAAAACATTTTATCTTTATAAAAAAAACTTCTGACTGGGAACTATGCAAGTCCGGGTGCTTTTCTGCTGTTTTGCTAACCCTCCATGTGCATTTGTTTTCAACAAAGCCGGCGAGAGAAAGCAATCCATGGCGCGCCGGATGACGTTATGTATCATAAGAGCATTACGATGTGTACTGTATATTTGTGTAGTCTCATCTGTCATAAACAAGAGATTATGGGTTACGGGGGGCGGTTGTGTCACGCTGCCGCAGAGACGAGAGCTGGGCCACCGCGTCGGAGGCGCTAATCTTGCAAGGTTGGTTTAGAACCAAGAGACGCTACCTTGAAGGCAGAGAGCCTCCACTCTCCCTGTGACAAGTTAGAAGTCATTTATTTAACCATCACAATTACTACGAAGCTGTTTAATTAAAGAAAAAAGGAAGGTATAAATCTTGCATAGTTCCCCTTTAATATGTCAACAAAATAAAACAAGGGACATTGAAAGTAGCTTTATCCATTGTTCAGATTTCTGTTCTGGAAATATATGCAAATTAGTGCATATTTAATTAGATATTGCCTCATTTACATATTTAAACATCTGTAATGTAAGTGATACACTCGGGAAGTTTCACCCTGAACTCCACCAAAGACGGTTCTTTGACTCCACTTCCCATCAGCCACCGGGCGCGTCGTGTCCGCTCCTAAAATGGCGCCGTGTGGAAGCAAACAGGAAACGTGTGTCTGACTGTGTGTGTGTTGTGTGTTCAGTGTGTTTAGCCTCCTTCTACTTCTTCTCCTTCTCCACCGACCTCCCGGTACCGACTCATGGCGGCGTCCAACTCCTCGCTGCGGGTGAACCGGGACCTGCTGGACCCGAACTTCGAGAGCTACCGCCTCTCCCTGGAGCCGCTGCCGGCCTACACGGTGCCGCTGGACGCCGGTAGGAGCCACAGCAGCAGCCACTAGCTTAGCATCAGCACCAGCATCAGCACCATCACCATCATCATCATCATCAGTAGGAGTAGTGGTGGTGTCTCTGGACCTGAGTCTGATCCGGATTTAGATTAAAACACGACCAGCGGAGTCAAACTGAGCCTGAGGTTTAATGTTATTATAAAGAGAGTCAACACTGATCAATAGTTAAAGCAGAAGTAAGCGATATTTTTGTGTTAATATAAGTCTTAAATAGTTATATCTTCCGACAGCAATCACTTACATAGAGTGTTTGGTCTGAAACACGGGTCTGTCAGTCCCTCTGCTCTGCTCTGAGCCGAGGAGAAAACTTTCCTTGTATCCTACAACCTTTATCCAATGAGGAGAGAGAACGGCATAAAGGGGCGGTCCTCTCTGTGTGTGCAGCCAAGGGATGCGCGTGAATGTGGCGACGTAGGGACGAGGACCAATAGATCCATGACGAGGACGGGGGCTGCTAACTCCATCGGCTGACAAGACGTTATGGTGCGTTCAGGGCAACTCGTAACTCGTGTTTTTCCGACCTGTGAAGTCGTACCAGTTCGATCTGGTACGAGTTCACGGGTCAGAAGTTACGAGTGGCCGTTATAGTGACTTTCACAGGTAAAACAGGTCGGAAAAACACGAGTGGGTTGCCTGGAACGCTACAAAGTCGTAAGTCGTGACTTGAAGCTGTAATTTACGGTTTCAAAAGCCTGCCTGGAACGCAGCATTAGCCAAAACGATCGGATCGCTTACTTCTGCTTTAAGTACAGTCGCAAAGTAGTACTTAGTTACTTGCCATCACTGTCAATAATCTGTCAGTGAGCAGAGAAAACTAATCAGACCTGAGTTTGACAATCAAATGATTATTTCCTATAGTTGATTAAAACTCCACAATAACAAATATTTCCTGGTTCCAGCTTCAATTACAATAAGTTAATTATAAGAAGCTTTTATCACATTTCTGAAAGTGAAATGGTTCATTATTCTGATAAATATAGCCTAACGGTGGCAGCCATTTTTAATTTACTGCTGATTATCATAATAACTGTAATTACTGTGATCTAAGGATATATAAACATAATGAATAACAACTTAATGTCCAGTTCACTGGAGCTGCAGTTTTACTGTTATGAAGGATGAACACATGTCAGCAGCATCATCATCATCAGTGTTGCGTTGCCATGGAGACACCCTGGACAACAAGTCATTTTCTCAAGACGTGACTGTTCGGTCCAGGACCAACGAACACCACATCGTCAGGTTTAGATCGTTAGGTTATGTATATATATATATATAGCCTGTACTGTATATTATACATATATATAAATATAGTCTGTCTCAGACTCAGCTGACAGGAGCGACTGACTGTAGATGATGCGTTCAGGGTCCAACGTCTCTGAGGAGGAAACGAAGCGTCACAGATTTTAAAAAAAAGAAAAGAAAAAGAAACAGGAAGTAAAGAGAGAGGAAACATGATGTCACTGATGAAAACTTAAAGGTACATTGTGTAGGAATTCCTCCCATCTAGCGTTGTGGTTGTATATCACAAGCAACTCAATGGTATTTTTCATGCTGCATTCACGTGAAATTGGGCAGACGGCAGACGGACGACAGCCGCTGCACGTAACGGCATAAACAAGCCTCTATGTAAACAAGTGGTCCGTCAGCACGAGGCAAAACAATACACGTGACAATATGTTGCCATGGCGATGTCGTATTGTTTTACCGTCTTTCTCTGGACTTCTGTGACTAAAATGACATCTGGTTTGTTAGCGACGGCCGTCTGCCCGACTGCAGGTGAATGCAGCATCAGTGTAACGCTCCATTCCTCCTCACTGCGTTACCGCGGTGACTTTTCACAGACGCCACCTCGACCTGAGCCGACAGCTCATTCATTCCAAACTGGAAACTTTCCATGGGAATTATGGGAATTTATGGGAATTATAGGGAATTTATGGGAATTAACTGGAAATTGGGGGTAATTTAAACAAACTGTATCATATCCAAACATAAATGCAAATATTTTGTTTTGTCATAAGCAGACATCCATGCAAAATAATACAAATAAAAAAACACGACATTTCAACAGATTTATTTGTGAGTATCAAGTTTTAATTCTTGTATGAACAATCAATTCTTTTACTGAACAACAAAAACATGAATGTTGAGTATATGCCCGTTAATTCCCATGGAAAATTCAGATTAATACTGATGAAAAACATATTTTTGAACGACGTAATTGATTTTCGTGAGTAGATAACAGGAGAAGTTACACAATGTCCCTTTAAAATCTGTGTTTCTTATTCACTCTGATCCAAACACACGGTCATAACACCTTCTCCTCTCCTTCTTCCTCCTCCTCCTCATCCTCCTCCTCCCCCCCCAGCGGTGGAGGAGGTGCAGCTGAAGGACTCCCTCTACACCCTGCAGCACATGCAGGCGTTCGGCATGTACAACCACCTGCACCTGGACCCCTGGTATGAGGACAGCGTCCTGTTTGTGGACAGTAAAGGACGAGTCCTGAGTCTCACCGTCACTCTGGTCAGTTCCTCTTTCATTCATCCTCAGTTCTCCATCGTCCTGTGTTTCTATTGGTCAGGACTCTGATGATGTCACTCACTCTGGGATTCAGAAGTGACAGTGGGATGTTTCACAGTTAGAAGACAAAGACAGTCAAATTATAAAATAATAAAAATAGATAGATTGTTCAGGAGAAGAAGGAAACACAGAATTTATTTGCCACATAAAATAATACGACAAGAAATCAACAGAAACAAACATGGAGACAGAAGTTTGATTTCTTTTGCTCCACATTTTCACATATTTAAAAAAAAAAAAGAGTCTTTAAAGTTACTTAATCACTCGATGACCTGAGAAGTTGAGTTTAGTAAATTTTAAAGAAGAAGGAATTCTAACTTAACTTAAAATTAAATAATTGAGGATTGGAGCTTAAACAATTAAGTGACTCACAGGTCTTTGAATGCATCATTGCATGAGAGTGAATGTTTCTGGAGGTTTTCACCTTATTGTTATGATTAAAAGTGTTTATTATTGAAGCTGTTAATGTCTGTGATTCACCAGCAGGCGGCGATAAACACAAACCGATTCTCATCTATAGAACAGCTCTATCATAAAGTCAATTAATCCATAAATTGATCAATGAGCTTTGTCATACGGAAAATTCCACCAGGCACTTAGTAAATGAACTGATTAATTGTTAATTTCAGATTAATTGATGAAGAGAAAAACAGTTGAATTCATAATAAGTAGTGATGTTAGTGTGTTAAATCCTCCTTTCGTCATCAAACTGCTTCAAAAACACAAATAAGCTATAAGAAAATTAAATTCAACAAACTTAACTTTGATTATTGATTTTTTTTTTCTTGATCAGAGACTTGGACTTAGAGATTCTTTATTAATCCCAAAGAAAATCCAAGTATGCAGTAGCACACATAAATATAATATAAAAAATATAATATAATATAAAGACATGGTAGAGCAAAAAAAACAAAACAAAGAAAGATATACAGACTATATGTTCATTAATATGTTATGATATTAGAGCCACAACAATTAATCGATTAATCAAACAATAATTGATTATTAAATTAATCATCAACTATTCTGATCAGTTTGAGTAGTTTTTAAAAGAAAAAAAGTCCAAATTCTCTGATTGCAGCTTCTTCAATGTGAATATTTCTGGTTTCTTTGTTCCTTTATGACAATAAACGGAGTCTCTCTTTGGTTTGTGGACAAAACAAGACATTTGAGGACGATGTCTTTGGTGGTTTGAGAAACACTGATTGATGTTTTTAAACATTTTTTAACATTTTATTGACCAAACAACTAATCGATTAATCGTTGGACAGATTAATCGATGATGAAAATAATTGTTAGTTGCAGCCCTAGATGAGATAAAATAATAGTAATAATAGTAGTAGTAGTTTATTCGATCTTTAACACAAAATTGTTTACAGTTGAGCATCAACCACAGTCGGTCAACCTTCCATAAAACCATCATTCGTTCAACTAGTTCATATATAGATTAAAAAAGGTGCAGGCTGAAGCTATCTAGCTTATAGATGCCTACTGTCCTACCCTTTAATTCAGTATTCCATTAAATCCATTAGAGCTCTTCATGGTTCGTCAGAGTCATAGAAAGAAACAAGTATCCAACAATTAACAAATGTAGCCAAAAAAATAAAATAAATAAATAATTAACCAGTATTACAGTTACAATCAGAGTCATAGAAAGAAATAAGTATCCAATAATTAACAAGTGTAGCCCAAAAAAATGAAGAAATAAATAATTTAACAGCATTACAGTTGCAATCAACACCCAATTAATCAATCCTGTTTATAGCTTTCTATCATACTATGTTTTAATCTATTTTTAAATTGTGTTATGTTTTTTGCAAATACTAATATTATAATACATAGAAGAAACTGTTCCAGATTAAATATAATGTATAAACTCTGATCCAGGACCAAGAAGTAAAAAAAATAAAATAAAAAATAAAATCGTCTCTGTGACCTTGTTTCATCTGAAGCGTCTTTCATGTCTCAGCTCGTGGCCGTGGTGATGACAGATAATTGGAGCCACATCAGAGTTTTAATGTGTGAGGATGAAGATGAAGATGATGATGAAGATGATGGTGGCGTTGGTGTCATCACGCCGTCAGGTTCTTCTTCTCTTCACCTGCATCATTAACAGACTCTTTATGGAGATGTGGCGGCCGCTCGCATCCTAATTACAATCATCACATCACACGCTAATTACGGCGCCGCGCGGCCTTTTGTGTTGGGGGGGGGGGGGTCTGGGGGGGTGAAGGGGGTGAAGGGGGGGTGGAGGGGTCTGGGGGGCGCGGAGCTGCAGAGGAGGCGACTGCCACTTTATTAACTAACAGCGGACAGAACGGACACGGAGGAGAAACTGATCTCAGAGCAGCAGCAGCGACGTTAGGTAGTGATATAATAATGATAATACACAGAGTCAGCGTTGCCGTGGCAACAGCAGGTTGTTAGGCTGCTGTCAGCTGACTCACAGTCACATGGACACACACACACACACAAACACACTGCTTTCAACAATAAGAGCGCGAAGGAAGTGAAGCTCCTCAGACCTCCTCCTTCTTCTCCTCCTTCTCCTCCTTCTCCTTCCTCTTCCTTCTCCTTCTTCTACTTTTTCTTCTGTGGTGTTAAACTGAGTCTGTAAATGTTGTTTGATTGGTCGATGACATGTTTCACTGTAGTTTAGTTGTTAATGTCACGGGGCAAGCGCACTTTTTGAGATTATAATGGGTGTGTATTGCATGGAATGTCCGTATCAGAGCGCGTGACATCATCGCTTAGAGTGGGAGAAGTTGTCTGAAATCTTCTGAAACTTTTCTCTTTCCACGCTCCTCCTGGACACAATTTACACTCATTTTTTCCAGATTTGTAGACAAACTTGTTCTGTCTCTCACCATGTGCTCAAAATATCTGAGAGACTTACAGAATTTGAATTGGCAGCCTCTAAGTGCGGCCACGTCTGTCTCTGCTCCTCATTGACTCCAATACAAATATTTTCTGAGAGAAGCAGAATGGACCCCTGTTTTAAACTTGCAAGTGTCTCCAAAATATTTACTGTAGAAACACCAAAATCACACCAAATCGTTCAGGAAGTCCTTACAGCGATGACGGTCTGTGTTTTTTTCTGATAGGAGTTACCGTTTTGTCAGAATAAGCCCAAATGTGAGACCAGTGCAGAGGCAGAAAATCGCTCTTTTTCTCCACGTTTCTGTCTGCCTCAGCTTGGGGGGCCTCTATCGTCATTGGCAACCGCCTCAAGTTGCCGTGGTAACCTCTGAGCCTCAGGCCAGAGCTCGTTAAGGTTCATAAACAATCCACCTGGAGCTCGTTAACATGTTTATAAACACACACCAACACATACAGGTAGCTTCATGTGATCACAGTTACACACACACACACCAAAACACACAGGTAACATACACATGCGCGCGTATGCACGCACTCCTCTCCCACACACACATACACACACAGGTAACTTCATGTGATTAAAGAGATACACACACACAGACACAGGTGACTGACTGTGGTTACAGCTCCTCCATATCAGTGCTTATAGAAAGATGATCATGTGTCTGATCAGCTCTGTCTTGACCTTAGTAGCCCCCCCGTGGTCCTATCAAAATTTCCCAGAGGAAATTTTCTAGTTTTTAATGTCAGAGTGGCGGCCATCTTGGTTTCAGGTTTCAGAAACGGAAACATTCAGATGAAACTCCTGTTCCTAACCTGTCTCTCTGTGTGTGTGTGTGTGTGTGTGTGTGTGTGTGTGTGTGTGTAGGACACGGCGCTGGGGAAGCCCAGAGAGGTTTTCCGTCTTCCCGGCGAGGAGGAGCAGCAGGAGGAGGAGGCGGAGCGTCTGTGCTGCCCCTCCCTCAGTCTGACCTCGTCCACCTGGGCGGCGCTGTCGGACGGCGCCGGGAGGCTCCTCCTCCTCCGCACGGGGAAGAGAGGAGACGGAGCGCTCTGCAGGTGGGAGGTGGGTCACACACACACACACACACACACACACACACGACAACTGCACACACAGTGGTCCAGCTTTTATTTTGAAAGTGTCTTCCAGCAGGCTTTCAACAATAAGTGGCGGCCATCTTGGCTTCTTCTCCTTCTTCTCTTCCTCCTCTCCCTCTTCCTTCTTCTCCTTCTTCTACTCCTCCTCCTCTTCCTCTTCCTTCTTCTCCTTCTCCTCTTCTATACTGATCACTGTGGAGGTCAAAGGTCGTGTCACATCGACCTCTAGTGGTGACGAGTCAGAACTACAACACGTCGTCGTCTCGTCTCTGTAGTTAATTATAATTAAACAGAGACTCAGTGATGATGATGATGATGATGATGAGGACGAAGAGGAAACTTTTCTCTCTGCTTGTTTATGATTGGACGGTTTGACCTGAGTCACATGATCGTCTCCCTGTTCACACCTGTGACGTCACGACAGGTGAAGAAACTGGTGACACGACCTGGGAGTCAGTGAGGAGGAGGAGGAGGAGGATGAAGAAAATGAAGAGGAGGGGGAGAAAGAGAGGGAAGGGGGGGGGGGGAGAAGAGGAGGAGGAAGAGGAAGGAAGAAGGGGGAGGAGGATGAAGAAAATGAAGAGGAGGGGGAAGAGGAGGAGAGGAGGATGAAAAGGAGGAGGAAGGAAGATGATGATGAGGAGGAGGGAGGAGAGGAAGATGATGAGGAGGAAAAGGAGTAGAAACAGGAGGAGGAAGAAGAGGAGGAGGAGGAACTGCAGGAGAAGGAGGAGGAGGAGGAAAAGAATAGGAGGAGGAAGGGGAAGGAAGAGAGGAAAGGGGGGGGGGAGATGAAGAAAATGAAGAGGAGGAGGGGGATGATGAGGAGGAAAAGGAGGAGGAGAAGTAGGGAGGAAGAACGGGAGGAGGAGGAGGAGGGGGAGGAAGAAAATGAAGAAGAGGAGGAGGAGGAAGAAAAGAAGGAGGAGGGAGGAAGATGATGAGGAGGAAGAACAGAAGGGGGGGAGAGTAGTAAGGAGGAGGAGAAGGAGGAAGAGGAGGAAGATGATGACGAAGAGGAGGAAGATTAGGAGGCGGAGGAGGAGAAGAGAAGGTGGGGGAGGATGAGGGAGAGGAAGAAGAGGAAGAGGAGGAGAAGGAAGAGGAGGAAGATGATGACGAAGAAGAAGAGGAGGTGGTGACTCAGTGATCTGATATTTGATGCGTTTGCGTCTCTTTGTTTTTAATAAACTGATCCTGGAGCAGCTTTGTCTTCAGCTCAGAGCAACAAATCCTGTAAATACTGATCCTAGTTACTGATCCCAGATCAAACAGGTCATCATCATCATCACAGGTCAGTGAACGCACCACGACGGTCCAACAGCAGCTTGTTGTCGTTGTTTTCTCCTCCTGCAGCCTCTGTTCAGTGAACGCACCGCGGAGCCGTTCACCGTCGTCCACAGCGTCTCTCACGTGCAGGACGGCGTCCACAGCCTGGACGTGCTGCTGCTGCGCGTCCAGAAGGACCCGCAGGAGGAGGAGGAGGAGGAGGCGAAGGGCTCCGGCTTCTCCGTGGCCCTGGAGTGGATCACCGTGGGCAACGCCGCAGCACACGGTGCGTTCACTGACCCTCACTGCCCACGTTTACAGGGGCTTCTTTTCTACTATCTGGTTATAAGCTATATATGACGGAGTATTAGAGGGCCACGTTGACAAATAAAAATAGCACAAACTTCGAGAATAAAGTTGTAAATGTACGACTTTATTCTCGTAATGTTATGACTTTTTTCTCGTAGGAAATGTATGACTTTATTCTCGTAAATTTACGACTTTATTCTTGTAAATTTACGACTTTATGCTCGTGAATTTACGACTTTATTCTCGTAATGTTATGACTTTTTTCTCGTAGGAAATGTACGACTTTATTCTCGTAAATTTATAACTTCATTCTCGTAAATTTACTACTTTATTCTCGTAAATTTACGACTTTATTCTTGTAAATTTCTAACTTCATTCTCGTAAATTTACTACTTCATTCTCGTAATATTATGACTTTTTTCTCGTAGGAAATGTACGACTTTTTTCTCGTAGGAAATGTACAACTTTATTCTCGTAATGTTATGACTGTAATGTTATGACTTTTTTCTCGTAGGAAATGTATGACTTTATTCTCGTAAATTTACAACTTTATTCTTGTAAATTTACGACTTTATGCTCGTGAATTTACGACTTTATTCTCGTAATGTTATGACTTTTTTCTCGTAGGAAATGTACGACTTTATTCTCGTAAATTTATAACTTCATTCTCGTAAATTTACTACTTTATTCTCGTAAATTTACGACTTTATTCTTGTAAATTTCTAACTTCATTCTCGTAAATTTACTACTTCATTCTCGCAAAATTATGACTTTTTTCTCGTAGGAAATGTACGACTTTTTTCTCGTAGGAAATGTACAACTTTATTCTCGTAATGTTATGACTGTAATGTTATGACTTTTTTCTCGTAGGAAATGTATGACTTTATTCTCGTAAATTTACAACTTTATTCTTGTAAATTTACGACTTTATGCTCGTGAATTTACGACTTTATTCTCGTAATGTTATGACTTTTTTCTCGTAGGAAATGTACGACTTTATTCTCGTAAATTTATAACTTCATTCTCGTAAATTTACTACTTTATTCTCGTAAATTTCCGACTTTATTCTTGTAAATTTATAACTTCATTCTCGTAAATTTACTACTTTATTCTCCTAACGTTATGACTTTTTTCTCGTAGGAAATGTACGACTTTATTCTCGTAAATGTACGACTTTATTCTCGCAACGTTATGACTTTTTTCTCGTAGGAAATGTACGACTTTATTCTCGTAAATGTACGACTTTATTCTCGCAAATTTACGACTTTATTCTCGTAATGTAATGACTGAAAATTCTGTTCACAGTCACACACATTCATCTCTTTCCTCAATGACGTAGTTTTGAGACGTTCTTGTCGAAATTCACACAAGATCCACAGACAAATGGCTCGTGACTCACACAAAGCCCGTCCTCCTCCGTGATCCACAAACGCTGAATCACACTTCACACAGAATTTTCAGTTTTACAGATGGCTTTTTGTTTTTTTTTTTACAAATGGAAAATTATATATTTACAAGTACACATCTATTTGTAAAAAAACCAAAATACAAATTAGAAATTTGAATTTGTGCATAGGAAAACACGTGTGCAAATCAAGGAATGTTTGTAGATCGCCCTCTGTGCGTTTATTGTATAGGTATTAATGAGACAAATCTAACCCCATAATAATCTTTCTGATGGGAAATTCCAACTTGATGTGAAATAAAGTGATCTGATTAAAACCTGTGTGTTCATGCATCAAGGAGTTCAGTCAGATTAAAACAGTAGAGGTGAAGAAGCAGCTTTTCCTTCCGTAATCCTCTGATCAACATGGATCTGTATCGTGTGCTGCTGCAACTGTTGTTTCTGGTTTTCCCTGTAATGAAGCTGCAGCCACAGCAGTTTGTGTTGTATCTTTTGCTCAATATTATTAATTCCTGCGTTATATTTCACGATTAAAAAATATTAGATAGTATTAAAAATACAGTTAAAAGAAAAGTTTACTTCATTTATAATATGTGATGTTGCACCTTTAGACCACATGGGCGTTTTTTGTTTAGCTGAGTTGAGGAGAGAGAAGAAGGTCAAAGTTTTCCCAATCGACGCAGTTTTATTCAGATCTACATTTATTCCTATTTTACACCGATTATTCGTGTAACATACAAACATGGGTACTGTGTTGTTGTTGTTGTTGTTCACTGAGCGTGTCGCACATAACGAGTGTGAGTCAGAGTTTGGTCCAGATTCTGTTGTTTGTCTCACTCACTCACAACTGCTGCATAATAATGAACCTCTGACGGGACGTTAGTCATAATCTGCCGCTAATGAAATGTAATTATTGTCTCTCAGATCAGATTAGAGAGGGGGGGGGGGGGTTAAAGACGCTGCAGTTTCATTCTGCATCAAACTCACACATCTGAGTCACACACACACACACACACACACACACAGTGTTGGTGCAGCAGTTCAACAGTGTCGACACTCTCACTGTGACGGAGTGGAGCTTCATTAAAACACAACAGCATCATGACGTTTTTCCTGGTACGATTATTGTCAGAGAAATGATGGCGGTATTTTCTTTCTGTCTACCCCTCTCTATCTCTTTCTATCTATCATACCCCCCTCTCTGTCTCTGTTTTCTCTCCTTTTCTTCTTTCTTCTACCCCATTTCTCTGTCTTTTTACTTCTCTCTTTCTTTATTTCTACCCCTCTCTCTCTGTACTTTTCTTTCTTTCTATCTCTACCCCCCTCTATCTCTATATATCTACATCTTTCTATCATCCCCCTCTCTGTCTCTTTTTTCTCTCTTTTTCTTCTTTCTTTCTTTCTTCTACCCGCTTTCTCTGTCTTTTTACTTCTTTCTTTCTTTCTTTCTTTCTTTCTTTCTTTCTTTCTACCCCTCTGTGTAAATGCAATGATTTACATATAAAAATTGTGAACAGATGTAAAATGTAAAAACAAGAGGTGTATCTCATGCAGCCAGTGTAGTAGTGTGGGGGGTTGTTGGGCGAGTCCAAGTAATTTTACGTATTTCAGCATTTTATAAAATAGTAATGCAGTAGTTACTTTTCCTGGTAATTAGTTCCTTTTATAATGTAACTCAGTTACTAACTCAGTTACTTTTTGGGGACGCTCTCACTGTGACGGAGTGGAGCTTCATTAAAACACAACAGGATCCACAGCATCGTGACGTGTTTCCTGGTACGATTATTGTCAGAGAAATAATGGCGGTATTACGATTATCACGATTATTATGCATTGTGTAAACTCAAATATTGTCAAAATATAATATCATTACCAATTATTTACACAAAATAATTGAAGTGTCTATTAATATAAGACCAATTATTAATCTTCCCTGGGGAAAAGTCATTAATTCTCATCTATACCAAATGTTTAAGTTTATTTTAATCGTTTCAAGTTTATTTTAATCACATGACATGCTAACGTTTAAATTCCTAACAATTTAATATTATGTTAGGTAAATGGACCAGTAATACCATAATCTTGTTTGGAAAGTGATTAATTAACGGTGGCGTTTAATACTATGGTTAATTGTGAAAACAAGTAGCCTAATCATGACATCCCTAATAATAATAATAATAATAATAATAATAATAATCAATAATAATAATAAACTGAAGCTGCACATGATTAAAATCTCAGTGTGTGTGAGCTCAGCGTGACAGAAGCTGCAGTCTGAAGGTAAAATGAGCCTCATTGTTGTTTACTGTATTTGCTCCTTCTGTGTTGCGTTGCTACGGAGACGCCGTGGCAACAGATCAGATTTTCTCCTGATGTGAAGAAACAACAAAAATGAAACAAAAATCACTTAAAAAATGTTTCTCAGTGAAAATGAGAGAAAAAAAAGACACAGAAATGACAAATATCTCATGTTAATATAAATGATATAATAATGAATATGTTTTTATCAGGTGTTTCTTACCAAAGTGTTGAACTGGTGTCTGGTTTTATAGGATCAGATAGATGGATCATTGCATGAAAAACCTGATTAAATCATTTAAAATATAGAAATTATAATTATAGAAACGAATTAATTAAAAAATATGATTCAGTAAAATAAATGTATCTGTGTTCGACAGATGTCACTGTAACGACTGTACATTCATCAGACAGGTGATTATTAAAGGATCCTCAGTATGTGAACATTGTCCAAGATAAACAACAGGAAAATAAATGAATAAAAAGATTAAAAGATGAGAAAAAATAATTGCAACAAATCAAGACAAGGTAGAAAAGCAAAGAATAGATACGACGGAGTATTAGGGCCACATTGACAAATAAAAAAATCACAAACTTCGAGAATAAAGTCGTAAATTTACGACTTTATTCTCGTAATGTTATGACTTTTTTCTCGTAGGAAATGTACGACTTTATTCTCGTAAATGTACGACTTTATTTTCGTAATGTTATGACTTTTTTCTCGTAGGAAATGTACGACTTTGATCTTGTAAATGTACGACTTTTTGTCGTAAATGTACGACTTTATTCTCGTAATGTTATGACTTTTTTCTCGTATGAAATGTACGACTTTATGCTCATAAATGTACGACTTTATTCTCGTAATGTTATGACTTTTTTCTCGTAGGAAATGTACAACTTTATTCTCGTAAATTTACGACTTTATTCTCATAAATGTATGACTTTATTCTCGTAATGTTATGAATTTATTCTCGTAAATATATCACTTTATTCTCGAAGTCTGTGTTTTGTTTTTGTGGCCCTAGTACTCCGTCGTATAAGTTTGATTAAATATTGAGGTTTTTTTTCTTCTTCTTTTTTTTTTAGCACTTTTCTGTCTTGCTTTGTTTGTCGTCATGTTTTGTTTTGTTCTGTTTTGTTTGTGTGTTTTTGTCATTGTAGGTTTCTAAATTTGTCATTGTCATTGCCTGTTTCCATTAAAGGTGAGGAGAGGAAGTACGAGGTGAGGAAGAGGAGGCTCCTCCGGGGGAAGTCGGTGCCTCACTACGCCGCCCTGGAGCCTCGGGGCCGCGGCCTCGTGGTGGCGTCGGAGAAACCGTTCGTCTTCACGCACGTGGACGGACAGAAGGTGGAGCAGCAGGAGGCGCAGCCGATGGAGGTGGAGAAGACAGGTGGGTGACAGGAGGAGGAGACAGGAGGAGGAGGAGACAAGAGGAACATCTGGAGAAAAGCTTCAGAGTCAGAAAGGAAAGGAGCTAATTGATAACTAGATATTGATTATTAGTTATCAGTTCTAATGTTCCAATAATGACGCATTTCCACTAGCACGGCACGGCACTGAGTATCACTAGTGCTGCCGTGACGTCATTTACACGGCGCCGAGCAACGCTCTAAACTCTGTAAATATATAACTTTAACAACATTTGAAACATTTTCAGGCGAGAAAGTAGTCGTTTAGATCCCCAACGTGTTGAAAATCTGACTAAATACCAGCTGTTTACAATTTTATTCTGACGAAGTCGTGGGTTACTAAAGCTATGCCTTTTATCATAAGGAAAGCCATTACGATAGAATTGGTGCTTTTACTTTGTAAACAGGAAGTGAACCTACCCTCGCTGTAGCTAGCTTTAAACCGCCGTTTTGACTGCTCTCGTCCCGTTAATGGCATTTAACCGTTCAATATGCCTTACCGGAGTCTTGCCAGCTCTGAGATCGGCCTGGTTCATTGTAAAACATTTATTTATTGATGTAAATGTGGTGTTTTCTGTGCGTACAGACCCCAAGGCAGTGCTGCTCTTCTGTCTAACCACAAACAAACTGCTGCTACAGCCACAATTGTTAGATTTCATCAATGAGACCAACATTTATCCCCTAAAAAGAGTTTAACCAGCCGGTGGTAAACCTCTAAAAGCCATCGGGTAAGTTAATTAGCGGTCTGTTCTCCTCGGGGTGACGGTGGTAGGCTGGCCGGCGGAGCACGTCAGGAGCCGGGCTGCTGCCTCTGTGATGAACCGGTCGCTGCTCGGACCTGGAGCTTCACTTCTCCGAAAAACATCGGGGCAAACTTCTAAACAGTCGTCTTTTGGATAAACTAACCGCACATTGGGGATCTAAACAGTTACTTTCTCTCATGAAAAAATATTAAAACTTAATAAAGTCACGTAATAACAGGCTTCAGCAGGAACATTTCTGTTGTCGGTCGTCGCTTCCAGTGACGACACTCATTGGCCAATCAGTGGAAGGCAGTCGGCTGACGTCACGCTTCGGCTCGCTTGGAACCAGGGCTGAGGTGATACCAAAAGTACCTGGTTGCAGGTACTACGTGCTAGTGGAAACACGCCATAAGTGATGTCATCACTCTTGGTGACCTCTGACCTCTGACCTCAGACCAGCTGCTGCTCCTCCCTCCTCCCTCCTCCCTCCTCCCTCCTCCCACCTCCCTCTGACCTTCACCTCCCTCTGACCTTCACCTCCCTCCTCCCTCCTCCCTCCTCCCTCCTCCCTCCTCCCTCCTCCCTCTGACCTTCACCTCCCTCTGACCTTCACCTCCCTCTGACCTTCACCTCCCTCTGACCTTCACCTCCCTCTGCTCCAGACCCCGTCTACTTCTGGCAGCAGACGCCTGATGACATCACAGTGAGCGTCCGTCTGCCCGAGGGCGTAACCAAGGACGACGTGAGGTTCCGGCTGACGGCGGACAGCGTCTCGGTGGCGGTGCGGGACTTCCCCCCCCTGCTGCAGGGACAGATGTTTGCAGCTGTGGACCCCGAGGCCAGCGCCTGGACCTTCACGGACGACAACAAGAGGTCGGTGTGACGTCATAGATCCATATAAGGAGGCTAGATGAGTCACCTGACGCTGCTGCGCAATGACACGGCAGAGCCACACGGCCGCCATCTTGGCTCAGTCTATCTATCTATCTATCTATCTATCTATCTATCTATCTATCTATCTATCTATCTATCTATCTATCTATCTATCTATCTATCTATCTATCTATCTATCTATCTATCTATCTATCTATCTATCTATCTATCTATCTATCTATCTATCTATCTATCTATCTATCCCTTTCTTTCTTTCTTTCTACCCCCTTTCTCTGTCTTTTTACTTCTTTCTTTCTTTTTTCTACCCCACTCTATCTCTGTCTTATCTACCTCTGTCTCTTTTTTCTTCTTTTGTTCTTCTACCCCCTTTCTTTCTTTCTTTCTTTCTTTCTTTCTTTCTTTCTTTCTTTCTTTCTTTCTTTCTTTCTTTCTTTCTTTCTTTCTTTCTCTGTCTTTCTTTCTATCCCATTTCTCTGTCTTTTTACTTCTTTCTTTCTTTTTTCTACCCCACTCGATCTCTATCTCTCTTATTTACCTCTCTCTATCACCCCCTCTCTCTGTCTCTTTTTTCTCTCTTTTCTTTCTTTCTTTCTTTCTTTCTTTCTTTCTTTCTTTCTTTCTTTCTTTCTTTCTTTCTTTCTACCTACCCTCTTTCTCTGTCTTTTTACTTCTTTCTTTTTCTTTCTGTCTACCCCTCTCTATCTCTTTCTATCTACCTCTTTCTATCTATCATACCCCTCTCTCTGTCTCTTTTTCCTCTCTTTTTCTTCTTTCTTCTACCGCATTTCTATGTCTTTTTACTTCTCTCTTTCTTTATTTCTACCCCTCTATCTCTGTCCTTTTCTTTCTTTCTTTTTTCTTTCTTTCTTTCTTTCTTTCTTTCTTTCTTTCTTTCTTTCTTTCTTTCTTTCTTTCTTTCTTTCTTTCTTTCTTTCTTTCTTTCTTTCTTTCTTTCTTTCTTTCTTTCTAACCCCTTCTATCTCTATCTATCTACCACTTTCTATCATCCCCCTCTCTCTGTCTCCTTTTTCTTCTCTTTTTCTTCTTTCTTTCTTCTACTCCCTTTCTCTGTCTTTTTCTTTCTTTCTTTCTTTCTTTCTTTCTTTCTTTCTTTCTTTCTTCCTACCCCTCTCTCTATGTAAATGCAATGATTTACATGTTTCCTGTCTGGAGGCCAACAACGACTCGTAACCATCCAGAGGCTGAAGGAGCCTCAGTCTGCGAATCCCCACAGGACGGAGACGACCTCGAACACAACACGCACTCGGGGACAAAGTCCTGCAGACGGGCCTGGGAGGGGCGGAGGGGGCGGGGCCTAACTGCCCGGGGCTGTTTACACCTGCGGGGATGTGACCTGTGACGTCGACGGGTCATAGAGGAAGAGACGGTCATAGACTAGAGCAGCATTTTTATGCAAATGAGAATGACTGATGCATCCTGGGTAATTTAGGGGCAGCACCCGGCATTTTTAAATTGCACTCAGCGGCTTTTTGTGTTTTGATGGAGCGTAGACTAACTAACAATCAATTTGAATGTTTTATTTTTTGTTTCTTTTGTAGCACTATGTCTCATATTATTTTGACACCCTCTTTGAAACCCACCGTTCACGCCATCTTGAAAAATTACAATTAATTAATCTAGCGGTATGCTCCTTTAGCCTCCCACAATGATCAATGACTCCACACAGTGGCCAGAAATGTCTGACCCAGACATCTACACGTATTTGGTGGAATCACCAGGTAGGTTTTGGCTAAGTGTTGTCTGTAAATAGCCTGTTAATAGCTGAACTTTTTGTTAGTTAGTTTGTCAAGCCAGTTAGGCTGAACTTTTCAATGGAGGGATGCCGGGCGCTGCCCCTAAATTACCCAGGATGCATCAGTCATTCTCATTTGTATAAAAATGCCGCTCTGGTCTGTGGTCACTCAGTGATGTCGCTTCCTGCTCGTTAACACCTTCTTCATGTCGTTCTCTGATGCTGCGTTCAGGGTCACGTCGTGTTTCACAGCCTGGTTGTTAGTGAGAGAGACAGAGTTCACTTGTTCACCTGTTCACCTGTCTGCGTGTGTCTCTTTTCTTTGTGAGGAAAAACTCTTGATTTATTTTTAGTTTCTTATTCTATCTCAGTTTTTCTGTGTGTGTGTCTGAAAAAATGAGAAAAATAAAAAACCTCCAGATCAGAGAGAAGGACGAAGGACGAACAGTGACGCTCCTCTACCTCACTAACACAACAGCCTCCTCCTCCGGCTCATGGTCGTCTTGTATCCCTCCGCCACACAAACTAGTTCCTGTTCCTTCTGGTTCATCCACAGAAAATATCAACACTTCAATTCAGTTTAATGTTACATGTGTAGAACAACTCATGATAATAATTAAGGGGAGACACTACAGGTGAATAGGGTAAACATTTCACCATGAAACTTCCCAAGTTTATCACTCACATTAAGACAAATATTTTTTGTATTACAAGTTTCGTCAAATTTTATGTTTAAACATGTAAATGAGGCAACATCTAATTAAATATGCACTAATTTGCATACCGAAATCTGAACGATGTATAAAGCCACTTTCAAAATTCTTGTTTTATTTTGTCACATATTAGAGTCAGAGGTTTTTACAGAGGAGGATTCTGGATATCTCTTTTTATCACTCTGTAAATGAGAAAATACTGTCACCAGCCCTAAAAAAATCCAATTTCGCCCTGTTTTTAATAATAAAATGTTGTATAAATGAGGCTGTGAATGATATATCAACAATCCCCTCTGTAAAAACCTTCAGAATATAGAAAGGGATCAAAGTGGAAGGTTTGGTGTCTGTAAGTGCTGCTGAAGTGGAGATTTCTAGCTCAGAGTCTGAGTCTGAAAAACTCTTTCTGAGAAAACGGCCTTTAAAGGCCCCATGCTGTGCACTTTTCTCTGGGTTTATTTACCTGCTGATATCCCTAACAAGATGTATCATTGGTTTTGAGTACCTGTGATCTGCTTAATATCGTCTATATTGCCCCTTTCTGTTGCCTCTTTCTGGAGCTCTAGCAGGCACAGGTCATTTGGCCAATCAGAAGAGAGAATGAGAACCTCTCCTCTGATTGGCTGACTGTTTTAGAGTGGCGTGTGGTTGGGCCAATCACAGGCAAGTAACTGAAACCTAAGCTGCATTCATAGAAATTGAAAAATAACAACTGGTCACGGTGGGCGGAGTTACCTTGTGTGTGACATCACAGAAAGGAGGAAGTGCTATCTGCTCGTCTTAAAGAGACAGTTCCTACAAATGGGTGGTGTGTGTTTCTCCGTTTATGACCAGTTTGATGCATGGGACAGTATATACGTGGCCCAGAGACCTCCCCAAGCATGAAAAAATAACCAAAATCACATTTTTCATGCCATGGGGCCTTTAAAGACTTGGACTGTAAAATTACATAGATTGTTATTGTCAACCGTACTTTTATGATTTGTTGCGGATACGAAGGAAATGACAATTTTTGGAGACAAAGAGACAAAATGAAGTAAAATAAAAAACCTTAATGTGGATTTTCTACCATTTCTTTTGACTTTTCTGAAAGAATACATGTTAAGGAAGAAAAATAGCCCAAAATTGACCAGTACGTGTTTTTGCGTGTAGTGTCTCGCCTTAACACACGTCCTATGGAGGCAGGTTTTATAACTAAAGGTCACACTCACATCGCTCCGTCCCTTTTGTCTACATTCCACCTCCAGGATGAATACATTCAAACCTTCATGTGAGTTTTAATTAAATTCTAATGTATTCCTGTTTTTCAGCTTCGTTTTCATTCTTCACTGACACACACGTCTGTGCTGCGTTCAGGGCCCAATGTAAAGAACGACACTGTGCAGATAATTACTGCCGGTGATTAAATGAGCTGTGAAGAAACAATAATTAATTATTATTATTATGTCATCAGTTTGAGTTTCATAATTAAAATAATAACAACACAAACAAACGTTAACGTGGCGATAAATCAGTTTTAATCTGTGACAGGAAACTGGAAATGGAATTATTATTTACTATTTGTGTGTGTCTCTGTGTGTGTGTGTGTGTGTGTGTGTGTGTGTGTGTGTGTGTGTGTCTCTGTCTATGTGTGTGTGTGTGTGTGTGTGTGTGTGTGTGTCAGCCTGGAGTTGACCCTGCAGAAGCGCAGTGCGGGGGCCGTGTGGTCGGAGCTGGTTCTGGGCGACCGGAGAGGAGAACACGTGATGAGCGAGGAGCAGGCGGCGCTGATCCACCAGAGACTGAACCACCTGACCGCCGACGACCTGGTGAGGCCCGATGATGTCGTCACGCTGAGTGACATCACACCGAGCTTAGAGACGGACCAGAGTCCTTCAGCTGCAGCATCCAGTTTGTTCATATTTTAGTTAGTTAGTTAGTTTTATTTGTCCACGATGTGGAAATTTGTTTTTGGTCTCATAAAAAACAACAGGCAAGACATACAGTATACAGTATATATGAGAACAGTTAGTTAGTATTTCCACCTTAACTCTGTAGGATTTCCACCTTAACTCTTCAGGATTTCCACCTTAACTCTGTAGGATTTCCACCTTAACTCTTTAGGATTTCCACCTTAACTCTTTAGGATTTCCACCTTAACTCTTTAGGATTTCCACCTTAACTCTCAAGTATTTCCACCATAACTCTTCAGGATTTCCACCTTAACTCTTTAGGATTTCCACCATAACTCTTTAGGATTTCCACCTTAACTTTGTAGGATTTCCACCTTAACTCTCTAGTATTTCCACCATAACTCTTCAGGATTTCCACCTTAACTCTGTAGTATTTCCATCTTAACTCTGTAGTATTTCCATCTTAACTCTGTAGGATTTCCACCTTAACTCTGTAGGATTTACACCTTAACTCATCAGGATTTACACCTTAACTCATCAGGATTTACACCTTAACTCATCAGGATTTACACCTTAACTCTGTAGGATTTCCATCTTAACTCTGTAGGATTTCCATCATAACTCTTCAGGATTTCCACCTTAACTCTTTAGGATTTCCACCATAACTCTGTAGTATTTCCACCTTAACTCTTTAGCATGTTGTAACAAAGAGTTAAAAAGACATTCATCAGACTTGTATTATATTATGTTATGTTATGTTATATTATGTTATATTTAAGCAATATATATATTGCTTTTATAAAACGTTTACCAATAAAGGCAATATGAAAGAGGAATACGCAATCAATTTCACGTAGTTTTATTCAACCAGAAATACATATTATCCAATAAAATAGCCTCACTGTGAAAAAAACTAGTCCCACCTCTCCAGACGTTAGCTCCAAGTAGCTCTGCATCTCGTCTTTTCCTTTGCATTTTTTCAGGTGAAAGTCACTGCTCAGTCCCCTCTACCGTTGTTAACCCTCTGGAGGTGAAAGTTCACCTTAAACATGTGAATTCAACTACTTTAGTCCATTTTTTAACATCGTAAAAACATTGACTGTCTTTTGCTACGGACTGCAACAGTCCGTTGTCATGGATACATGACAACAACTTCCATTCATACCAGTCATACGTGCCTGAGGCGGAGTGATAGCCTACGCTGGGATAAGGCTTTAGAATAGTAGCCGTGGTATCCACAAGTTTCCGAACGTCATCTATGGTCAAAACTGGCTTCCGGTTTGCCGGTTTGGTGGAATTTTACCTTTACGTTTCCATGGTTTTCAGGCGTTGTCATAGTTGCGGTAAACGCATGGATCTATTAACGCCGGCTTTTAACACAAATGTCAATTTGTGTGATATCCACTGTTAAAAGCTGCTGTGATGATCCATGCGCTTTACAGATTTTCATTGGGGGGGGGGGGGGGAAAAATCCATGCATTTACCGCGGCTACTGAAACCATGGAAACGTAAACATAACATTCCAAAACCGGCAAAACAGGCTTCGGAAAAAGGTGGGTATGCTCATTATACCACGGTTAACAACCAATCAGATCGCCGGATTTCACCTTTACGTTTTATAAATTATATTATATTATATTATGTTATATTATATTATATTATGTAGTTGTATGTGTTTCTATATTGAGCTGCTGTCGTCACAGACTCCCTCCATCCCTCTCTCCTCCTTCTCTCTCTCTCTGACTCACACATGAAACTTTCATGAGTTCGTCTTCGTCTCGTTTCCTCTGGAGATTCTCATGACCTTCTCCACCTTTTCATTAACCCCCCCCCACCCCCCATCCCCCCCCCCCCCCCCTCCTCCTCCTCCTCCTCCTCCTCTTGTCCTCTTGCTCTGAGTCTCTCTCTCCATCTTCCTCCTTCCTCTCTCTCTCTCTCTCTGGAGTCGCTCAGCTTCATGTTCAACACTGTTTTCAGCCACTTCCCCCCCCTCACCCCCCCACCCCCACCCCCCTCTCAGCCTCTATTAGCTTCATCCGGCTCCACTTGAACCAGCTCCTCGGCTCAGATCGGCTCCTTGACATGCTAATACAGCAGGAGTGGCTCTAACTCTTCTTCCTCGTCTTCTTCTTCTTCTTCTTCTTGTTCTGTGGTGTTCCTCAGGGCGGGGGTCTTGACGGGGACAAACCTCCCTGTAACTCTTCTTCTTCTGTGGTGTTCCTCAGGGCGGTCCCGACGGGGACAAACCCCCCTGTAACTCCCAGGAGCTGGAGGACTGTGACGGCTTCCCGGAGGACAGCTCCAGCCTCACGCGCTTCGACGGAGAGACTCTCAGACCCACTCAGGTGGTGAGTAGCCCCGCCCACTTTCTCTATCTAGCCACGCCCCCTTTCGCTCTCTAGCCCCGCCCCCTTTGGCTATCTAGCCCCGCCCCCAGTGGTGTAGTACTAAAGTAAATGTCAATGGTTCTCAAGTGGGAGGGTTGAGACGAGAGAAATTCTACCACTTTTTTACCAGTTTCTTCTCAATTTAAAAAAAACTTTTAACTATATACTATTTTTTACTTTTACCACCTTTTTTTTATTATTGTTTGACTATTTTGTTGAAATTTCACCACTTTTCCTAGAATTTCTTAAAGAATTTTTTTTTTACCAATTTCTTCTAAAAAATGTTACTTTTTTGAGAAATGTTCTGTAGGATTTCCTCCTTAACTCTTTAGGATTTCCACCTTAACTCTGTAGGATTTCCACCTTAACTCTTTAGGATTTCCACCTTAACTGTTTTTTTGTTGAAATTTTACCACTTTTCCTAGAATTTCTTTGAGAAATTTTACCAATTTCTTCTAAAATTTTTAAAACTTTTTTTTTTCTTAGAAATTGTACCACTTTTTTTTGAGAAATTTTACCAGATTTTTCTAAAAACTTCAACTTTTTTGGAGAAATTGTAACACTTTTTTCCAGAAATGTAATAATTAATTTAAATGTACATTGATTGTTTGTGTATTTCTGGTGTTTGCTTCAAAATTTTGTCCAATGGGGGTCCGTGGTTTAATTTGTGTCAATTTTGGAGTCCTTGATGTAAAAAAGTTTACCCACCTAAAAAGCAGTATACCCACTACAAAAAATTAGACTACACCCCAATACAATAAAAATAGTAATATACAACATCTATACACATGAACAACACAGAGAACCTGTTAGTAGTATTATACTGTTGTAGTTAATGAAGTGCAAAGAACTCTAGAAGCACGAGGGACAGATGAAAAAACAAAAACAAAATGCCATAGTTTATAAATGTTTTATGGAGAATTTATTTATTTATTTAACACATTTATTCATTTTTTCTCAACAGCAACATGACATATACATTTTCTTTCATGTACATTTTTTTCCCTTTTACAGCTGCGCATCATCTTTACACTTATATTCAAGAATCATGTAAGAAAACAGTTCAAATACATAACTATACATTTCAATATATATATATATATTTATATATATATGATAAGATAAAATAATAATAAATAGAAAATAGTAACAATTACATAAATTCAGAGAAAGGGAAGGAATAAAAATGAGATAATAAACAAATAAACAGAGCCTGACGAAGCTGTTCCTCTATTAAATCTTGATCTTCTTTCAAATTCCTGTCTTGTGCAGTTCGTAGCCACAATACATGAGGGTTTATTTTTTTTACATGGTTATACTTTTGCCACGATACCGGCACCTTGACTTCTGCTGTGCACGGGCATTTTTCTATTTTTAGATAAATGAACAAATAACAAGAGTCTGAATTGGTAGTTTGGACTTTCTAACAGGTTTCCTACAGTGAAGCAGGTCTGAATCTGTTTCCTCAGCTGCTCCGACGACGTTTTCAAATCTCTGCCTCATATTTTTCATTTATTCCAGTTTTTTATTGGTTCAAGGTGAGAAACGACCACATGTGTTTGATCAGGTTCGTTCAGGTCGAGACACCAGAACTTCCTCCTGTCCTTATATGGACGTGAGGAAGTGACACGATGTCTTCTCTTTTTTTATGCTTTTAAAAAACAAAATGAGCACAAAGAGCTAAATGAAAACTCTCTGAGCCGCTGACGTCGTGTGTGTGTTTAGAAAACAGAGAATAATGAGAATAAGTTCATGTTTTCATATTTTTCCCCTCTTTTTACAAAAAGCCCCATTGAGGAGCGTGTGGACATTAGTGCAGGTCACTTTGTCTCACTCCCACTGGACGGCGCGCGTGTGTATGTGTGTGTGTGTGTGTGTGTGTGTGTGTGTGTGTGTGTGTGTGTGTGTGTGTGTGTGTTGAACCTTTTCATGATGTAATGAAAGGCTGATAATGAAGACAGAGACAGAGGGAAAGAGCTGCAGCAGCTGATGGATAAAAGCTCTTTATGCTGCAGACGGAGGAGAAGCTGCAGCCTGACGGACGTGAAGGACGACTGTTCACATGTGTAGCAACATGTGAGAGTGTGTGTGTGTGTGTGTGTGTGTGTGTGTGTGTGAGAGTGTGTGTGTGTTCCCTCCTCTTTGTGTCACCTCACCGCTGCAGCCTCTCTCTAACCTTGTGTTATAAAGGGATAGTTGAACATTTTGTCAAACTGGCCCATTGCCATAATATAATCCCTATAGTCATAGCAGTAGGTTCGTTACCTTTAATTGTCGGTGCAAGCTATTTTTAGAATGGCGGAGCAGAGCCGTGAGCTGCTCAGAGCTACGCTACGGAGGCTCATTATGGGATTTCTTGGTTTCACCTCATCAAACTCATCAAATACACAATCCAACAACTCCACAAGTTGTGACCTGCACATTCACCACGCTATGAGATAATAACACAACGTTACCAGACAGAGTTGTTTTAGAGGTAAATACAGAGACTGCTTGATGAAACACTGCCCCTGAAGGCAACGCGCATCAGCGGTTTTGCATGTATTTCCCTCTAAAACAACTCTGTCTGGTAACGTTGTGTTATTATCTCATAGCGTGGTGAATGTGCAGGTCACAACTTCTCCACCAGAGCGTTGTGGAGTTGTTGGATTGTGTATTTGATGAGTTTGATGAGGGAAACCAAGAAATCCCATAATGAGCCTCCGTAGCGTAGCTCTGAGCAGCTCACGGCTCTGCTCTGCCGTTCTAAAAATAGCTTGCACCAACAATTAAAGGTAACAATCCTACTGCTATGACTATAGGGGTTATGGCAATGGGCCAATTTGACAAAATGTTGAACTATCCCTTTAAAACCCTCGCCTCCGTCCGTGAGTCCGTCTCTTCTATGGTTCTGATCTGATCCGAGCTGAAAAGATGTGATATGCTTTCTGTGTGTGTGTGTTCACCAGAGGAGGTCTGTGACTCACATCCACTGTAAAACCTCTTATAATGGTGTGTGTGTGTGTGTGTGTGCGTGTGTGGAGGATAAGAGGCTTTGATCAGAGACAAGATTGTAAAACCGAACCTTCGTGTTATTATTTATAGAAAAGATATGAATTCAATCTTTTCATTGTTAAAGATGAAAGATGTGATTCTGTAGTCAAGAGGAGGAAATCCACACACACACACATGACATCATGTTTGTATAAAAGACATTTATAGACACTAAAATGTAAACTAACAGATTATCACCATGAAAGCAAGTTTTGTCAAATGAGACAATATCTAATTAAATATGCACTCATTTGCATTTATTTCCAGAACAGAAACCTGAACAATGGATAAAGCTACTTTGTTTTATTTTGTTGACATATTACAGTCTTTAGTTTTTACAGAGGAGGATTTTGGATATCTCTTTTTATCACTCTGTAAATGAGAAAATACTGTCACCAGCCCTTAAAAAACATCTAATGTCTCCATGTTTTTAGTAATAAAATGTTGTATAAATGAGGCTGTGAATGATATATCAACAATCCCCTCTGTAAAAACCTTCAGAATATAGACAGGGATCAAACTGGAAGGTTTGGTGTCTGTAAGTGCTGCTGAAGTGGAGATTTCTAGCTCAGAGTCTGAGTCTGGAAAACTCTTTCTGAGAAAACGGCCTTTAAAGACTTGGACTGTAAAATGACATACAGTAGATTGTTATTGTCAATCCTACTTTTACAATTTGTTGCTGATACGGAGGAAATGACATCATTGTTCAGGAGAGAGAGAGCTTTACAACGATACTAACTTTTGGTGAATTTAGGAGAAATTTACAGACGAAAGCGACAAAAAGAAGTAAAATAAAAACCTTAAAGTGGATTTTCTACCATTTCTTTCCACTATTCTGAGAAAAAAAAGACACGATAAGGAAGCAAAATAGCCCAAAACCTCAAAATTGATCAGTGCATGAAAAACCAATGTTTTTACCTGTCGTGTCTCACACCTTAATGATAATTGACATAATTAACAGTTTAAGGGAACGAGGAAGGTGAGAGTTTATTGGCTGGTTATTTCACCAGATACAAGAAAAACAAACTCCGTCAAACTAATTAAAGTTAATTAACAATCAATATTGAAGTTGTAGGTGAGTAAACAGCAGCAGAGACTCCAGGTGTCATGGTAACAGACACCCAGAGAGCAACATCTGGCCCAACAGCTGCTCAGATTCACATCACAATGTTTTTTTTATTGTGTGTGTGTGTGCATACGGTTAAGCCCTGAATATCAGAGAAATATTAATTACACCATTAATGTGGATTTAATTAGTTAGTCTCCAGCTCTGCAGAGACTCACTGTTCAACTCTGTGATGTCATGTGGACGTGAACTTGATTGGCCGTTTCACTTGTTTTATGATTAAACTTTTCTTTTTCAAATTTAAGTTTAAAGGGATAGTTGAACATTTTGTCAAATCGGCCCATTGCCATAATCCCTATAGTCATAGCAGTAGCAGGTTCGTTACCTTTAATTGTCGGTGCAAGCTGTTTTTAGAACGGCGGAGCAGAGCCGTGAGCTGCTCAGAGCTACGCTACGGAGGCTCATTATGGGATTTCTTGGTTTCCCTCATCAAACTCATCAAATACACAATCCAACAACTCCACAACGCTCTGGTGGACAAGTTGTGACCTGCACATTCACCACGCTATGAGATAATAACACAACGTTACCAGACAGAGTTGTTTTAGAGGTAAATGCAGAGACTGCTTGATGAAAAACTGTCCCTGAAGGCAACGTGCATCAGCGGTTTTGCATGAATTTCCCTCTAAAACAACTCTGTCTGGTAACGTTGTGTTATTATCTCACAGCGTGGTGAATGTGCAGGTCACAACTTGTCCACCAGAGCGTTGTGGAGTTGTTGGATTGTGTATTTGATGAGTTTGATGAGGTGAAACCAAGAAATCCCATAATGAGCCTCCGTAGCGTAGCTCTGAGCAGCTCACGTCTCTGCTCCGCCGTTCTAAAAATAGCTTGCACCAACAATTAAAGGTAACAAACCTACTGCTATGACTATAGGGATTATGGCAATGGGCCAATTTGACAAAATGTTCAACTATCCCTTTTAAACCTTGACTTCCGGTCTGCTTCTTTATTCCAGTCCAAACACACACACATACACACTCATTAGGTTAATTAGCGATGTAAATGACCTGTAGGTGTGAATGTGAGTGTGTGAGGTTGTTTGACCCTGTGACCTGGTCCAGACCATTAAGTCCAGTCTTCAGTCAGAGTCGAGTCGTGTTGTTGTGTTGTCGTGTTGTGTTGTGTTCAGGCTCCAGCTTCTTAAACACAAACCTCTGACCTCATGTCTGGTGTTTTCATCAGCTCTTATTTTGAAGGGGCCTATCTGTGTTCTGCAGGAGGCGTTCAGGTTTAAAAGGTTTAAAGTTAATCTGTTGGACGGAAACTGGAGCTGCGTGTAGATCTGGTCTGATCTCTGCAGGAAACTCGGAGATAAAAACTCAGGATTTGGATTAAAAAACTCTTTTTGCAGTGAGTTTGTAAACAAGGAAACAGAAGAAGAAACTCAGAGCTGATGATGAAAGATGAAAGAAATAAAAAGATGTTTTTATGAATAAACCAGGTGACTCACTGTTAAACTGTTCATCCATAAGATCAATATTCTCTCTTTTGTTATTAAACCCAAATATTTTTTTCATTTTCATTCATTTCTTTATTTATTGAGTTGGGACAATGCGCCAGACTTCCCAAGGCAGGTTCCTAGACATACAACATAAACACAGGAAACTTTAAAACCTCGCGACTACACATCATACAATGGACAAAACAGAACACAGACAGACAAAATAGGCAAAATAGAAAATAGGCAAAATAGATGCAGACAGACAAAATAAAAACAGATAATTTTAACCCACAGTTACAGAACAATGTACCGAAAGCCCTTGGAACAGGCATCAGATTAAAAGCAGTATTTAAGCTTTATGGGTACATGTCTGATTTGTTTTTAACCAATGTTTGAGATTTTTTTTAAAGAATGAGGAGTTGTTGCAGTTTCTGATGTGTGATGGTAACTTTTTCCAGGACTGTGTTCCTCTTACAGAAAGACCTGACAAAATTTTGTTCTATGCCTCAGTACAACATTACAATCACCTCTTGTTAAGGCTCTGGTTCTTTGCCTTTTTTTTCTGAATGAATTCATTCAGTGGTGGGGGGGCAAGTGCATTTAAAACTATGAAAATGAGGCAAACATCCATAAAAACCTGATAACTGTCGAGGTCAAGAATGTTAAACTTTTTTTTAAAACATTACAGTAATGAAAGTGAAGAGGTTTCCTGTCCAAAATCTTAACTGCCTTTTTGAAGAGAGACTTGATGGGTTTTATATACTTTCTGTTGTGTGTGTCCACGTTGTAAAACAATAATTTATGTGTGAGAATATCATGGCATGCATATAAACTTTAGCCGTCTTGGAGGTAAAACACAAACACAAACTCTCTCAGGTCACAGCGTCTGCAGATGATTCTGATATTTACATGTTGAACCCCTGGAGAGAAAGAAAAGGAGTCAGAGTCTGATGATGTTTGTCTGGTTCTGGATCTGGTTCTGGTTCTGCAGCTCTGTGGTTCTGACCCGGGCGACTCCGGCTCGGCGTCAGTCACCGAGCTGCACTGACAGACTGTCACAGTAAACTGAAACTCTGACAGAGGAGACAGAGAGAGTGGAGGAGTGATGAGTTTCTAAACGGCCCTGTCACCGTGGGCAACTGTCAATCATCAGCCGTCAACTGTGAGCTGCTTCCTACAGAGAGTGTCAGCTGAGGGGGAGGAGGGGGGTGGGGGGTGCTGTCACTTTACACCAACAGAACAGAAACAAACGGCAGCAAAAAATAAAATTCAACTGTTTTTATTTTTGATCAATATTGTGAATCTGATCAGCTGATACAGAGTCAATGAGTCGTGTCCAGTTTATGGTGAAATGTTCCTTTAAGTTCCAGATGAAACGGTGCATTCAGACCCGTCTGTCACCGGAGCATCAGGATGTTCTGCTGTATCAGTTTCATCATGATGACCTTTGACCTTTTCATAGGCGACAGTAGGGATGTCACCATTATAGAATTTCTTGGTACGATTATTGTCAGAGAAATAATCACGGTGTAACGATTATCATGATTATTATACATTAGTTAATTTCACAACACTATTAATTAATAGTCAAAATATAATTATATTACTAATTATTTACACAAAATATTTTAAGTATCTTTTAAAATATGACCAATTATTAACCCTCCAAGGGAAGTGTTTGAAATATTCAAGACCATGACCATATTTGGAGACATGTTGAGATTATAATGGGTGTGTATTGCACGGAATGTTCGTGTCAGAGTGGGTGACATCATCGGTTAGAGTGGGAGAGAGGCCAAACAAATTCCAGATTTTTTCTCTTTCCACACTTCTCCCGGACACAATTTACACTCTACACACATGATTTTTTCCAAATTTGTAGACAGACTCGTTCTGTCTCTCACCATGTGCTCAAAATATCAGAGAGACTCACAGAATTTGAATTGTCAGCCTCTGAGTGCGGTCACGTCTGTCTCTGCTCCTCATTGACTCCAATACAAAGATTTTGTAGAGAGAAGCAGAACGGACCGATGTTTTAAACTCGCAAGTGTCTCCAAAATATTTACTGTAGAAACACCAAAATCACACCAAATCGTTCAGGAAGTCCTTACAGCGATGACAGTCTGTGTTTTTTTCCGATAGGAGCTACCGTTTTGTCAGAATAAGTCCAAATGTGAGACCAGTGCAGAGGCAGAAAATCGCTCTTTTTCTCCACGTTTCTGTCTGTCTCAGCCTGGAGGGTCACTATCGTCATTGGCAACCACTTCAAGTTGCCGTGGTAACCTCTGATCCTCAGGCCAGAGCTCGTTAAGGTTCATAAACAATCCACCTGGAGCTCGTTAACATGTTTATAAACACACACACAGGTAACCTAATGTGATTACAGCTCCTCAGTATCAGTGCTCAGTATTGTGGCTCGTCCTTGCTCCGCCCACTCACCTGTGACCTGTGTGTGTGTGTGTGTGTGTGTGTGTGTGTGTGTGTGTGTGCAGGTGAACCTGAGCAGCCATCAGTACCTGTTCACGGTGCAGGTGAACCCGTCTGAGATGCCGTGTCTCTGTCTGCGTCACGACGTGGACGCTCTGGTGTGGCAGCCCCGCCCCCAGGAGCCCGGCGCCATGTGGGAGCACGTGGCCACGTTCAACGCCCTCGGTGAGACACACACGCACACACACACACACCACAGCCCTGAGTGATGCATTCAGGTGCTGACACAGTAGTAGGACGTCTGGGGTCTCCCACTGACTGTCCCAGGGGTCAGGACCAAGAAGCAGCGTTTTGTTCTCATGTTGTCACCTCCTGATGATGTCATAACACAAGCCCCGCCCCCGACCTGCTAAAAGCTTTTCTGTTTGACATTATTACTGAATTATTACATCTTTTTGTTCCTTTTTAAACTTGATTTCTAATTATTTTAATCCTATTCATGTTATTTATTATGATAATTTTTTTAATTGTTAGTGATTTATTCATTCATTTTAATTTAAGTTTTTATTTATTTATTTCTAAACTCTTTTATTGTCAATCTGCTTCCTTTATTGTCATATCTATAAAAAGTACTTTGCAGGACAGAAAATCTATTAATTCATTTCTTTGAATAGTTTCAGTATTGAAGTGAAGTGTGTCTGTTGGTGTGTGTGTGTGTCTGTTGGTGTGTGTGTGTGTGTGTGTTTTGGTGTGAGTGCGTCACAGCTGCAGTGACGTGTGATGTGCCCCTGAGCAAGGCACTCATAACCTCAACATGAGGAGCTGAGTCACGGTGTCTGTTGTCTTCCCTCAGTCTGTAGAGAAACATGAGCTGGTGATGCGTTCAAGGACCAAGAACTTCACGTTACATCATCGTCTAATGTCACATTATAGATCTGTTTGTCATAATCTGTTCTATTAAAGATTATTATACCAGTGATACCAATATATATCAATGATAGATAGATAGATAGATAGATAGATAGATAGATAGATAGATAGATAGATAGATAGATAGATAGATAGATGGATAGATAGATAGATAGATAGATAGATGGATGGATGGATGGATGGATGGATGAATGAATAGTTAGATGGATGGATGAATGGATGGAGGGGTAGAAATAAAGAAAGAGAGAAGTAAAAAGACAGAAATGGGGTAGAAGAAAGAAGAAAAAGAGAGAAAAAAAGAGACAGAGAGAGGGGTATGATAGATAGAAAGAGGTAGATAGAAAGAGATAGAGAGGGGTAGACAGAAAGAAAAAGAAAGAAGTAAAAAGACAGAGAAAGAGGGTAGAAAGAAAGAAAGAAGAAGACAGAAAGGGGTAGAAGAAAGAAAGAAGAAAAAGAGAGAAAAAAGAGACAGAGAGAGGGGGATGATAGATAGAAGGAGGTAGATAGAGATAGAGTGGGGTAGAAAAAGAAAGAAGTAAAAAGACAGAAATGGGGTAGAAAGAAAGAAGAAAGTAAAAGAAAGAAAGGGATAGATAGATAGATAGATAGATAGATAGATAGATAGATAGATAGATAGATAGATAGATAGATATTGATAGTATATATCTCTCTCTCTCTCCTCAGGTTACGTTCAGGCGTCCAAACGTGACAGGAAGTTTGCGACCTGCGCTCCGAACTTCTCCTACGCCTCGTTGTGCGAGTGTCTCCGCCGGGCGTTCATCTACCGGCAGCCGTCGCCCGTGGAGACGGTGCTCTTCAACAGGAAGCAGGGGCGGCAGGTGGGTCAGGTCGCTAAGCAACAGGTGGCGAGCCTGGACTCAGACAAAGCCATCCTGGGCTTCAGAGCCACCAACGAGAGACTGTTCGTCCTGACGTCCAGTCACCTCTTCATCCTGAAGGTCAACAACGACTAGTCAGCTTTCATCCTCAGAGGAAGTCGAGTCATTCCACACCAGAAGAGTTGGACAGGAAACTGGTTCTGGACTCACTCTCATCATATATATATAGTATATATATAAATATATGAGCTGAAGCTTTTGTAAACAGAGTCAGAGATTAAACCTTCATCAACTCACTGGTTCTCATGAATCATTTCGTTTATGATGTTTGTGTTCTGGTGTCTCCTCCTCTTGTGTCTCTAAAGCCGTTTTCCCACTAAAATTAGCGGGTCGACGCAGGTTTTTTAAACGCGGGTCGACCCGCTAACAATCGGCATTTGGCCCCTGTCCCATTGACCAAAATGAGCCGAGTCTGACCCCCCGCGGGGGGATCAGACAGAGCAACTAGTTGCCCTGCTCTCATCCATGGTGCGAGAAACGCTGTCATGCCACAGCCGCCCGCCGCGGAGGTCTGGCTGACCTGGAGCACCAGGACCGCGGAGGACAGAGAGTCTGCCGCGGCCATATGACGACGGTTCGTCCGCGACACAACACGTCAGTTAAACAGACTGTCACTTCTTTTCTTTTTTTTCAATCGTTTTTGGTCAGTGTTCTTTGATCCCAGTCTCGAGTGAGAGCAGAGCTTTGTTTTGGTACGTGATGTGAGACACGACCGGCGCGATGACGTGGTGTCACGTAACGCTCAACGTCATCACATAAATTAGCGGGTTGACCCGGGTCTGGCGTTCCCACTGCAAGCCGATCGGAGCCGAGCCGATTAAAGGCGATTTTAACCTGCGTCGCTTGCCGAGTCGTTTGACCCGCTGCGCCTTTCCCACTGCCACCAAAGGCCGAGTCGTTAGCGGGTTTAAACTGGTTTTTTGGCCAGTGGGAAAGGGGTATAACCCTCCTCTCCTCTATGTGCATTTGTGTCCAACAAAGCCGGTGAGACTCAGACAGACTCAGAGCCAGTTGTTGTGATTCTGGTTCTGGTTCTGGTCTGGTTCTGTCCCATTCCTATTACAGCACCGGTCCGGGGACACAATAAAGCGAGGGACCGGTTGGGGCCTTTAGTTGTTCTTCTTCTTGACTTTAGAAGTTGTGCAGACAGCTTCCTGTTTTGAGTTTGTTTGGTTTATTAGAACGTCAATATCACATGATTCACATGGTATTGATCATGTTAGCTTAGCATTAGCCTTTATCCAGGTCCCTGTCCTCCAGAAACACCTCCTGTTGTTTTGTGTGTTTGTGTGTTTTCCTCTGCTGCAGGGATCTGGTCCCTATGAGCCACCGTAGTTTCTCCATGTAGCAGTTTATTGCTTCATTACTCACATTTGTAATTCCATGAAAACACATGCGGGATTAGAAATGAACAGATTTCTGTGAATGAGTGATGGATTTACTGCTGCGCTGATGGCTGATATGGTAGTACAGTGTCAGATGGTCTGTGATGAGGGGGGGGCTCAGAGGAAATCCCTCTTCTTGGCTGATTCTACAACCATCAAGGATTCATCTCCATAAATTTACATAAACATGTTGGAGACAGAGCTGCTGGAGCTTCCTCCTCCTCCTCTTCCTCTCCGGTCGCTGCAGGATGTTTCTGGACCCGAGGCCGATCATGGAGAGCAAACACATTTCCTGCAGCTTTGGTGAATCAAAAACCGCTGCGGTAAACAAGACGTCTCCTCAGCAGCAGCAGCAGTGACGTTTTTCATTTTCCCTCCTCTTTGTGAGAAACTGAGGCAGAAGATTCAGACTCTCTCTCAGACACTAATGGAGTTTTTTTTTTTACTTCCTCCTCTTTATGTTTTCTCCGACTGGAACATGAGGAAAATGAAGAGGAACAGAAGCAGCGGAGGGTTTTACAGGGTCCGTTATAAACACTCAAACACAACATCAGCACCTGAAAGCAGCAACCGTGTGTTTTCAAACTGAGATGAAGGTGAAAGGTGATGAAGAATGAAGATGAAACCACCTCACAGCTCTGATCGGCCCATGGCTCCTCCTCCTCTTTGACCATATTTGGATTAGCTGAGAGTTGTGGGGGGCGGAGTCAAAGGAGGCGACGTCCATCTTTATTTATGCTACACTACTACTACTAGCCTACTACTACTACTATGCTACTCTTTTCCACCAAAAAGAACCTGGTGCCTAACTGGTTCAACTCAAGAACCAGTTTGCTTGTCCACTGGTACGAAGGGAGCTGCTGCTACTACAGTTGTAAACGGACCTGAAAATTAAAACCTGGTGTGACCAACATGGTCCGTCTAATTATTGATAATTCTCAGCCTAAACCTGGCTGAAAAAAAAGAAAAAAGGAAGCCATCTTCATCGCAATCGCCACGACCCGCACCTATGTTTTCACAGCGATATGTTTTGATATGAACGTTAGCTGTTGTTAGCCACTGCCTGTGGCTCGGCTACTTAGCTTAAACCGTGTTTACATTGATTACATAGCAGATAAACAAAGTTAAAGGGATATTCCGGTGTAAATTAAACCTATGGTCTAACACACAGAGTTAGACCCCCCGAGAGAGATCAAGTCTACCGCCGCTAGCTTCTTGTAGCAATTTCAGTGAAGACCGCATGATAACGATACACTGCTGTCGATGCCTCCACCAGCAAACCGCCATCAAAAAGCTGCTCATAGCCACAAATAACAGCACCAAACTACATCACCAGTACAAACAGGGTCCCAGCCCATAATATGAGACATGAAACACTGCTAGCTTGGTTTCTATTGAAAAGAGACCAAAACACAACTCACACACTCTGCTCCAGCCGCTTGCTAGTTGTGGAAAAGCCCTGACGAGTCGATCACCGAGTGCATCAGTGTTCCTCTCTGTTTCTAACAATAACTATTAAGTGTTGAACAGAGAAATGAACAGTTAATGAGATGATCAAATTATCACAGTCATAAAAGCTGCTGTGTTTTAGGAACTAAACGTCTCTTTACTCTTTACGTTTCTACTGCACTCGGTGATCGACTCGTCAGGGCTTCTGCATCAGTAGGAAGCAGCTGGAGGAGAGTGGGTGAGTTGAGTTGTGGGGGTTTTGGTCTCTTTTCAGGCAAAGCTAGAAGGTGTTTGATGCCTTGTATTATGGGATGGGACCCAGTTTGTACTGTTGATGAAGTTTGGTGCTGTTATTTGCGGCTATGAGCGGCTTTTTGATGGCGGTTTGCTAGTGGAGGAATCGACAGCAGTGTTTTATTATTGTGCGGTCTTTTGCTTAAGTTTCTACAACTAGAGAAGCTAGCGGTCGTTAGACTTGATCTATGGAGGGGGGGTCTAACTCGGTGTCACCGTGTGTTAGACCATGAGTCAAACTTACGCCGGAATATTCCTTTAATACGGTATCGCTACCATCTCTGTATATCTTTGCGCTGGTCCCCGGCCCTGGAGGAACCGGTTTTCATCTCTAGTCTAGACGATGATCAGCTCCTCGTCGGCATGGTTACTATGTCAATGGTGGTTTTAAAATAAGAACTCCCTCAACATCAGAAGAAGGTCCCTGTTGTCATGGTTACAGTAACAACAGCAGTTTTTTTTTAATGAGAATCCTGTGTCACCTTCATCATCCATCTGACTCGACCTCCTCCTCCTCCTGACGTCGTGGACCGACCCTTTGTTCCCATTATAGTTGCTACGACCACTGGGCGAGATGTCGCCTAGCAACAGAACCTGACATCACAGCGTCTCGTCTCTGTCGTCTCTGAGTGTCGAGGAGCTGAAACCAGATAAATGATCTGAGTCTGATGGGGGCGGAGCTCCGTTACCGTGGCGTTGCGTCGCCTCCTCTCTGCTCCAATCAGCTTCATCCCTCACTGTGTCTCTTGTGTTTTCACTAAAATCCCCTTTCACTTCCAGTGTTTTGATCTGATTAGTGGTGTAACTGAGTCGGAGCCAGGGCCGTTGTATAGGGGAGAAAGGTGATGATAATTCTAGGGGCCCAGCGCCCAGTGGGGCCCATAAAAAACCCCAGTAGTCTAATCTTTGTATGACTGATTTATTCTGCGTAAGACCCTGACTAATACTCATAGTACACTGTAAAAACTCAACATCTTTCCAAGAATATTTGTCTTATTTCTTGTCCAAATGTCTCATTTCTAGTCAAAACTAATCTCTTTCCACTTAAAATAAGACTCATTACCTAAAAATGATCATCAATCATTTTCACTTAAATTCACAATAAATAGAATAATCTGCCAGTGAAAGTAAGTTGTTTGTGCTTGTAATAGGCTAAGGAAGAAAAACTTGCTCCACTATCAGATTTTTTCTACTTATTCCAAGTGAAAATCTGCTTGAAAGAAGTAAAAAGTGTCTAAAAACAAGCTACTTTTAATATGATGTGCCTGATTTTAAGTAGAATGAGATTTGTTTTGACTAGAAATGACATTTTGACTAGAAATAAGACAAATATTCTTGCTAAGATACTTGAGTTTTTGCAGTGTAATGCTGCATTAGCATCAAAACAAAGAAGGCTAAATAAAAAACGATAATACATACGCAGTCTAAGAAAAAAAAAGGAAAAGTTAGGGGGAGGGGCCCACTTTAGTATTCTTTAAGGGGGCCCAGAGTTCATAGCAACGGCCCTGGTCGGAGCTCAGTGTTTTATCTTCTCTACGTGACCTGGAGGCGTCGGCGCTCAGAGACACAACTTACCAAAAATCAATACGTTTGATCGGCTGCAGATGCTCAACTGCCGAACTTTAAAGGCACAGAAATATGATTTTATAATAAAATATTCAGATTCAGAATCAGAATTACTTTACTGATCTCCGGAGGGAAATTTTTCTTCGTTACAAACTCCTGAATAGTCAGAGAAAATCACCAAACAAAAAGTGTGACATACAGAGTTGGAACAGGATCAAGATAGATACAGATATTATTACTAAAATAAAAGCAGAATAAGAACAAAATAAATAAGATAAAATAGGATAAGAATAGATAAATTATTTTACATACATGTACTTTATTGTTACAGTTACAGAGATGTACATGTATACTGTATTATATACAGAGCTCAGGTGTCCAGGAAGTTTGTTAATCAGGTGACGAGCAGCGACGCCAACAGCTCTGGGTCCTTTTTTTTTGTTTAAGCATGTGTTCATTAGTTTTTGTTTGCAAGTTACAGCAAATCAAACAAGACATTCTTACATGCAAGAAACAGAGCAAACTTTTTCTCCCTATTCTCCCTCCCTTCCCCTCTTCCAGTAAAGCATTAAAACTTTTTTTTTTTTTTAAACAAGATGAAAAGAAAGCAAAATGGAAGGAAAAAAATCAAATAAATAAATATAAATAGACAAATACAAATTACAGTTAACATGATGGATTGTAAGGGCGTTTCTCAGGACATTATATCACTAATTCTTCTCCCTCAGAGCCTCCTCCTGTTGAAGCAAGTCTTAAAAAACATATAAAAGGTCTCCAGATGTCACCAAATACATGATGTACATTATCTTTCTGGTTCCATTTGGTGCAGTAAGACAAGGCAATTTTATTAGTATAGCCCATTGTCTCAAAGGGCTTTAGAGCATCATAACAACATCCTCTGTCCTTATAGAGCCTCACGTCCACTGAGGAAAAACTCCATAGAAAACCCTTTAACAGGGAAAACCAGGATGTAATCTCTGACCTTTGACCCCCAGACGTCCTTTAAGAATAAGATCACAACGACATCAGAGAGAAAAGAGACAAAGCAGCTAAAAGCTACAGTTGTAACGATGATTGACTGATTGATCTGATTAGTCTGTGATTAGATTTTCTATGACAAAGAGGACGAGCTCGTCTCAGTGTGATGATGTCATCATGACCCGGGCTCAAGTGTTTACCTGAGACAACAGCAGCTGGTTTCAGCTGGTTTCCACTTCATCATCAGATTCATCTCAGTAGGCTGCAGCTACACACACACACACACACACACACACACACACACACACACACACACACACACACACACACACACATATTGACGTTTAGTTTCTTTCAGTGGTGTAGTCTAATGTTTTGTAGTGGGTAAACTGCTTTTTAGGTGGTAAACTGTACATAGTTGTATCACATAGACCGGTGGTTCTCAAACTTTTTTTATATCAAGGACCCAAAATTGACACAAATTAGACCACGGACCCCCATTGGACAAAACACCAGAAATACACAAATAATCAATGTACATTTAAATTAGGCGTAGCTACATTTTTGAAAGATTATAGAGAAATTTCTGGAAAAAAAAGTAAAGTAAAACAAAGTTTAAACATTTCTAGAAAATAGTTGTAAAAATTTTCAGCCAAAAAAAATGAACAAAAAAGTTTAAATTTTTTTTTAGGAAAAAGTTTTAAATTGCTTGTTTTTTTTGAAAAATCTGGTAAAATTACTCAAAAATTCTAGAAAAAGTGGTAAAAAATGTTTTAAAAATGATAGAAAAATGTGTTAAAATTTCTCAAAAGAGGGGGGGCAAACAATAATACAAAAGGGGTAAAATTAGAACAGAAAAATTGAGAAGAAACTGGTAAAAAATTCTCAAAAAAATTCTAGGAAAAGTGGTAAAATTAAAAAAGAAAAAAGAAAAAAATAATGAAAACAATAATTAAAAAATTCTAGGAAAAAGTGGTAAAATTTCCAGAAAAAGTTGGGGACCCCCTTGAACCCTGTCAACCCTCCCACTTTGAGAACCATTGACATTTACTTTAGTGAGATAGTTTTGTTGTACTGGTACATACTGAAGTATTTATGCGTTTTCAGTGGCTATACTGAGTAAACCTGAGTATCACATAGATACACCACTGGTTTCTTTCTCTATGTGCATGTGTGTTTCTTTTATGTTGAACCATCAGGGCCACCGTAGCCGATTTGGTAACAACCGCCTGGCTCTTTTTAAAATCCTGCACAGACACAGACACACGACGAGGATGAGTCACCTGGTTTCTCTTTGTTCCATCCCAACATAATGTCCTGAATATGATCAGAGCTCATACACAGAATTTATTATAGATAATACTGCTGAAAAGGAATCTGGTTTATTCCGGTCAGGACGCCACCGAGCGCCGGCCTCTGACTCACTGAGTCGCAGCTCGGTGTGTAACTGTGAATCTGAGCCCGAGGCCTTGAGAACACAAGCGTTGTGTGATTGAAGCCGTCGTGGTCGTCGCGGAGACGTCTCCTCTCCTCGCTGCAGGTGTGATTGTCACATTTTAAGATGATTAAAGCAAAAACAAACCCACGTTTCCTTCTCCTGGAGAGAAACGAGACACAGAGCGACGTCGTTGAGTTGATTGCACATTCTTCAGTAATGAATAGAGAGAACAGTCGCTGGATGAAGGGGGGTAATTAACAACCTGAACGTTACAGCAACATCGCTTTACAACAAAGACCATCACTCAGAGAAGAACGGTCTGAATGTAAAACAAACATCATTCAATGTTTCTAATTGTAGTGTACTACATGAAAATATACATTTTTCTCTCTGTGAAAGGTGTAATCATGGATTTAAAACACTTTAACAGAGTTTATATTTGGGGAAAGTATAAATAATCGCCTTATTGCAGAGAGTTAGAAAAGAGGAACAGACAGAGAAAAGCACATATTTGATTTTTATTCACATTCAACAAGCTATAAGATATAAACCGTGTCCCAATGCTGCATTTAGGACCAATAGTGACAATGGCTCCTCCTGGGACATGTTGGTCCATGATGTTACTATATAAAAATATTATAAAATATTATACATTCATTACTTTGACTGCTGTTGAGTCAGAGATTGTGAAATGTGAAGTTCACTTTCCTGCACAATAAATGTTTTTTGTTTGTAAAGGGACCTGCTACCCCATTGTATTAAATTGTGTTTTATATTCAACTGGGCCTAGTGCACACATACCTTGGTATTGTACATTCAATACTAAGCTATTCAAATAGCCTAATATACGTAGCTTACAGGATCATATATTCATGTTTCTTATTAAGGTAGGCTACAGTGAGTATGGCCGTGCCACTGCCATTTATTCAGACCCACGGCCAATATCAACAATGTCGGTCAATTGCATGATAATCATGAAGACAAACTGTTCAAATTGACATTTTAATTTATTTTAAACATAAATGTGGAAACAATTTTTTTTATTATTGTCTAATCAACACAAAAAAAAGTGTTCTGTTGAAGACCTTTGATGTAGAGTAGGCTAATCAGAAAACATGCTTCCATGTGGACCTTATCATCACATGTTTGCGAATGTGAATTAAAAAAGGATAAAATAAAATAAATGCTTTTTATGCTTTTTTATTGTTAGTTGTTAGTCATGTTCTCCCTATGAATGGACTGAAGTTACAGCTAACATTAGCTTAGTTAAATGGAGAAGCTAAAACCTGTATTAACACTACTGGTAGCTATTTATAGGCAAGTTTAGCCAACACAGCATCCAACTCATTAAAAAAAGGACAAGTTACCACCTCCGTTACCAGATTCATTCATCTTCCTTTGGCTCTGCAGCCAGGTCCAGTTGGAGCCTTGTTCCGCCATTTGTTTTGACATCAATCAGTAAATTGCTCTGTAAGGAGGAAGTGCCAAGTTTGGCTTGTAGCTACACTCTTTTAGCACCAAATTAAAAGGAGACACTTGGGCTGTCTTTACACTTCTACAAGGTTCAATTCTAATTTTTTCCTCTCAAGTGGCACGGATCAGATCTGTAACATGAATGTGTAAACAGGAAAAAAAACCTCTTTCCATGCAAGCAAAGCTGTAAATGCAGATACCAGATATGACCAGACAGAACATGTAAACAGACGGACAAAAATGAAATGGATAGGCTAATAGGCAACAGATAGGAACTTGGCATCCAGACCTGTGGAGTAAAGCCTGAATAAGCAGATACAGGACACATCACCGTTTACCATGTGTTCTTCACTGTGGTCCCAGTGCCGATCGGATCACAATCCGTCCTCACTGTGTCTTGGGTGCGTTTACACCTGGACTCTCATATGGTCCAGCTCTGTCTGATAATCTGTAATCTGATTACTGAGAACCCCTGTTAAAGGGATAGTTCACCCAAAATTCAAATTGCACTCATTCACCCTCATGTGGACCAAGGGCTGGGGGAAGTTTCAGAGTTATCTGTGGCTTCTCTGAGTTACAGGGGGTCTCGGCGTAGCAGTGCATGTCCATATAACGGTTGCAAATGGATACCAACTGTCTGTCTTCGTGACAAAAAGACACACCCTAAAAAACATCCAAATACCTCCATGCTGCTCGTATGTTATGCGAAATGCGAAATTGTTCCGAAAAAAATTAAATAAGTCTATATTTCAAGCCCTTAGTCGACATGAGGGTGAGTAGATAATGAGTGCAATTTGAATTTTGGGTGAACTATCCCTTTAATGCAGGTGTAAATGTGGTGTTGGAGTCTGAGCCCCCCGCCCCCCCCCCCCACCAGCCTGACATAGCCTACCTGACGCCTTTACACCTGCTCTCATTAACTCCACCTCTCTGTCCTCCAAGACTTTAGTTTTCACTTCTTTATTCGCAGCCTGATGTGTAATTATTCACAAAGCTGAGGCTGTTGTTCTTCCCTGGATACAAGAGAGCTGTAATTACCCCACCTCCCCCCCACCTCCTCCTCCCTCCCCTCCTCCCCCCACCCCCCCTCTGTCTGTGTGTGTCCGCGGTGTCACAGCGAACATTACAGACCCATTATCACTGAACAACCTCTTTTTATTGTGCAGAAAACACGTCTTGTTCCAGAGCTAATGAGCCGGAAAGTTTCTTATCTGAGCTCCTGCGTTAACAACACCTCCCTCCATCCATCCCTACCTCCCCCCTCTCTCCATCCCTCCTCCTCTCTCTATTAAACTTCCCTCTCTCTCCGTCTCTGCCTCTTTGCACCTCGGCTGTTGTGACACTTGATTAAACTGAACTCAGACCAGTTAATATTATAGAGTGGATGCCTTGTTATTTCATCTCCAGTGGGGCGCTAATATGATTCATCTGATTCAAGTCCTGCGTCCTGCAGACATTCGGCTAATTACACCCTGCTGCCACACAGGAACAGGATTTTAAGTGCTAATCTACTTTTATTTTTTTATTTTATCATTACATCACTTGTTAATGAATAATTTCTGTGGAGTTTCTTTCTTCTTCTTCCTCTTTTATTTTTTTTCTACAACTCACAGAAATCCCCCGTCGAACTGGAGCTGAGTTACTGTGTTGATTAAATGAGTTCAAGTGTTTGGTTTCAGTGCCACTTATTATTAAAGGGATACGCCAACATTTACCAGACAGAGTTGTTTTAGAGAGGGAAATTCATGCAAAACCACTGATGCACGTTGCCTTCAGGGACAGTTTTTCATCAACAGTCTCTGTATTTCCCTCTAAAACAACTCTGTCTGGTAACGTTGTGTTATTATCTCATAGCGTGGTGAATGTGCAGGTCACAACTTGTCCACCAGAGCGTTGTGGAGTTGTTGGATTGTGTATTTGATGAGTTTGATGAGGGAAACCAAGAAATCCCATGAGCCTCCGCATCGCGTAGCTCTGAGCAGCTCACAGCTCTGCTCCGCCGTTCTAAAAATAGCTTGCACCGACAATTGACCTATGGCTAAGCCACGCCCCCAAACACGATGAGCCAATCACAGTGCGCATAGCTAGCCCATACACTCGGACCAAGGGGGCAGTTGTCGGTCTGAGAAGTGAAGCTCACTTCCGCGTTCAAAAAACTGCAATCCCCTCGAATTCCTCTGGGGGCTGGTGTCAGAAGGGAGCATTCCCCATAGAGCCCCCGTGTTAAAATCGCCGACTTTACATCCTCAGTAAACATGTTAAAAGCCTGGTGTCAGAACGTTTTTTCGTCTCAATCGATAGTTTCTACCACCGCACACACTCTGAGGGGGGTGAATTTTTTTTTAACTCTACCGTTTTACTGTTATAAGGTTAAAACTCTGACCAATTAGGGCGCGGAAACGTTGAGTGACAGGTCCGAGCAGCTCCGGAGACAGGCTGCTTCGAGGCCAGTGGGCGGGTTCTCGGCCGGCCAATCCAACATGGCGCTGTTCAGGCCGCCATATTTGAGTCACAAAAACGACTCCCCAAAACCAATGGGTGACGTCACGGACGCTACGTCCATTCTTTTTACAGTCTATGACTCGGACATTCTCTGCTTCCATGTCCATTGAAATGCATTGCAGTTGGTCAGTTTTCATCCGTTTTTATATGTTTTTTCTTGACATTCTAAGTTTAAAATGGTCAAACGGTGTGCATGGGGTACATGCAACTCCCACACTAGGTGGATGGGGTGTATTTTTTTTTTACCTTTTCCCAAGTCACATCTCAACCGGGAGAAGTGTTTGCTCTGGATAAAGTTGTGCGGTAGACCACAACACCAACTAAACGTGGATAAAATTAACCAGGATGTCTACATCTGTTCTAAGTTAAGTCAACAATGTATTTGAGGCAACATATTGTCAGAGATGTTTAGATGTTAGCCAGTATCACAACTAAGCATAAAGTCCGCTAACGTATAATGTAAAACTCCATAGACAGGCTAACAGAAATTAGCCCGTCGCTATCGGCGTTTCGCGGCAACCGACAGCCATAGCAGTAAAGCTAAGTGAAGTTTTGGTGACTTCGAGATGATATTTAATCTTTCTGTCTCCAAAAATCATCAATTGCCTCCTGTGAAATGTCTCCTACTGTGACAGCTGTTGCCATAGCAACTGTCACCGAATGTTGACTGTTTGTCCGAGTGAGTGGAGGGGGCGGGGCTTAGCCAGAGGTCAATTAAAGGTAACGAACCTAATGCTATGACTATAGGGATTATGGCAATGGGCCAATTTGTCAAAATGTTGAACTATCCCTTTGAGTATAATTAGATTTGTTTTGACTAGAAGTGACATTTTGACTAAAAATAAGACAAATATTCTTGGTAACGTTTTGAGTTTTTGCAGTGTTCCTCTTCTGCTGCTGCTGCTGTGTCCGTCCCTGAGGACCGGCTGATGGAGCGGATGGAGGAGACAGGTGGACATGAGGGAGCTGCAGCTGAAGGTTAATGTCTCTGAGTGTGGACAGGTGTGGATGGAGCCCACAGCTGTCCAACATCTGGGGCAGAGTGGCTGGTGGCTGGTGGCTGGTGGAGTTCACGTCAAAACATTCATTTACAGCCCAGAGAGTTGAAAGTCCAGTCACGACGCAGGTTCAGTCCTGAAGCGAGCGAAGCTGCAGATGAAGAGTTAACAAACAGAGTCGTTTCATTCGGGGATGATTGACGGACGGCAGCGACGAGGGAATTTACATTTATTGGTTTGAGTCTGAGCTGCTGTGTTTCTGTTGGAGAGAGAGAGACGTCTGAATGCAAACGAGCCTCGATGATGGATGAGCTGCATGCGACACGTTCACCGACTGAACAGCGGCTCATTTCCATCCACTACATCAATATGATTCATATAAACTATGAATCATTTTAGTCAAATAACAGCAGTCATATACAGAATAACAGCAGCACCACAATAACAATATTAATACTTATAATAATTATATTAACCATAATTGTAGGTTCCTCATTAATGAAGCCTCAGCTTGACGCTCTAATCCTCTTGGTTCTATTCCACAGTTTACTTCAAAATAAAGTAATGATTTTAATCCAGTAGGAGAAAAATAAAAGAGAGGTGAATTTAAACTATTAACTTACTGTAAATATGAACTATCAACATTTTAATTTGTAAATAATGTAAATAGCCCTTTTTATCAGAATCAACATAAATAACCTTTTAACATATAAACTTATTATCCAAATATGAATTAACTCAAATTGTAATTAGGCTCCTACAATAATAATAATCATTAATTTTATTTATAGGTGCTTGTTGAAGTTCATAAAATACAAAAGAAATGAAACCGTGACAAAACAACACTGACCTGTTTTCACTTATATAACTTTAATATGTTTATTATAGGTGGCAGGAGAGCATCCATTAGATATAAAACCATTTTTTAAAAATCATTTTTCAGAGTCTGGCTAATTTAATTGAACATTTAAACTCTATTTTTGTCTCTCTCACCAACATTACTTTTATTCTGAGAACTGCTGCATGCTGGAAAATCACGACAGTCTTCTTAATAGGAGCTAAAAGGCTCTAGATGACGTTCACATTAATGTGCTTTTCTCTGTCAGAAATAAAAACAGGAAAAAAAAAGTCTAATTCTGGAAACAACTTTATTCTGAACAAAGTGATAAAATGTACAAAGTGAGGATTTCTACAGAAGCACAAAGAAGCTCACAGCATCACAGGAAGATAAAGACTAAAGCAGCGAGTTCAGAAGAATACGTCACCAAGATATTTGATGTTTGAATGGAGAGAAAAAGAAACGACATCAACGACTCCACAGAGAAAACACACACTGAAGCCTGTACAGTGCTGCTCCAATCATTAAAATAACACACACACACACACACACACACACACACACACACACACCCTCCTCCTGGTGAATGGGCTCAGAAACTCATTAACTGTCACTGATGTGAGAGAAGAAGCTGCAGAGCATCAGCATCTAAACAGCACACGGCCATCCACTCACGTTCAGCAGTTCACTAGTCCACTAGTCACCTGTTAACCAGTTCACTAGTTCACCAGTTCACCAGTTAACCAGTCCACTAGTTACCAGTTCACCAGTTAACCAGTCCACTAGTTAATCAGTTCACTAGTTCACTAGATACCAGTTCACTAGTCCACTAGTTCACCTGTTAACCAGTTCACTAGTTCACCAGTTCATTAGTCCACTAGTCACCAGTTAACCAGTTCACTAGTCCACCTGTTAACCAGTTCACTAGTTCACCAGTTCATTAGTCCACTAGTCACCAGTTAACCAGTTCACTAGTCCACCTGTTAACCAGTTCACTAGTTCACCAGTTCACTAGTCCAGTAGTCACCAGTCCACTAGTCACCAGTTAACCAGTTCACTAGTCACCAGTCCACTAGTCACCAGTTCACTAGTCCAGTAGTCACCAGTCCACTAGTCACCAGTTCACTAGTCCACTAGTCACCAGTTCACCAATTCACTAGTCCACTAGTCACCTGTTAACCAGTTCACTAGTTCACCAGTTCACCAGTTAACCAGTCCACTAGTTACCAGTTCACCAGTTAACCAGTCCACTAGTTAATCAGTTCACTAGTTCACTAGATACCAGTTCACTAGTCCACTAGTTCACCTGTTAACCAGTTCACTAGTTCACCAGTTCATTAGTCCACTAGTCACCAGTTAACCAGTTCACTAGTCCACCTGTTAACCAGTTCACTAGTTCACCAGTTCATTAGTCCACTAGTCCACCTGTTAACCAGTTCACTAGTTCACCAGTTCATTAGTCCACTAGTCACCAGTTAACCAGTTCACTAGTCCACCTGTTAACCAGTTCACTAGTTCACCAGTTCACTAGTCCAGTAGTCACCAGTCCACTAGTCACCAGTTAACCAGTTCACTAGTCACCAGTCCACTAGTCACCAGTTCACCAGTTCACTAGTCCACTCGTCACCAGTTCACCAGTTCACTAGTCCACTAGTCACCTGTTAACCAGTTCACTAGTTCACCAGTTCACCAGTTAACCAGTCCACTAGTTACCAGTTCACCAGTTAACCAGTCCACTAGTTAATCAGTTCACTAGTTCACTAGATACCAGTTCACTAGTCCACTAGTTCACCTGTTAACCAGTTCACTAGTTCACCAGTTCATTAGTCCACTAGTCACCAGTTAACCAGTTCACTAGTCCACCTGTTAACCAGTTCACTAGTTCACCAGTTCATTAGTCCACTAGTCACCAGTTAACCAGTTCACTAGTCCACCTGTTAACCAGTTCACTAGTTCACCAGTTCACTAGTCCAGTAGTCACCAGTCCACTAGTCACCAGTTAACCAGTTCACTAGTCACCAGTCCACTAGTCACCAGTTAACCAGTCCACTAGTCACCAGTTAACCAGTTAACCAGTTCACTAGTCCACTAGTCCACTAGTCAACTAGTTAACCAGTTCACTACTTCACCAGTTATCTAATATTATCTTTATGCGGTGATGTTTCAGTGTAAAAAGGCATTTTATAAGAGTTTATTAGTTGTGTTGTGGATCATATTCACACTTTAATAGACATTAATAAGAGCAGAAATCTGTCAGTTGAGTCTTAACTTATGAAACTGTTTTTTTCCTCCTCGAAACATCTAATTTATTATAATGAATTAACTCACAACCACAAACTGCAGAAGAAGAAGCTGTAGTTTTATAAATCTCATTAATACTGTATATTGAGAGTGAGCTGCTGCGCCGGGGTCTGACTCCGCCCCTCAACTCCCATTTCATCCAAATATGGTCAAAGAGGAGGAGCCTGTGTAGAGCTGAGACTTTGGTTGGCTGATCCAGCTGTCCGTCAGAGAAGCCCCGCCCCCTCAGTCATTGAATAAACAGAGGAAATGATGAAGCTTTGACCAGCTGCAGCTCATTAGTAGCTAATCACTGATCAATAATCTGTAGTAAAGTCCCATCTGAAACACCACGGGGGCAAATATGAGTACATTAAAGTGACAAAGGACTTTCTGAGCGCTCAGCTGTTTCCTGTCAGTGAAAACTCAATCACACCGACTGAATGAATCTCTGAGCCGCCGTCTGTTTTCACAAAGCGCTCGAGGCCGTGCAGCACGTGTCCTTCACAATAAAAGCAGGCTCAAACAGACCACCTGCCCTGAACCCATCGTCAGGCCGCGATGATGGAGGTCGATGAATGAATTGAATTACAGTTTTTCTCCACTGGTTTGGCTCTTTTGGCAAAACAGTGTCACAGTTCAGCACAACGCCATAGATCACTGGCAAAAGCGCATCTCTCACTCAAAACTAAATTTCTTTACAAAAATAAATGGTGGAGCAGTGCAGTGGTAATGTCCAAAATATCTCCGACCGTTTATTTTAGTAAAGAAATCATCACAACAAGGAAAAAGTGTTTGTTTCTGTCTAATTTCTTGTCAAAATGTCTCATTTCTAGTCAAAACTAATCTCTTTCCACTTAAAATAAGATTCATCACCCAAAAAGATAGATAATTTTCATTTGTTTCAAAGTTTCACTTGAAATAAGTAGAAAAATCTGCCAGTGAAAGCAAGTTTTCTGTGCTCGTAATAAGAAAGAAAAACTTGCTCCACTATCAGATTTTTCTACTTAGTTATTTTAAGTGAAAATCTGCTTGAAAGAAGTAAAGAAGTGTCTAAAAACAAGCTACTTTTTAATGTGATGAGTCTTATTTTAAGTATAATTAGATTTATTTTGACTAAAAATGACATGAGACAAATATTCTTGGTAAGATTTGGAGTTTTTCCAGTGCAGGCGCTCTGTGATGGGATAGTAATGTCTTTCCAGGATGTTTCAGAGTTCGGCTGTCTGAGGTGAATGCAAAAACACAAAGTTTATACTGTTTATACTGTCCACTATATGAGTTCAGTGGTGTCTCTAAGGATTCCAGTCATGTACCATAGATATTTGATTGTTTTCTGAGTGTTTGTTGTGGTTGAAAGAATTGCCCCCATGGGTTAGCGTTGTCGCTATCCCTAGCGTCGTCTAGCCATGGTGTAACTCCGGTTTGCCTGCATCAATTTTAGTCACGTTTTTTGCTCCCCCCAACACCGGGTGACCATCAAGACAACGATTTAGGGGTCAAAAATGACCGGAATTCTCCTTTAAGTCATAAAGACTCAATGGACTCCACGCCTCGGCTCGGTCCGGAACTGTCTCCGACCCTTCACTCAGCAGCTCTGCAGTGCATTTGGATGATTTCAGGAGGGGTGGGGGCAGATCTTAACCTAGTTACCCCCCTGTCCTGTAGCTCCTCCAGAGTCGGGCCTGGGTGTGTTTTTTTGGAGTGTGTGCGTTCCCGTCGTGTTGCGTTGACCCGTGAGCAGCAGCAGAGATGAGAAGCAGCTGAAGCACTTATCTCTTCACAGCGTCCAGGATGTCACAACGCATCAGCGGCTCCGTCCGATCCAAGTTTACATCTCTGGCCTTGGAAAAGGTCAGCAGGCACTCAGGAAACCGCCACCCGCTGCCACCACCGCCGCCGAGTCCATTAAAGCAGAAGTAAGCGGAATATTTGTGTTAATATAAGTCTTAAATAGTTCTATCTTCCGACAGCAATCACTTACATAGAGTGTTTGGTCTGAAACACGGGTCTGTCAGTCACTCTGCTCTGCTCTGAGCCGAGGAGAAAACGTTCCTTGTATCCTACAACCTTTATCCAATGAGGAGAGAGAACGGCATAAAGGGGCGGTCCTCTCTGTGTGTGCAGCCAAGGGATGCGCGTGAATGTGGTGACGTAGGGACGAGGGCGGGGACTGCTAACTCCATCGGCTGACAGGAAGTTAGCCAAAACCACCGGATCGCTTACTTCTGCTTTAATCAGCTGGTTGATCCTCTGAATCGTCTCTGTGACCTCAGAACGACCTCAGGCGTCGCTGAAACTCACCTGCCCGTACACGCGGGCGTCCGGGAACGCCGTCTTCTGCTCGGACAGCAGCTCGTCGGTGACCGTCAGCTCCTCCAGCTCCGTGGTGAAGTGGTCGGTGCTCTCGGCCATCGACGTGTCCTTGGCGGCGGCGCTGTAGGCGAGCGCCACGCTGTAGGCCGCCGGCTTGTCCAGCCCCTCCCCCCCTCGCCGCCGTCGGCAGCAGCGGCAGATCTTGCGGAAAGCGGCGCGGAACTTCTGGGACATGGCGTTGTAGATGACGGGGTTGATGGCGCTGTTGAGGTAGATGCAGACGCGGCAGAAGAGCAGGAACCAGTGGTCCAGGTAGGCCCGGTCCAGGCAGGAGTTCACCACCACCAGGGTCCGGTACGGCATCCACAGCGCCGCGAACAAGACCACCACCACCGCCAGCATCTTGGTCACCTGGGCAACGACCAGGAGGAAACAGGCGATCAATGACAAAACCAATACTGATCAATACACCAATCACTGATTGACTTAACTCATTGAGTGCCATTGACGTCAATCAAAATCCAACGCTTGAGTGCCAAGCAACTGGGCAGCAACTGCTCGTACTTGTAGTTGTTGTTGTTTTTTTTTTTGTTTTTTTTTGGGGGGGGGCTGAAAAGACATGTGAAATGAAATTTTCAGATGTCTTACATGTTTTTGAAGCCAAAATTAAAACGGATAAATCACTGTTTTTCTTGAGTGACTCTCTTTCACAAAAATGCATTTTTCTCAGCTTTCTAGAAAAAAAGTGGTCTTTTTGGTGCAACCAGGCTCTATTCAACTTAAGATAAATCAAGAATGGAACAAGGTACAAACAAATGGTTTTCTCCCTAGTTAAATAGAGAGTCTCCTCTTTCCTTTGAGCTGTTTGGTGTTTTCAGAGTCATAGTACAAAATATTCTCTGGGTCTTGAAATATTACTCAAAATGCCCCAAAACGCTGGCACATGGCACTGACCATTTTATAAAAGGGCTGGCACTCAATGAGTTAAGATCGTCTCATGGTTTTTAGTTCAAAAACTTAAGTCCATTCATGCACTTCCAGACAAAAACTGTCACCACTGTGTAGTGTGAGGAAGGACAGAGGCACTGGTGTTGCATTCAGGTGAGGTCAGGCAGACGGCCGTCGGCAAACCAACCGGATATCATTTTACTCCACCAGAGAAAGACGGTAAAACAATACCACATCACCATGACAACATGTTGTCACGCCTGTATTGTTTTTGCCTCGTGCTGGCGGACCACTTGTTTACATAGACGCTTGTTTATCCTGTTACATGCAGCGTCTGTTGTCTGTCTGACGTCTGCCCGATTTCACGTGAATGCAACATCAAGAATACGTTCAGATATGCAACCGCACCGCTAGATGGGGGGAATTCCTACATATTATACCTTTAAGGTTTTGTATCATTGTTCTGAGTTTCTGTTCCAGATGTTTCACTGCTCTTTCAGAATAAAAACACCTGGCTGTCCGCCCGCTCCTCCATCGTGCACTCACCTGTCTGCGCGAGGTGGCGGTGGAGCTGGAGTGGCGGGAGTTCTTGCAGCTGGCGCTCTTCCCGTGTCCGTTCTTCTTCTTGTCCTTGGGGTCTGAGGGCAGCGGGTTGAGGAAGAGGATGCGCGCGATGAGGCCGTAGAGGACCGCGGACAGCAGCAGCGGCAGCACGAAGAAGGCGCCGAAGTCGAAGAAGTAGACGGGCAGGTAGAGCTTCCGCGAGACCCGGTAGCCGCACGTGACCACGGTGACGTTGTTGTCGTAGACGAGCTCCTGCAGGTCGGACAGGTAGAACCACATGACGCAGTAGAGCGAGGTGAAGGCCCACACCAGCACGATGATCTTCTTGGCGCGGGACAGCGTGCACAGGAACTGCGCCTTGATGGGGTGGCAGATGGCGATGTAGCGCTCCACGGTGAAGGCGGTGATGGAGCACGAGGACGCGTTGATGCCCAGGTACTGCAGGTAGGTGATGACCAGGCAGCCGGCGCGCCCGAAGGCCCACGAGCCCAGGAAGAGGCTGTCGGCGACGGTGGGAAGCCCCGCCGCCGTCAGCACCATCAGGTCGGCCACCGCCAGGCTCACCAGGTAGCAGTTGGTGGGCGTGCGCATGTGCTTGGTGGTGAGCACCACCAGGATCACCATGACGTTCCCCACGATGCCGGCGGCGCAGATGGAGAGCAGCAGCAGACTGCTGATCACCTGGTTCACACAGGACAGGATGGCAAAGAAGGCTGATGAGTAAACGGAAGAATACGACATCTACGGCCGGGAAGGAAGGAAGGAAGGAAGGAAGGAAGGAAGTTAGGAAGGACAAAGGGAAAGAAGGAAGGAAGGAAGGATAAAGGGAAGGAAGGACAAAGGGAAGGAAGGAAGGAAGGAAGGAAGGAAGGAAGGAAGGAAGGAAGGAAGGAAGGAAGGAAGGAAGGAAGGAAGGAAGGAAGTTAGGAAGGAAGGAAGGACAAAGGGAAAGAAGGAAGGAAGGAAGGATAAAGGGAAGGAAGGACAAAGGGAAGGAAGGAAGGAAGGAAGGAAGGAAGGAAGTTAGGAAGGACAAAGGGAAAGAAGGAAGGAAGGAAGGATAAAGGGATAGACGGAAGGAAGGACGAAGGGAAAGAAAGAAGAAAGGAAGGCAGGAAGGACAAAGGGAAAGAAGGAAGGAAGGAAGGATAAAGGGAAAGAAGGAAGGAAGGAAGGCAGGAAGGACGAAGGGAAAGAAAGAAGGAAGGACAAAGGGAAAGAAGGAAGGAAGGAAGGATAAAGGGATAGACGGAAGGAAGGATGAAGGGAAAGAAGGAAGGAAGGACAGAGGGAACGATGGGAGGAAAGAAGGAAGGGAAAAAGGAAGGAAAGATAGATGGAGGGAGGGAACAGATTGGGTCAAAAAGGAAGGAAGAAGTAAGGATGCAGGGAAGGAAGGAAGGGAGGAAGTTAGGAAGGAAGGAAGGACAAAGGGAAAGAAGGAAGGATAAAGGGATAGACAGAAGGAAGGACGAAGGGAAAGAAAGAAGGAAGGAAGGAAGGATAAAGGGATAGACAGAAGGAAGGACGAAGGGAAAGAAGGAAGGAAGGAAAAGGGAACAAAGGGAACAATGGAAGGAAAGAAGCAAGGGAGAAAGGAAGGAATTTAGGAAGGAAGGAAGGACAAAGGGAAAGAAGGAAGGAAGGAAGGATAAAGGGATAGACGGAAGGAAGGACGAAGGGAAATAAAGAAGGAAGGAAGGAAGGACAAAAGGAACAATGGGAGGAAAGAAGGAAGGGAAAAATAGATGGAGGGAGGGAACAGAATGGGTCAAAAAAGAAGGAAAAAGGAAGGATGAAGGGAAGGAAGGAAGGAAAGAAGGAAGGGAAAAAGTATTGTGGAAAGAAGGAAGGGAGAAAGGAAGGAAGTTAGGAAGGAAGGAAGGAAGGAAGGACAAGGGAAAGAAGGAAGGATAAAGGGATAGACGGAAGGAAGGACAAGGGGAAAGAAGGAAGGAAGGAAGGAAGGACAAAGGGAAAGAAGGAAGGAAGGAAGGATAAAGGGATAGATGGAAGGAAGGACGAAGGGAAAGAAGGAAGGAAAGAAGGACGAAGGGAAAGAAGGAAGGAAGGAAGGACAAAGGGAAAGAAGGAAGGATAAAGGGATAGATGGAAGGAAGGATGAAGGGAAAGAAAGAAGGAAGGAAGGACAAAGGGAATGATGGGAGGAAAGAAGGAAGGGAAAAATGAAGGAAAGATAGATGGAGGGAGGGAACAGATTGGGTCAAAAAAGAAGGAGTAGAAGTAAGGACAAAGGGAAGGAAGGGAGGAAGGAAGGAAGGACAAAGGGAAAGAAGGAAGGAAGGAAGGATAAAGGGATAGACGGAAGGAAGGATGAAGGGAAAGAAAGAAGGAAGGAAGGAAGGTCGAAAAGAAGGAAGGAAGGACAAAGGGAAAGAAGGAAGGAAGGAAGGATAAAGGGATAGACGGAAGGAAGGACAAAGGGAAAGAAGGAAGGAAGGAAGGACAAAGGGATAGACGGAAGGAAGGACAAAGGGAACGATGGGAGGAAAGAAGGATAAAGGGATAGACGGAAGGAAGGATGAAAGGAAGGAAGGAAGGACAAAGGGAAAGAAGGAAGGAAGGATGAAGGGAAGGAAAGAAAGAAGGAAGGAAGGATAAAGGGAAAGAAAGAAGGAAGGACAAAGGGAACAATGGGAGGAAAGAAGGAAGGGAAAAAGGAAGGAAAGATAGATGGAGGGAGGGAACAGGTTGGGTGAAAAAAAAATAAGGAAGAAGTAAGGATGCAGGGAAGGGAGGGAGGCAAAAAGGATTGTGGAAAAAAGGAAGGAAAGAAGGAAGGATGGAGGAAGTGAACAGATTGGGTCAATTTGAGCCAGAAGGACGACAGGAGGGACTATGATCTCTCCTTTCATTTCCCCTCAACTGTTTTCTCACCTTACAAAAACATTTTCTAACAGACTCACTAGATCCACATCCCTGTTTCAATCCCTGAGTTTTATTCCTATTTTTTGCTGTAAATACCTCTCAAATATGTATTTTTGTTTTATCAATCCATTCACAAGTTACTTCCAATCTGTTTCCAAACTGTATTTCAGTTCAATTCCCAGATTCATAATTTCAACACTTGGTCAGCAAATAATCTTCATCCTACTTTTTTTCCAACTCTACTTTCTCTCAGTTCTCAATTAGATTTAGAGATCCGTGCTTCTGGAATTCATTACCAATTCACCTTAGAAACTGCACAAGCATAGATTCATTTAAGAAACAAATAATTCACTTTCTATTGGCCCAGTTGAGCGACGCATAAGCCACATATTTTCTTTACATCACCACAACATTGCTTCTCTTTCTCTCTCTCTTCTTTCTAATTGTTTGATGTTGTTCTTCACATTACTGTAAATTAAATGTATGTTGAATGTTTATCTTTAGGAGGAACACGGTTTTGTGTGCGGGTTGTTGACCCATGTCATGTCAGGTGTCATTGTAAAGCTCTCTCTCTCCTGAACAATGAATGATGTGGCTCCAAAAATTGTCATTTCCTTTGCATCAGCAACAAATCGTAAAAGTACGATTTACATTAACAATCTATGTAATTTTACAGTCCAAGCCTTTTTTCTCAAAAAGAGTTTTTCAGACTCAGACTCTGAGCTAGAAATCTCCACTTCAGCAGCACTTAGAGACACCAAACCTTCCAGTTTGATCCCTTTCTATATTCTGAAGGTTTTTACAGAGGGGATTGTTGATAAATCATTCACAGCCTCATTTGTACAACATTTTATTACTAAACACATGGAAACATTTGATTTTTGGGGGGGTTGGTGACAGTATTTTCTCATTTACAGAGTGATAAAAAGAGATATCCAAAATCCTCCTCTGTAAAAACTTCTGACTCTAATATGTGACAAAATAAAACAAGAATTTTGAAAGCGGCTTTATCCATTGTTCAGATTTCTGTTCTGGAAATATATGCAAATTAGCGCATATTTCATCAGATATTGCCTCATTTACATATTTAAACATAAAATTTGACAAAACTTGTAATACAAAAACATTTGTCTTAATGTGAGTGATAAACTTGGGAAGTTTCATGGTGATATCTGTTATTTAAAATGTTTTACCCTAGTGTCCCCTTACTGTAATATGCTGTTTTATATACAGTATCTTTCATGTGCTAATAAAATATACAATACAACACCTTGTACTGGAGGCTGTAGTCGACCCAGACCCCCAGAGTCTGGTTCCCCTGCTGCGGAGCCCCGCTGGAGTTCTCCATCCCGGCGGAGAGAGAGAAGAGAAGAGAAGAGAGAGTCCGATGGAAGAGGAGGAGGAGGAGGAGGAAGAGGAGGCGCACGGAGCCGCTTTTTACGCGCGACAGCAGCGGGAGATCCACGGGCTGTGGAGGTTCTGGAGAGGCTCAGACTGGACCCAGACCCGGTCCTGGTCCTGGTCCTGGTCCTGGTCCTGGTCCTGGTCCTGGTCCTGGTCCCGGTCCCGGACTCTAAATAAAACACTACTGTCCTGTCCTGTAAAACATTAAACTCCTCCGTCTTTACGCGCTGTGCGTAAAAAACTGAATCAAAGCGATGATCGATGCGTCCGAGTCCGAGTCCGCGTCAGAACCGACTGAGCGCGAGGCAGATGGCGCTCCGGTTTTGAGCCGCGTTTTTTTGGCACCAGCGCGCGTTACGCATGCGAGGAGGAGATTAACCCGTTATTACATTTACCACACCAGAACCCCCCCCCCTCAGAACCAGCTGCTCCACCAGCAGCAGGAGGAAACAGCGTCAGTGTCATGATGCTCTGATGAGGTTTAAAGACAAACAACAGGAGTTCTTCTTCAACACACTCATCGCTCATCGCTGAGACTCATCGATGTTCACCCCGAGGCGTTGTTTTTCTAATCGCTGTGTGGTTGGCACCGATCACAGATCAATAAACCATTCAGATCCAACATCACAGCTCAACAAAATAAAAGTCTCTCTGCTTCATTACTGTAAAGGATTTAACTCCTCATGATGAAAATACTTTCTATTGTTTCCTCTGATAGATAGATAGATAGAAAAAATGATGATAGATAGATAGATGAATAGATTGATTGATTAATAGATAGATAGATAGATAGATAGATAGATAGATAGATAGATAGATAGATAGATAGATAGATAGATAGATAGATAGATAGATAGATAGATAGATAGATAGATCGATCGATCGATTTCTATAAAACATTAATTAATTAATTAATTAATTTTGTTCCACTTCATAATATTTAATAAAATATCTTTCTTCAGACTGAGCTGCTGCAGATGTTTACAGATGTTTGCAGCTGTTGTGAAGCTGCAGAGTCTCAGTGTTTGCTCCTGCTCCTGCTCCTGCTCCTGCTCTGCTTCCTGCCCCTGCCCCTGCTCCTGCCCCTGCCCCTGCCCCTGCCCCTGCCCCTGCTCCTGCTCTGCTTCCTGCTCCTGCTCCTGCTCCTGCCCCTGCTCCTGCTCCTGCTCCTGCTCCTGCTCCTGCTCCTGCTCCTGCTCTGCTTCCTGCTCCTGCCCCTGCTCCTGCCCCTGCCCCTGCTCCTGCCCCTGCTCCTGCTCCTGCTCCCTGCCCCTGCCCCTGCCCCTGCCCCTGCTCTGCCTCCTGCCCCTGCTCCTGCTCTGCTTCCTCCTGCTCTGCTCCTGCTCTGCTTCCTCCTGCTCTGCTTCCTGCTCCTGCTCCTGCTCCTGCTCCTGCTCCTGCTCCTGCTCCTGCCCCTGCTCCTGCTCTGCTCCTGCTCCTGCTCTGCTTCCACCAACTCTCTGAGTCCCGCTGCGTCCTGCGACATGTGAACGCATCGTCAGCTCCAACTCTGTGGAGGAGGAAACTCTCTCCTCCTCACCAACTGTGCAGATCTGATCCCAGAACAGTGACGCTCGCTCACGCCAACACCAACACCTCGCCTCACTCACTGTAGCTGCTAGCTCTGCATGAGGCTGCCAACAGGCCGTCCATCCCATAACTACTACATCCTGCCAACAGGCCGTCCATCCTGGCAACAGGTGGACGGACGGGACAATGGGGAATTACATAACTACATAACAACCACACACACACAGAAACAGAATCAGTTTTAGCTCAGATCTCTCTCTCTCTCTCTGTGTGTGTGTGTGTGTGTGTGTGTGTGTGTGTGTGTGTTTCTGTTCATGTGAGACAAAGTTAGAACAGAAGAACCAGTCTCTCTCTCTCTCTGTGTGTGTGATAATGAGCCGGTTTATTAAAGTTCAGTTTATTTTTATGGATCTGAAAAACATTAACACATTAACGTCCTGATGAAAACATGACCAGAGCTTCTGTCTCATTTATTTGAGCTGTGAATGAACAGAATGATGAAACTTCCCTTTAACCTGGTTCACACCTGAGCAACAGGAAGAAGAGGAAGTGGAAGAGTTTTACTGCCACCTGCAGGACAAACGGTGTCACTGCAGCACCGACTGAGTTTATT
>NC_140917.1:4482720-4537720 GCF_045865225.1 Trachurus japonicus | reverse complement strand
ACACACACACACACACACACACACACACAGACAGACACACACATCTGGACCTGATCAACACCTGGATGATCAATACGTTTATCAATTAGAATCATTTAAATGATCGTGATTTGATTTATAAGCTCCAATAATCAAATCATCTGCTCTGAGTCACATTGAACATGAAGCCAGCAGCCGCCCCCAGGTCTGTGTGTGTGTGTTGTTAATGATGCAGCATCATGTTCATTTTCAGCCACTTCATTAAAGGCACACGCCAACATTTTTTTTTTCCATGTCTTGCCTCACTCCCGAGTCCATGACCAGCAGATAGACACCATCCTTTCGACTGTGCGTGCAGTAACAAGGGAGATAGAGCCGTATCGCCCGTAATTAGCTTAGCTCAAACACTGGAAGTGTATGGGTAGTGTTAGCCTGCCTCCTACCCGAGCTGAAATCAGCAGTCAGAAGCTGATTTCATTTTAGCTCTAACCTCTGTAAATATATCACTTTATCGACATTTCAAACATTTCTAGGCAAGAAAGTGGCCGTTTAGATCAGCAGTGTGTCGTTAATTTGTCTAAATACCAGCTGTTTACAATTTTGTTGGGACGAATTCGGCGCTACTCAAGCTAGCCGTTGTGACCAACGCACTTCCGGTTACTTTCACAAAATAAAACACCCGTTGCCCTTTACATACAGAAAACCATGACGATAGAATTTGTGCTTTTACTTTGAAATAGGAAGCTAACCTACCCTCGATGTAGCTAGCTTGAACCAAAATAAACCGTCTTTGCTTGAACCCTCCGTTTTGACCGATCTCGTCCCGTTAGCGGCATTTGACCGCTCAAGATGCCTTACCGGAGAGTTTTGTCAGCTCTGAGACGAAGATCGGCCCGCCGGTTTCCGTTTAGAGTTGCTGAAGAATTCCTCTGATGACTTTAGGTGGAGGCAGGCTAAAGGCCTTTGCACACTGAGTCCGTTTTTGTCGTCCGAAATTGCCGCACGTCAAAAAATAAATTCGACCTCATGTTGTGTCAATCATGTTTACACACTGAGTCCGAAACTTTCGTCCGTCATAAAAGTTTTCGGAACAGGTTCGATTTAATGCGTTTTCGCATCCGTGAAAAACCTTTTGACCAATCACATCAGCGTTTCGAGGCTGAGAGGGAGAGGGAGGGGGGATCACCGCTGTGTCTTGTGTCTGTGTGTTTGTGTGTGTGCGTGCGTGCGCCAGCCGCTGCACCGTTGGCTGAGTGTGTGTCTGTGTGTGTGTGCGCCAGCCGCTGTTCAGGATCATGGAAATTGTCCGTCTTCTGTTTAATGTGTGAGCTAATAATCAATATCTATCCAACTGGACCACTGACATCCTAAAATAAACTGTTGAAGTGATCATGATAGTTCCGCTGCTCATTTACAAGCAGCAGATCCCCTCGCTACTGGCTCCTCTCAGGATGGACACTTTTTCTCTTTAATTTCTCTTCAAGTGAGAGAACCACAAGTGCATCATTGCGTGACGATTTTTGTCTCCCTCTCCGAAATTTCGAACACAAAATAAAAACGCATGCGAATAAAACGCAACGGACTCAGTGTGCAAGGAGCCTGCACGTTACGTTTTTTGTCGGATGACGGATACGAAAAACGCATGCGAAAAAAACGGAGTCAGTGTGCAAAGACCTTAACACTACCCATACACTTCCAGTGTTTGAGCTAAGCTAATTACGGGCGATACGGCTCTATCTCCCTTGTTACTGCACGCACAGTCGAAAGGATGGTGTCTATCTGCTGGTCATGGACTCGGGAGTGAGGCAAGACACGTAAAAAAAAAGTCAGCGTATCCCTTTAAAACTCATTGATACTGAATAGAGGGTTAACAGTAAAGTGATGCTGACACATGATAATCATATTGATCAGGTTTTAATGATCACTGATCGTCTGACATCATTGTCTTTTCTGCTGCAGTTTTTTGAATTAATCACTTTATCAGTAAATGCATTGATTACATTTGAGCCTGTGAATCTTCTCAAAATGAAAAAATAAACTGTTTTTGTGATTTTTTTTAGTCATTAAAGACACAAACATCAACAACATGAAGCTCTGACTGGATCAGTCCATTATCGCCTGCAGACCTGAGAACAGCCTTGGATCACGCCCACATCAGTTACACACACACACACACACACACACACACACACACACACACACACACACACACACACACACACACACACACACACACACACGCACTTACTTGTGCTGTAAAGACATTTTAACATTGACTACGTTTACATGCTGGAATATTAGCAATAACATGTGCACGGCCATGTAAACACCAATAACCCTGTGTTGCTCCTTTTCTAACCTGAAAATCTGGTCACGAACATTCATTTGTGTTCCTGTCATGTTCTATTCTAAAGGAATCTTAATCTTTTGAGTTCAGGAATTACTTGTAAACAACGTTCTCACCTTTCGTTAAAGGGACATTGTGTAGGAATTCCTCCCATCCAGCGTTGTGGTTGTATATCACAAGCAACTCAATCGTATTTTTCATGCTGCATTCACGTGAAATTGGGCAGACGGCAGATGGACGACAGCCGCTGCACGTAACGGCATAAACAAGCCTCTATGTAAACAAGTGGTCCGTCAGCACGAGGCAAAACAATACACGTGACGATATGTTGTCATGGCGATGTGGTATTGTTTACCCGACCTACATTTTACCGGCTTTCTCTGGACTTCTGTGACTAAAATGACGTCTGGTTTGTTAGCGACGGCCGTCTGCCTGACTGCAGGTGAATGCAGCATCAGTGTAACGCTCCGTTCCTCCTCACTGCGTTACCGCGGTGACTTTTCACAGACGCCACCTCCACCTGAGCCGACAGCTCCGGTGTCTCCGCTGAGTTTCCGTGGTTTCCTACCGTCACGCTGCCACTGAGCGTAACAACATGGCGACACCACATGGCAGCAGCACCGAGCTTACCCGCTCCATGTAGATATGAATGATATGAACGGCTCATTCAGAGCTGAAAGGAACACTTCACTTTGTTGATGGGGGGGATTACTGATTAATGAAAAACAGACTTTTGAACCAAATAATCGATTTTCCTGAATAGGAGAAGTTACACAATGTCCCTTTAAATGAAGAAAGAGACAAAGAACAGAGTCAAGTACTGGGTCGGCACCAGCAGCAAAACACAAACGAAGGTGACTGCTACCGACCCCGGGCTGTTCATGATCTACCATGCAGGATACACAGGAAGTAAAATAACCTGGTACTAAGGTACTGAGTGGAGAAGGGGCAGGAATGAATAAGCTAATGCTTCTTCCTCTTTTCAAACATACAAAGCGTTAAGTGCTTCAAGTGTGATATACTAGGTATCATTTACATGTTTGAAATAAAGCCTTCATTCATTCATTCATTGTTGTTTTTGGATACAGGAAGAAGAAGCTGAAATGCATCGAGATGTTGTCTGTGTGTTGCTGTATTGATGGGGATATCCCAATTGATTACAATTATACAGGAATAACCCTGTTTGCTCACACATGTAAACAGGTTATTATGAATGTTTCAGAAACCCGAATATTGACCTGAACCCGAATATTGACTGCACATGAACGTAGTCATGAGGGACTGAGTCTAGTGATGAGGAGAGGAACTGCAGCTGGTCTGTGATTAAATGTAAAGACTGAGCACATCTGTCTGCTGAGTCTCCAGCTGTGACCCAGTAGAGCCCTCAGTCTGGTAGTACCTGGAGCTGCTGCAGAGGTTCAAGACCAGGACCAGGACCAGGACCAGGACCGACCAGGTCTCCTCTGGTCCAGATCGTGGTCTCCTCTGGTCCAGATCGTGGTCTCCTCTGGTCCAGATCGTGGTCTCTCTCTGATCCAGATCGTGGTCTCCTCTGGTCGTCCTCTGTTCCTGCTGAGCTGCGGTTTGGAGCCAGGAGCGGCAGCAGCTCGATGGGATTGGACACGGTTCTGATTGAACAGCAGAGACTTTTCTCCAGCTGCACCGAGCTGCTCTGAAAATGGGCCAACACCCCCCTCCCCCTCCTCCCCTTCCCCCCATCCTGCTCCTCGCTCTTCCTCCCCCTCCTCCTCCTCCTCCTCCTCCTCATTGTGCTCGTATCTTTGTCACAGTGCTGTTGTTTGAGTGCAGATCACAGAGATAACCACGTTAACGACGGAGCGAAGCTGCAGTGATTAATGAGGCTGCAGAGGAGGACGATGACATCACGCCGTCCGTCCGTCCGACTGTCATCTGGTTCGGACGTTTGAGTTTCCTGACATACAGTAGTGTCGACCCTCGTAACAAGTCAATTTCTAGGTTTGCTGAAGTGGAATTAAAAGTGCACATTTGTGGAGATGAGACAATTTTGCATTTGTTTTGTGTTCGTCCATCGTCATCTGTGTTTTGTGTTGGGACATGGAAAAGTTCATCTACAATAAAACTGAAACCGAAACTGAAACTAAAATGTAATGACAAATCAATATGCTTTATAATAAACCTTTTGATAGGTAAATTCCACATCCACAAGATGAAATTTTCCAACCTAACTTAAATATCTTCACAGAAGAACTGAATTTTTATACAGCCACTTTGGAGTTAATGTCAAACAAGAAAAGACACTGCGACACTTTAAAGAGTCATTTTCAGTAACCCCAAAATAAGATGAAGTTAAAGTGCCTTATTTATTTATTTTATTTTATTTATATTTCAAATTGCATATGTTATTATTTATTTATTGTGTCATGTGAGTGTCTATTTCTATGTACATGCTGTCTGTATTTTTCAAAATGCTGAATAAAGGTTTTCATTGGAAAAAAAAAAAACACTTCCTCACCACGATGCTTTAATGGGAGGACTTGTTGCCCCGGCGACAGGACTCCTGCTCTGACCTCTGACCTCAGCGATCAATAAGAACATAAATCACGGTGCCGTTGCTGTTCCCGCTTCAGGCTAATTCACGCTGTAATGAGCTCATTTCCTGTTTCTTCAGGAGGGACGAACACCAGTCAAAGTCATTAAAGCGTCTCTTATCAATCACGTTTATAGGTTTCGATCGATCTTTGACTCTATCAATAGTTTAAAAAACACTTCCAATTGTTGCTCTGAGCAGCCTGTGGTTGCCAGGTTGCATCAAAATCAAATTGCTCGTATGAAAACACTCAATTTGTCCTTTTAAAACCTCAGTTTATGGTCCTGCTGGTGAACCTTGACCTTTGACCCTCTGGAGAACTGATGCAGCAAAGACGGTTCAGAAACCAACGACATCACTCACTCATTCCCTCCTCCCTACTCACTATACAGTGACTTCAATACAGACAATTACATATAACAGCGATCCGTGACCGCAATGCATGATGGGATATCTTGCTTCGGGTTAGGGTTAACCTTTTGCTTTATCGGTGGAATTGTATGTTTATGTGGAGAATCTTTGGCTTTTTTTACATCAAGGACCCCCAATGGACAAAATTTCGAAGCAAACACCAGAAATACACAAATATTTTGTTCTGAGACTGAAGAACGTTACTTTTTTAGTCATTGTACATTCGAACTAGAGCCAGTGGGGTGAATTTATGGAAATATTGTTGAGAAATTTGGTGGTACAATTTCTCCAAAAACGTTTGAAGATTTCTAGAAAAAAGTTGTAAAAACTCTAAAAAAATAAATAAAATAAAAAATTCCAGAAAAAAGTGGTAAGAATAAAAAAAAAAGTAAAGCGTTTTCTAGAAAAAAGTGGCAAAAACTTCTCAAAGAAAAAAAAATTAAGAAGTTCTAGAATTTTTTTTTTTAAATTTCAAGAAAAAGTTGGGGACCCCCTTGAACCCTCTGAAGGACCCCTGGGGGTCCCACTTTGAGAACCACGGCTCTAAAACAAGGTTTTCAGGCTCCGTAGCCCTGTTAGCTGCACTAATCACAAGATGTTGTTTCAGATGTTGATGATCCCAGAGGACAAACCATGACGAACCATGATGACGCTCTGATCTTCATCTGGAGCAACCAGCAGGTCGAACGTCTCATCTCACTCATTCATGGTCCCAGAGGACGAACCAGAACAAGTTTGTGATGCACTAAAACATTTTTAATGGTTGACATCAGTGGTTCTGAGAAAAATGTCTCAAAAACTACTGGTGATTGATTATCACATGATCAGGTTCAGATAATCCTGCTCCTTCAGGATGAATCTTAATTTCTGTGGTGACTTCAACTTTTGAGCCAATAAGATTTTAATGTTTTATAACCTGGCAACCAACATGTTTCTCTATTAGTGGCTCATAGTTGATCCAAAACATCTCAAAACGACATGCTCTGATTTTACTCGCTCCAATGTTGCTCCAATTATGATCATCGTAACATTTGGTTCAGATACAGGATGAATATGAATCACTGAGCTTTTCTTCATTCGTGCTCCTCAGAGGATGAACCACGAAGATTTTATGATTTCCTGACTTTTCTAACAGTCCAGTGAAGACAGCATCAGTGGTTCTGGGTGAACTATTGGATTAATCACCATCCATCATCTCTGGTTCAGATATTCACATTCCCTCAGGATGAATTTTAATCACTGAGTGCTGCCTGAGCTTTAATAAATGGATTTTTCTCTCCAACCTGGCAACCCAGACCAGTTCTTATTATTACTGAGTGAGTCCTTCCTCCTTCCTCCGCTGTTGATGCTGTTGATCAGACACAGAGACACAGAGCAGCAGCTCACAGTGAAACATCTCCGCTGCCTCTCATCTGATTAGTGCAGCGCAGCCGGGGAAACACGGAGGCTGCTGCCGGGTAACGAGCTGCAGGAGGAGCTCGGTCCGTGGGAGGGAGGGGTCTGACAGCCGAGCTCCCTCTCTCTCTCTCTCTCCCTCTCTCTCTCTGTGTGTGTGTGTGTCTGTCTCTCTAATTGACCGGGGAGCAGCAGCAGCCGCAGACCGGAGAGAGCAGCTCAGTGAGCCGGGGGATGGAGCAGAGAGAGCCGAGGAGAAGAGTTTAAAGAGCCGGAGAGACAGAAGCTCTGAGAGCCGGGAAGAGGAGCATAAAGAGCCGGGGAGAGGAGCATAAAGAGCTGGGAAGAGGAGCATAAAGAGCCGGGAAGTGGAGCTCATAGAGCTGGAGAGAAGAGCATAAACAGCCGGGAAGTGGAGCATAAAGAGCCGGGGAGAGGCAAGGCAAGGCAATTTTATTTGTATAGCCCGTTTTTACAACAGTTTGTCTCAAAGGGCTTTACATGGCATCGTAACAACATCCTCTGTCCTTAGACCCTCACATCGACTGAGGAAAAACTCCATGGAAAACCCTTTTAACAGGGAAAAATCTGAGAAACCTCAGGGTGAGCAACAGAGGAGGGATCCCTCACCCAGGACGGACAGACTAGATGCTATAGATGTTGTTACAGACAAGACAGGAGAGGAGCTGTTGGAGCCGGGGAGAGGAGCTGTGAGAGCCAGAGAGAAGAGCATAAAGAGCCAGGAAGAGGAGCATAAAGAGCTGGGAAGAGGAGCATAAAGAGCCGGAGAGAGGAGCTGTGAGAGCCGGAGAGAGGAGCATAAAGAGCCGGGGAGAAGAGCATAAAGAGCTGGGGAGAAGAGCATAAAGAGCCGGGGAGAAGAGCATAAAGAGCCGGGGAGAAGAGCATAAAGAGCCGGGGAGAGGAGCTGTGAGAGCCGGAGAGAGGAGCATAAAGAGCCGGGGAGAAGAGCATAAAGAGCTGGGGAGAGGAGCTGTGAGAGCCGGAGAGAGGAGCATAAAGAGCCGGGGAGAAGAGCATAAAGAGCCGGAGAGAGGAGCATAAAGAGCCGGAGAGAGGAGCATAAAGAGCCGGAGAGAGGAGCTGTGAGAGCCGGGGAGTGGAGCTCATAAAGAGCTGGAGAGAAGAGCATAAAGAGCCGGAGAGAAGAGCATAAAGAGCCGGGGAGAGGAGCTCATAGAGCCGGGGAGAGGAGCTGTGAGAGCTGGAGAGAAGAGCATAAAGAGCCAGGGAGAGGAGCTGTTGGACAGAGAGACAGAGAGAGAGTGATTGGGACAAAGTGCTGCTGGGGAGGAGTGGGACCGACCCTCCTCCGTGTTCACCCAGCTCGGGCATCATGGGAGTTGTTGTTTCCAGACTTGTCCACTTTCAGACCCGGGGTGTCCACTTTCTGCACGTGCATGCATCACTGAGCTGAAGTGATGTGTGTCAGTCTTGTATGTTTATTTTTGCACGGATGCTGACTGTTGTTAACATTTCACTGCATTACATGTATGTGACAAATAAACTCTGAACTGAACTGAACTGAACTGAACTGAGCTGAAGTTGGAGCTTTTAGTCGATCGTGCGCATGGGCTGGACCCCCCCGGCTCGGGTCCACATGGCGGATCTGGAGCTGCTGCACTTTGACCATCCTCATCATCAGCCTGATCACAGAGAGTCCAACTCCTCCTGCTCCTCCTCCTCCCCGGGGAGAGAGAAACAGAGAGGAGGAGGAGGAGGAGGAGGAGGAGGAGGAGGAGGTGGTTCAGCACCATGGACAGAGACCTCCTTCTCCTGCAGGCTCCTGGATGAAGAGGAGGAGGAGGAGGAAGATGACGTCCAGCTGATAGAAACCAGTCCGCAGACCTGCAGACCGATCCGGACCTCCTCCACTGGACTGCACGAGGAGGAGGAGGAGGAAGAGGAGGAGGAGGAGGAGGAGGAGGACATCCCAGAACTTTACCTCCTCTCCGATGAAGACCTCTCCTCTGAAGCGTCCGGTAAGTCGGTGGACTACGGCTTCATCATCGCGGTCTCGTGCCTGGTGACCGGCATCTCCCTGGTGACCGTGTCCTACGCGGTGCCGCGGGACGTGCGCGTGCCGGACCGGGACAGCGTGTCGGCGCGGGAGATGGAGCGGCTGGAGCGGGACAAGGCCCGCGTGGGGGCCCACCTGGACCGCTGCGTGATCGCCGGCCTGTGCCTGCTGACGCTGGGCGGCGTGCTGCTCTCCACGCTGCTCATGGTCTCCATGTGGAAGGGCGAGATGATGAGGAGGAAGGCGCTGGCCTTCTCCAAGCACGCCGCCAACCTGTACGGGTCCATGAGCCTGAGGACCGGGTCCAGCTCCCACCTGGAGGAGGAGGTGGAGGCGCTGAGCTGAGGAGGAGCGAGGAGATCCAGACTCTGATGCCTCCAGTAATTGCATAATAATGTCAAGAAATAACATTTAATTGCATCGAAATATCAAGAAATAGCCAAGAAATAACAGTTAATTGCACAGTAATATCAAGAAGTAGTCACGAAATACTGTAACAATTCATTGCATAATAATGTCAAGAAATAACAGTTAATTGCGTAGTAATGTCAAGAAATGGCCTAGAAATGACTGTCAATTTCATAAGGGATAAATAGATTACACATGCTTTGAATTTTTTGGGAAAGGCCAGAATTTATCTCCACCAAGTCCTTGCAATTGACCATTATATTTCTGGGCTATTTCTATGCAATCAATTGTTATTTCTTGGCTATTTCTAGACATTATGAGCATTTAATTGTTATTTCTAGGCTATTTCTTGACATTATCACGTAATTAACGGCCTGTAAATTAAAGGGTTACCCTTTTTTCTAATCTGTCATTATGAATTATCATCCTAACCTGACATGTTTTCTACCCATCTATGGTTTTTAATCTGAAATGGAACCAAATCCAGCTAAAAGTGCAGCCTAGTGTTGATTTACACTTACTATTCAAAATGAAATGGTCTCCATGTGGAAGGGCGAGATGATGAGGAATTAATTAATTGTTATTTCTTGGCTAGTTCTTGACATTATCATGTAATTAACGGCCTGTAAATTAATCATCATTTTATATTGGGGCCCTCTATAACTGCCAATAATACTGATTATTGATCATTTACACACCAACTACAAACTTCTGTCATTTTTCGGTAACCCTTTAATTTACATGCCCTTAATTACATGATAATGTCAAGAACCAGCCAAGAAATAACAATGAATTGCGTAGTAATGTCAAGAAATGGCCTAGAAATAATAATCAATTTCATAATGTCATGTGTTTCATAAAGGTACAGCAAAAGATTACCCATGTTTTTCATGCTTTGAATTTTTTGGGAAAGGCCATAATTTTTCTCCACCAAGTCATTGCAATTAACCATTATATTTCTGGGCTATTTCTGCGCAAAGAATAGTTATTTATTGGCTATATTTCTCAACATTACTATGAAATTGACTGTTATTTCTTGGCTATAGACATTATCACGTAATTAACGGCCTGTAAATGAAAGGGTTACCCTTTTTTCTAATCTGTCATTATGAATCATCATCCTAACCTGACATGTTTTCTACCCATCTATGGTTTTTTAATCTGAAAAAGAACCAAATTCAGCAGCCTGGGTTGATTTACACTTAATATTCAAAGTGATATAGTACTCAGTCAGTGGGATACTGAATGGTATTTAGGCCTACAACTAAAACTAACAAAATAAACTAATAGACAATTCAATTTCTGTGAACACGTCATGTGCTTTTTTTATTTTTGGTTTTAAATAAATTCCAACAACAATGTGAAGTGCAACAACGACAATTAAGGGTTTTTGTAATTACACAGGATATTGACAGAAGTCACGTACTATAGCTTTAAAAAGGTGAATTGCTCTTTGGAGCCCCCTATTGGCCACGGGGCCGTAAGCAGGTGTTTAGTTGCTGATGCCTTGGGCCGACTCTGCTCCGATGTTTCTTTATTTCTGCTTTAGCATCTTTTTTGTTTTATTGTTTCAGTTTGTGTCAATGGAATATTCCATATTTCTTTTATTTACATTAGCCTGTATACCATTATACCCAGAATGCACTGCACACAAACAGTCAGGATATCAAGGAAAAATTGTGTTTTTTCAACTGATTCATCTATAAACAATAACATCAAATGTCTGTGCTGCGTTCAGGTGTCCAGCGGATGTTTGACACCTGGACTCTGTGTCTCTAACCCTCCTCTCCTCCATGTGCATTTGTTTCCAACGAAGAAGCCGGTGAGAAACCAATCCATGGAGCGGTGGATAAGGTTATTTATCATCTACCATGTTACCATGTGTATCTCTGTGTAGTCTTATCTGTCATCAACAAGAGATTACGCGTTACGTTTTTGTGTGGCGGTGCCGCCATGGAGACGAGAGCTGGGACACCGGAAAGATCTTGAATCTGTTTTGAAAGACGTTTCCACAATGTTCAAAAACGAAACCAGGAAAAACCGACTGAGCCCTGAACGCAGCACAGATTCACAGTCAAAACCTTTTGTTATTGATCTCTGCTGGTTCATTGATGATTTGTTTTTGTAGAGTGAAACGTTTCAGAGCCGAAGGATCATCAACACTGTGACTGCATGTGACTGGAGTTTATGACTCAGGCTGAACTTCAACATGATGTTTACATCTGACTCACTTCACACAGAGAGAGGAGGAGGAGGAGGAGGAGGAGGAGGAGGAGGAGGAGGAGGAGGAACTCTGTTTGGATCCTGGTTTACTGGGATATTTATTAAAAAAAACAAACTATGAACTAGGGAGTGATGTCGTCATTATTCTTGTTGTTTTTTCAAACCAGGTTGGAAACTGTTTCACTGCAGAAAATGAAGCTTTTTACAAGAAAAAACTCATGAACTCTTTGAATTCCTCAGAAAAACAGTTCAATAAAACTGGCGGAGGAGGAGGAAGAGGAGGAGGAGGAGGAGGAGGTGATGAGCTACGATTAGTGGAAACACAAACAGAAGCGACCACAGGAGGTGTAATTAGGTTTTGTGGTTGAGCAGCGACGCTCAGTTTACAGCAAACACACTCAGGAGGAGACTGATGCAGATGTTGAGAGGAGAGAGAGAAACAACAGGAAGAGGAGGAGGGGGAGGAAGAGGGGGGAGAGGAGGAAGAGGAGGGGGAAGGATAGGAAGAGGAGGAGGAGGAGGAGGAGGAGGACTGATCAATAGGAGCTCCTCCACTCTCTCACCTCATTACTGTGATTAAACAGGTGTAAACTACGGTGGCCCGGAGGGACAAACTCACAGCAGCCGAGGAAAACACACAGTGAGAGACTGAACGTGCTGCAAATTCAGAAAACAACTGCATTGGTTTGACAAAGAAACTCACAACACGACAGGACAGGAAGTGTTTCTGAAGGACACAATAATGTGAGGGACCAGGCTGAAGGCTAATGCTAAGCTAACAGTCCATCTGATCAATACCATGTGTCACTTTATTGTGACTTGTCCCTCGCTTTATTGTGAATGGTCCCTCACTTTATCGTGACTGGTCCCTCGCTTTATCGTGACTGGTCCCTCGCTTTATCGTGACTGGTCCCTCGCTATATTGTGTCCCCAGACTGGTCCCTCACTTTATTGTGACTGGTCCTTCACTTTATCGTGACTGGTCCCTCGCTATATTGTGTCCCCAGACTGGTCCCTCACTTTATCGTGACTGGTCCCTCACTTTATCGTGACTGGTCCCTCACTTTATCGTGACTGGTCCTTCACTTTATCGTGACTGGTCCCTCACTTTATCGTGACTGGTCCCTCGCTTTATCGTGACTGGTCCCTCGCTTTATTGTGACTGGTCCCTTGCTTTATCGTGTCCCCAGACTGGTCCTTCACTTTATCGTGACCGGTCCCTCGCTTTATCGTGACCGGTCCCTCGCTTTAGCGTGACCGGTCCCTCGCTTTATTGTGACCGGTCCCTCACTTTATCGTTACTGGTCCCTAGCTTTATCGTAACTGGTCCCTCGCTTTATCGTGACTGGTCCCTCGCTTTATCGTGACTGGTCCCTCACTTTATTGTGACCGGTCCCTAACTTTATTGTGACTGGTCCCTCGCTTTATCGTGACCGGTCCCTCGCTTTATTGTGACCGGTCCCTCGCTTTATCGTGACCGGTCCCTAACTTTATTGTGACTGGTCCCTCGCTTTATCGTGACCGGTCCCTCGCTTTATTGTGACCGGTCCTTCACTTTATCGTGACTGGTCCCTCACTTTATCGTGACTGGTCCCTCGCTTTATTGTGACTGGTCCCTTGCTTTATCGTGTCCCCAGACTGGTCCCTCACTTTATCGTGACTGGTCCCTCGCTTTATCGTGACTGGTCCCTCGCTTTATTGTGACTGGTCCCTTGCTTTATCGTGTCCCCAGACTGGTCCTTCACTTTATTGTGACTGGTCCCTCACTTTATCGTGACTGGTCCTTCACTTTATCGTGACTGGTCCCTCGCTTTATTGTGACTGGTCCCTCGCTTTATCGTGACTGGTCCCTCGCTTTATCGTGACTGGTCCCTCGCTTTATCGTGACTGGTCCCTCGCTTTATCGTGACTGGTCCCTCGCTATATTGTGTCCCCAGACTGGTCCCTCACTTTATCGTGACTGGTCCCTCGCTTTATCGTGACTGGTCCCTCGCTTTATCGTGACTGGTCCCTCGCTATATCGTGTCCCCAGACTGGTCCCTCACTTTATCGTGACTGGTCCTTCACTTTATCGTGACTGGTCCCTCGCTTTATCGTGACTGGTCCCTCGCTTTATCGTGACTGGTCCCTCGCTTTATCGTGACTGGTCCCTCGCTATATTGTGTCCCCAGACTGGTCCCTCACTTTATCGTGACCGGTCCCTCTCTTTATCGTGACCGGTCCCTAGCTTTATCGTGACTGGTCCCTCGCTATATTGTGTCCCCAGACTGGTCCCTCACTTTATTGTGACTGGTCCTTCACTTTATCGTGACTGGTCCCTCGCTATATTGTGTCCCCAGACTGGTCCCTCACTTTATCGTGACTGGTCCCTCGCTTTATCGTGACCGGTCCCTCGCTTTATCGTGACCGGTCCCTCGCTTTATCGTGACCGGTCCCTCACTTTATCGTTAGTGGTCCCTAGCTTTATCGTAACTGGTCCCTCGCTTTATCGTGACTGGTCCCTCACTTTATTGTGACTGGTCCCTAGCTTTATCGTGACTGGTCCCTCGCTTTATCGTGACTGGTCCCTCACTTTATTGTGACCGGTCCCTAACTTTATTGTGACTGGTCCCTCGCTTTATCGTGACCGGTCCCTCGCTTTATTGTGACCGGTCCCTCGCTTTATCGTGACCGGTCCCTCACTTTTTCGTAACTGGTCCCTCGCTTTATCGTGTCCCCAAGAAACACTTCCTGTTGTGTTGTGGAGGTTTTTGTCAAACTATTGATGTTGTTTCTAAATTTGAGTTTGTATTTTCTTTTTTCCAGCTGCAGTGAGTTGAGCCCTCAGGGCCACCGTAGGACTCAGATGAAGCCAGATAAACATCATGTTACGTTTAGTTGAATCTGTCGTCTGAGGTGTTTTTCTTTGCCGTCTGAGAGGAGAGAACACACACACACACACACACACACACACACACACACACACACTGACCTGAGTTGTGTCAGAGTTGTTTTTAAAGACTTAAGACCTGTAGATGAAATCTCTGTTTAGACAGAAACTGTTTCTGTTGATTTCAGTTATTCGAGGTTTAAACTCTGACTTTCTTTCAGAGACGCTGCAAATAATAAAAAAACAGACTTTTTAACAGCATGGAGGAGATTTAAGGTGATTTATGTAACGAAGCTCATCCTGATCGTTCACCAAGACAATCTCATCACAGGGTTCATTAGTTTTAATCAGCAGCTGTTCATTTATTCTGTTGTGATGGTGTTTGTCTAATTCTGTTTCCACAAGTGAAAAATTCAGTTTTAATCAGAATTTGTTTTCATTCATTCATGCATGCATTCATTCATTTTTTTTATTATTATTATTATCATCAGTTAATTTATTTTCCAATTAGAAACAGAAACTCACTTTATTCTGAAGGAGCTTTAATACGAACGTCTACCTTTATTTTGTAGGAGCTTGAATGCAAACATCTACTTTTATTTTGAAATAGCTTTAATGCAAACATCTACCTTTATTTTGTAGGAGCTTGAATGCAAACATCTACCTTTATTCTGAAGGAGCTTTAATGCAAACATCTACCTTTATTTTGAAGGAGCTTTAATACAAACATCTACCTTTATTCTGAAGGAGCTTTAATACAAACATCTACCATTATTCTGAAGGAGCTTTAATGCAAACATCTACCTTTATTTTGAAGGAGCTTTAATACAAACATCTACCTTTATTCTGAAGGAGCTTTAACGCAAACATCTACCTTTATTCTGAAGGAGCTTGAACGCAAACATCTACCTTTATTCTGAAGGAGCTTTAACACAAATATCTACCTTTATTTTGAAATAGCTTTAACACAAACATCTACCTTTATTTTGAAAGAGCTTTAATGCAAACATCTACCTTTATTCTGAAGGATGTTTAACACAAACATCTACCTTTATTCTGAAGGAGCTTTACTGCAAACATCTACCTTTATTCTGAAGGAGCTTTAATACGAACGTCTACCTTTATTTTGTAGGATCTTGAATGCGAACATCTACCTTTATTTTGAAATAGCTTTAACACAAACATCTACCTTTATTTTGAAAGAGCTTTGACGCAAACATCTACCTTTATTTTGAAGGAGCTTTAATACAAACATCTACCTTTATTTTGAAAGAGCTTTAATGCAAACATCTACCTTTATTTTGAAGGAGCTTTAACACAAACATCTACCTTTATACTGAAGGAGCTTTAATACAAACATCTACCTTTATTTTGTAGGAGCTTGAATGCAAACATCTAGCCTACCTTTATTTTGAAGGAGCTTTAATGCAAACATCTACCTTTATTCTGAAGGAGCTTTAACACAAACATCTACCTTTATTCTGAAGGAGCTTTAACACAAACATCTACCTTTATTCTGAAGGAGCTTTAACACAAACATCTACCTTTATTCTGAAGGAGCTTGAACGCAAACATCTACCTTTATTTTGTAGGAGCTTGAATGCAAACATCTACCTTTATTCTGAAGGAGCTTTAACACAAACATCTACCTTTATTCTGAAGGAGCTTTAATACAAACATCTACCTTTATTCTGAAGGAGCTTTAACACAAACATCTACCTTTATTCTGAAGGAGCTTTAATAGAAACGTTCTGTTTAAATCTGGACTCGATCACTTGAAACTCGCCGCAGTCGGCCTGAAGTTAAGAGCAGCTCTGTCTGTCTCCGTGGGGACGGTTGTGTGGGACTGATCAGCTTTTATTGACAGTGGCGTCTCCGTGGCAACATCAGAGAACAATCCAACAACTGCTCTCAGATTCTGCTGTTTCTGTTTCTCTCTGATTCAATTCTGATTGGTCTGTGTGGTTAAAACCTGACATCAGTTCTCTCTCGACCGACCGACGCCTCGGACCAGTCTGAAAACACACACACACACACAGACACACACACACACACACACACACACGTACGTTAAGCCTCTGAGTGACAGGTTGGAGAGCAGTCGAGGTGTTTGAGGGTTAAAACTCTGCAGCGTCGTCAGAGACTCTGCTGCTGCTGCTTTAATTGGAGTCTGTGTTTGTTTTACCAAGGGACACAAAAATCAAACCTGTAATGAACACACACACACACACACTTAGTCGAGTCACACTCACACACCATGAATCACTCCGGCATCGTGCAGAAAATGTGCGCCTCTTGCAGAAACACTCATCGACACACTCACACACTCATGTCCATGAATGGAGTCAGAGTAATGATTCAGCTGCAGCAGGAAATGGGATTGGATCAGTGAGGAGGTCGGTGGGTTAAGAGTCGGGGTGTGGTGGTTGTTGTTGTGGATGGAGAGATGTAGTTGAGCCTGGCAGTAGTTTATAAAACTACAGCTAAAAAAAAGCAGCTTTAGCAACTACTACTACTCATGTAACTCAGTGTTAATAAATCAACATGTGGAACTAAATATAAAAGCCTATATAGAAAACATGCAGCAGAAACACGCCTCTACACTCAACATTGCAGCAGCACAACGAGATTAAAAGCTAAAAATAAAAATAAAAAATGGTTATTTTATTTTGTTTAAGCCAGGGGTTCTCAACTAGTCTCACTCTGGGCTCCACATTTTCCCATGGTCATTAAGTCGCGACCCACTTTTATAGAATTGAAACCAAGAATTTTTTTAAAGCCTTTAAAAACTCATTTAGCTCTTTATTGAGCAAAGTGCATTTCAGAGCACATGAATGAAACTGAGGACCATGACAACTGCATGTACGGAAGTGAATCAAAAAATATCAAACTGCACAAAATGGAGACCAACAAAATGATATATTTGACTTCTAATGCATCTCTGCATTCAGAGCATATTCACAAAAGTGAATAAATATCAAATTGCACAAAATAAAGACCCACAAAACAAAACAAGATTCACTGCATTCAGGCCACATTAATAAGAAACTGATATCTTTGCATTCAGAGCAAATGGAGCAAATAATAAGAAACTGAGGAGGAGCATTACAACTGCATGTGTTCACGTGTCTCGTGTGCCTTTCAATATAAGTTATTTTTCAAAATAAAAGACATGTCCAACATCAGATGTGCATTAAATATTATTTACTTTTTTGACCAGCTGTCCGCGACCCACTTTTGGGTCCCGACCCACCAGTTGAGAACCACTGGTTTAAGCTACATTGTGTAGGAATTCCTCCCATCCAACGTTGCGGTTGTAGATCACAAGCAACTCAATCGTATTTTTCATGCTGCATTCACGTGAAATTGGGCAGACGCCAGACGGACGACAGCCGCTGCACGGAACGGCATAAACAAGCCTCTATGTAAACAAGTGGTCCGTCAGCACGAGGCAAAACAATACACGTGACAATATGTTGTCATGGCGATGTGGTATTGTTTACCCGACCCACGTTTTACCGGCTTTCTCTGGACTCTGGACAAATTCAGAGCTGAAAGGAACACTTCAGTTTGTTGATGGGGGGGGGGGATTACTGATTAATGAAAAACAGACTTTTGAACCAAATAATCGATTTTCATGAAGAGATAGCAGGAGAAGTTACAGAATGTCCCTTTAATGGGACAACGAGGAGATTTGGAAAGCAAAGTGTTAGGTTACAGCAGATTGGAGTGAAGCTGTAGTTCAACTACATGTATCATCATCATCATCATCATCATCATCATCATCGGTCCCAGCTGTCTCCAGGTCGGAGACGCCTCCTCTTCCCCCTGAATCGTCGCCTTAACTTAATGACTTATTCAATAATGACTCTTGTTAGCCTGATTGTTGCATAGCAACCGTGGGCAGAGTCACACACAGTCACAGCCTCAGAGAGAGAGAGAGAGAAAGAGAGAGGAAGAAGAAGAAGATGAGGGGATGAGCCGAGCGTCGCCTCGCAGGATTTTTTTTTTTATAATTTCTTTGAAAGGAGGAGGAGACGAAGAAAATAAAATCACCTCGCCAGCTTTATTCAGTCAGCTCACGGCTTTAAACTGACACCGTGTGTGTGTGTGTGTGTGTGTGTGTGTGTGTGTGTGTGTGTGTGTGTGGATCTGCACTCAGCTCTCAGGGGGGTTGGTGGCGTTGGGGGGGTGGGGGGGGGGGCATCTCCCTGAAAACATCAGTTTCATTTTACAGAATGAATCATCAGCAGCTGTGTTGAACTCACTGCAACCTCTACCTCAGTGTGTGTGTGTGTGTGTGTGTGTTCTGGCCTCCACCATCAGTCTGTCACCGACTCGTTATTTAATGACGGTCACACACAGTGATAGTTTAAAAATTGAAAAATAGTTTAACCAGCCGGTGGTAAACCTCTAAAAACCTGCGGGTAAGTTAATTAGCGATCGTTTTCTCCCCCGGGATGACGACGGAGGTTGGCCGGCCGAGCAGCTCTGCAGACCGGCTGCTGCCTCTGTGATGTCCCGGTCGCTGCGGAGCTTCACTTCTCCGAAAAACGTCAGAGCCAACCTCTAAACAGCCGTCGTTTGGATAAACTGGCCGTATATTTGGGATCTTAACAGTTACTTTCTCGCATGAAAAAATATTAAAACGTAATAAAGTTACATAATAACAGCGCTAGAGCGGGAAATAAAACATCTTTTCGCCTGTTTTAAAGCTACCGCTACCGGTTGCCGCGAAATGCATTCTGGGAAACTCGTATACTGCGGTGTGAACGGTGTCGGTCTGCTGAAGTAGCAGACTGAATCCCACATTCAGTCTGCAGTATACAGTACTAACGCAGTATGTAGTAGGCAGTATGGTAGTATGTGGTTTTGAAAACAGCCTCTGTCTGCTGCTAAATGTTGAAGTTGATTGACAGACGGACACGCCCATCTTCGTCCTCAGTGACCTCACAGACCAGGAGTGATGTCATCGTCACGGCAGCAGCAGTAAAGTTAAATTCTCCTTCTCTCCTCCGTCGTCCAGGAAGCAGAGGGGACAATAACCATAGAAACCAGGTCAGCCTGTTGCTACGGAGAAAAGCCTGTGGCTCCGAGTAACAGAGTTAAAGATGCTCCTCTTCTGATTCGTCGCTCCGACGGCGGCTCAGTGTGTGTGTGTGTGTGTGTTTGAACTCCACACCTTGTCGTCTCGCTGCTGCTGCTGCCGTCGCTCTGATGTTTCCTGTCAAACGTCTTCAGCAGAGTCTGGAAACACTGGAGCAGAGCTGCTCTCAGATCAGATCACATCACACACACACACACACACACACACATGACCTTTTGTGGAGAGGTTGAACCTGCACAGACTAACTACAAGACAAACTACATTTCTACTTCCTACTTCTAACCCTCCTCTCCTCTATGTGCATTTGTTTCCAACGACGAAGCCGGTGAGAAATCAATCCATGGAGCGGTGGATAAGGTTATTTATCATCTACCATGTTACCATGTGTATCTGTGTAGTCTTATCTGTCATCAACAAGAGATTACGGGTTACGGGTTAGCGCGTTACGTTTGTGTGGCGGTGTCGCCATGGAGACGAGAGCTGGGACACCGGGTCGGAGGCTCTGATCTTACAAGGTTGGTTTTCAACCTAAAGTACTGAGTGGAGAAGGGGTAGGAATTAATAAGCTAATGCTTCTTCCTACTCCTTTTCAAACATACAAAGCCTTGTGTCAACTAAAGTGCTTCAAGTGTGATATACTATATCATTCACATGCTTGAATTCATTCATTCAATAAAGATACAAATGGAGCAGCACCTGAATGTAATTGTTCAAATCACTGACCTGACGAAGAGCCAGTCGCTCGAAACGTTGTCTCTTTTAATATGTAGCCCTTGAATAAATATATTTTCTATTTCAGGAGAAGAAAGTGTTGCCAGTTCTCATTTTTGCCTTGTTTAACTTTCTCGAACTCAGCACCTGCTGCATTTTGGATGTGTATGAGCTTTTTCCATTTTTTAAAACCAAAAATGTAGCATAACCATGGGAATAATCCTGCTTGGTTCCTCTTTAACTCAGCGTGAAATAAATGTGGTGTATACTGTATGAAACAAGATATAGCCTACAAAAAATTCATATGCCAGCAGAAGTATGCCTCAACTCTGTTTTGTTTTGTTTTGTTTTGTTTTGTTTTGTTTTGTTTTGTTTTGTTTTGTTTTGTTTTGTTTTGTTTTGTTTTGTTTTTAAAGAAGAAAATCTGACATTGTTGGTCAACATCTTGTAGGTTCACCATAGACCTGTTGGGTAATAGAAAGAGAAAATTAAAATCCTGCCCCAATACCCACTGGTAAATCAGAAATGTCAGCAACTGCAGGAGAAGTAGGAGAGCAGGCATCACTCTGCAGAGTAAGACTCCTACTTGTTGTATTTTAGTTTTTAATTTTTTTGTACAATGAAAAAACATGTGAAATGAAATTTTCAGATGTCTTACATGTTTTTGAAGCCAAAATTAAAACGGATAAATCACTGTTTTTCTTGAGAGACTCTCTTTCACAAAAATGCATTTTTCTCAGCTACGTATCTAGAAAAAAAGTGGTCTTTTTGGTGCAACCAGGCTCTATTTGACTTAAGATAAATCAAGAAAGGAACAAGGCCTACAAACAAATGTTTTTTTTTCCCTAGTTAAATAGATAGTCTCCTCTTTTCTTTTGAGCTGTTTGGTGTTTTCAGAGTCATAGTACAAAATACTCTGTGGGTCTTGAAATATTACTCAAAATGCCCCAAAACGCTGGCACATGGCACTGACCATTTTATAAAAGGGCTGCCTGGCACTCAATGAGTTAATGAGGTCGATGTTTCTGACTCAGTTAATTCAGACTGATCCATCACACAGAGGAGAAGGAAGTGTGTGTGTGTGTGTGTGTGTGTGTGTGTGTGTGTGTGTGTCTGTGTGTGTAAATGAACTGAGTCTGATTTATGCTGCAGTTTGTCCTGCAGCAGGTTTTTAATATCTGAGCAGCAGAGAGGACGCCGCTGTTATTTTATTTTATTGAATGATTAAAAAACAAGTGAAGACACACACACACACACACACACACACACAAACACACAGTGATAAATAACAGAACAAACATGTCAGAGACAAATAACCAGAAATAAGACGACGGGAGAAACAGGAACTCTGCGGGGCTCATCAGTCCAAAACTAGTGAAGCAGGAAAACAAGAGTAACACATGAAGGAGAAGAAACTACATGTAAAATACACTCAATTTAAAAATGAAAAATCTAAAAGATGAACTCCATTAAACAATGTTTAAAGAATAAAACTGACAATAGACATGATGAATTACCTTAAAGCCTTCAGGTACCAATCATCTAGAAACTCAGTAATAATAAAACTAAAGTCAACTAATCAATAAAGAAAACAGGAGTTCCTCCACTCGTCTGGCTCCTGCTGGTTTTTCTCAGAAACACAAACTTCTTCAGGACTCGATCAATCATCAACAGTCGCTCACTATCAAACAGGTTTTTAGGAAACATCGATCGAGTCTATTCTCTCTCTTCTGCTTCACCACGATCAATAGGCGACCTGAGTGTTACTGCATGGTGCATTCAAGTGCAGTTGGAAAGTCGAGTGTCATTCATGTCTCTGACTGAAGGAGGGAAGGTGCTGAGGAATTTTATAAAAGATGATTCCACGGTGAAGCTGAGAGACAAACCTCGTCCATTTGAGACGAGACGGACGTGATTTCTGCTTCAATGTCGTCAATGAGTTTGATTTCTGATTAATAAACTTTATATTTAATAAAGCAACGAGCCTTGATGTCTCCAGACAACATGATAATTATCTGCTCATCTCAGGAGACAAAGGGTAAAAATGTTTCAGGAAGTGTTTCTGGGGACACGATAAAGCGAGGGACCAGTTGGGGACACGATAAAGCGATGGACTGGTCACGATGAATAGAGGGTCTGGGGACACGATAAAGCGAGGGACCAGTTGGGGACACGATAAAGCGAGGGACCGGTCTGGGGGCACATTAAAGCGAGGGACCAGTCTGGGTACGCAATAAAGCGACGGACCGGTTGGGGACACAATAAAGCGAGGAACCGGTTGGGGACACAATAAAGCGACGGACCGGTTGGGGACACAATAAAGCGAGGGACCGGTTGGGGACACGATAAAGTGAGGGACTGGTCTGGGGACACAATAAAGTGAGGGACCAGTTGGGGACACATTAAAGCGAGGGACCGGTTGGGGACACGATAAAGCGAGGGACCGGTTGGGGACACGATAAAGCGAGGGACCGGTTGGGGACACGATAAAGCGAGGGACCGGTTGGGGACACAATAAAGCGAGGGACCGGTTGGGGACACATTAAAGCGAGGGACCGGTTGGGGACACATTAAAGCGAGGGACCGGTTGGGGACACATTAAAGCGAGGGACCGGTTGGGGACACATTAAAGCGAGGGACCGGTCTGGGGCCTTTAGTTGTTCTTCTTCTTGACGTTAGAAGTTGTGCAGACAGCTTCCTGTTAGTGAGTTTGTTTGGTTTATTAGATGATTGATCATATTTGGTCCCTCACGTTATTGTGTCCTCCAGAAACACTTCCTGTTGTGTTGTGAGTCTCATGTCAGACTGATGAAGTCGTCTCAGTGTCTTTGCAGCTGTTTCTGTCTCTTCACTGAGTTTCTTGTTCCTGTTTCTGTTTCTGTTTTCTGAGATGATCTGAGCTTCTTTTTTTTTCTTTTTCTCTTTCACCGCAGCGACGACACAAATAAAAACTCCTCGATCTGACTTCAAACCCAGAGCAGGTTGGAGAAGCAGACACAGCGAGGCGCCGGTGGAGCTCGGTGTGTTCCAGGTTTTTTAACGAGCTGTTTCTTAAAATACGACGACGACGACTTTGTGTGTTTGTGTTTGTGAAGTTCCAGTGACTCAGCAGCTCGTCAGCGTCCGTCACACGTGTCAGCGGCTCAGACTCATCACACAGGGAACATGAAACAAATCAAGATGATTAAAAGCAGAATGTAGAGGTGTAGATTTAAACCTCTGCTCTTTGAATACATATATGTCTCTCTTCATCTCCTCCCGTGAGTCTCCTGTAACGACTTCTTGTGCTTTTCACTGGGAATCATGATGAAACACGTCAGGGTGGAAAAAAAAAAAACCCAGAGGAGAAATCCCAGAATCCTTTGTTCCTGCGTGTGTGACCGACCGGGCCGTGGGCTCTTCAGGGTGAATCACACCGCCGCTGCCGCCGCCCGTCGTTCACATCAGCTCCGACTGAGATGATTCACATCTGCAGCTCCGACAAACAAACACAGACACAGAAGAAAAAGAAGAAGAAACATGTGTTGACAAACGCCACATGCTTTGTTTCTCCTCTAATGAGGCCGACGGCGGCGAACAGGGAACTTCACAGGCCGACACCAGATCCTGGGTTTCCACGGCGATTCCTCCTCCTCCTCTGATCTGCACCATCACTGCTGCACATATTATGTATATTTACTATGTACATATATCTCCTGTTTCCTCTACATCAAGACGACCTCCTCTGTCTCTTCTGTTAAAGAATATTTAGCTAATTAGACTTCATGTGTTATTTCAGATGCTGCCGATGTTGAACTCTCTCCTCTGGTCTATGATACTGGAAACAAACTGACAATGCCATATGTTTTTTTTTCTGCAATAGGAGTGTACAGCCAGTGCACTATTTGTATTTGGTTTCAGATTCGGGCTTTTAAAAAAAACTTTGGATTTGTGAAGAAACCGGAAGTGTGTGCCCTGGCTTCAGCTGAGCTAGTGCTACGCCGAGCTAGCCGGCTAACTTCCGCTTTAGCTCTCGGCTAACTAGAACGGGAATAAAATAATTTAATCGTGCAGCGCTTCTAGACTTTCCAAACGTAATCGGACTGAATGGAGCAGATTCTGGTAGAGAAACGAGTCGTTTCGCGGCGGTTGTGACTCTCAAAAAAAATTATCCACCATTTTATAGCCGCTTCTTTTCCCATTATTGTTTATGAGAAAAATGCTAAATTGTTGAACGGTGACCCTGGAAGTATCGGTGAGCACTTCCTGTCTACTGTGATGCAATGCATGCTGGGAGTTGCTGTTTCTTAGCAACCCTAACGTGAACTAGACACAAATGAAACAGTGCTGCCTGCTGCTGTTTGGCGCTCTACTCGTGTTGTGCTTCTATGGCAACCAACGTTAAGGTGCATTAGCGCCACCTACTGTGTTGGAGTGTGAACCAGAACCACCTGGTTATGTGCTGTTGCTGATCCAAACGTTTCTTTTTCTTTAGAAAAAAGCTCCTGAATAATGAGGAGACATTTCGGACAGCAAAACTATTTGGGATCAAAGCATTATTTGTGTACTTCAGTATATTTGGGTTCGGGTACACACACAATACATGAAGCCTGCACGATATCAGCTGAATGTCCGATGTGCGATGAGACTGTTCAATATCTGAAGTGCGATAAATATTGAAATATTCAGGTGTGCATATTAACCATTACATGAATGAGTCAATACTGTGTTTCCCTTCCGGCCCCGAAATGTGAGAATTGACCAAACAAACCAGTAACTTTCTGGCTCCTGAGGTTGAAATCCAGGTGGTTTTACCAGCTGTTCCCTCAGTTGACATGCAACAATGTCATTAGTTTTCCAATTTGCATAATCCCAGCCCTGCCTGTGAGTACAGGTACCTGTAGAGGGGGCGGGGCCTGGTGAGCAGTGGCTCATTTGCATTTAAAGGGACAGACACAGGGCTGTTTTGAGCTGTGATGTTTGATCCTTGAGGGATTTGGACTGCAGAATGTCATAGACATGTTTTTAAGAACATGGGAACTGTTTTAATTGGCGGAAAAGGGGCAGAATAGCCTATGTCTCCTTTAATGTTTCATCTACAGTAGATCCAAACACACATCAACAATAAAACCTGATGAGGAAGGCAGAAATAAATGAATAAATTTAGAATAATAATGTAGGTTTGAAGATGAGTCACGTTTATCAAGGTCGATTCTGTACATCAGTTTCTACTGAAAGGATTTAAACAATGAAAGAGAGAGAGTTCATGTATGAGCTGCAGAAACCACCGGACAGTGATCAGTTATTCAGATGTGGTTTCTGTTTCTGTTTCCTCTTCACTTCAACAACACGAACCTGATGACGTCATCGTGTCTGTCGGGTTAATCACGTCTCTTTATCTGCAGAGAATATGATTTGTTGTCCAGGGCGTCTCCGTGGCAACGCAAACATCACATCATTAATTTTATATATAAAGTGTTTTCATTCACAGTGAATCACACACACACACACACACACTGGTTGTCCTGCAGACGGAGTGACTTCCTGTTTAAGACACAATGAAGAACGATCTCCATCCTCCAGGAGCAAGTCACTGATAAAACCACTGAGAGGATGAAAACGTGTCTCAGATTACTTTATTTATATAGCACCTTTAAAGGGATACGCCAACATTTTTTTTTTCGTGTCTCGCCTCACTCCCGAGTCCATGACCAGCAGATAGACACCATCCTTTCGACTGTGCGTGCAGTAACAAGGGAGATAGAGCCGTATCGCCTGTAATTGGCTTAGCTCAAACACTGGAAGTGTATGGGTAGTGTTAGCCTGCCTCCACCTAAAGTCATCAGAGAAACTCTTCAGCAACTCTAAACAGAAACCGGCGGGCCGATTTTCGTCTCAGAGCTGACAAAACTCTCCGGTAAGGCATCTTGAGCGGTCAAATGCCGCTAACGGGACGAGATCGGTCAAAACGGAGGGTTCAAGCAAAGACGGTTTATTTTGGTTCAAGCTAGCTACATCGAGGGTAGGTTAGCACAAATTCTATCATCATGGTTTTCTGTATGTAAAGGGCAACGGGTGTTTTATTTTGTGAAAGTAACCGGAAGTGCGTTGGTCACAACGGCTAGCTTGAGTAGCGCCGAATTCGTCCCAACAAAATTGTAAACAGCTGGTAGCCTATTTAGACAAATTAACGACACACTGCTGATCTAAACGGCTACTTTCTCACCTAAACATGTTTGAAATGTTGATAAAGTGATATATTTACAGAGTTTAGAGCTAAAATGAAATCAGCTCGGGTAGGAGGCAGGCTAACACTACCCATACACTTCCAGTGTTTGAGCTAAGCTAATTACGGGCGATACGGCTCTATCTCCCTTGTTACTGCACGCACAGTCGAAAGGATGGTGTCTATCTGCTGGTCATGGACTCGGGAGTAAGGCAAGACATGAACAAAAAAAATGCTGGCATATCCCTTTAACAACACAAGTTTACAAAGTGCTTCACAAAACAACATAGAAGAGACGAGTCACAAATGCCATAAAACCATAAGAGATGGACCGCCCAAGCGATAGGCCTACAGCAACACAGGTAATACAATAACCCAACAACACATTGAGACCAGGAGGACTTAGATTGGAGTGCAGGAAGCAGTTAAAAATGAATAAAAGGGGGGTTGCTTTGGTAGGAATTTTTACATTTAAACGCTTATTATGCCATGTCCGTGGAGTTGAGTAAATCTGGCATGGGGTCGAACATTTCTGTGAAGTTTTTTTCATTGATTATGCATGGGAAGTAGGATTTCCTCGAAAGAAGAAAGAAAGAAAGAAAGAAAGAAAGAAAGAAGAACATTGAGGAAAACAATAGGGCCCGGACCCTAATGAGATACAATAAGATAAGAAAAGACGGGATAGAAGAGTTAAGCTCCAGAGCTCAGGAACAACGCAGCGCCTGTTCAGCGTTGGGTTCACATCACGGTGAAGCCTCGCTACACGCGGCGGTATAGCAGCAGTCGCTCACATCGCCACGTTCAAAATGACTGTTCGTTCATTTTTGTGAAAAATTATTTCATTAGGACTTCTTTGCAATCTGAGTGTGAAGAGGATTTCAAACAATTCAATAAAAAATGCCATAGAATAAGATCTCCAACCCCCCCGTTGAGAACTGTAGCAGGAATGAAGCAGCTTATAAAGGGCTCAAACAGGCGATCGTGGGCTTTGAGAGGTTTTGTTCATTCACGAGAACTTGTAGAAAATAGAAACAGACCCGACTTCTAACTGAGACTCAAACCTCAGACTCAAGACCCAGGAGACCAGAGTCTGGTTGAGACTTTGAGGCTTTTATTTGAGAATTGACAGTTAATATTATGCCTAGTTGCGTAACATGTGTTCAGTCTCTTGCTGCGTTCGAGACGATTCGCAACTCTGAATCTCCAGTAGAACCAAAAACATGTCGGACCAAGACAAACTTTTTATTCAAAGTGCTTCACGTAGCAAAAGCACAAAAACTATTTAAAAAGAACGTTTTTAATGCATTTTGGCATTTAAATGCATTTTAATCCATGTATTATACCGTTGACTTGAGGTGGCGTTATTGCACAAGTAGGAGGCAAGTCAAGGCAGTTTTATTTGTATAGCTCATTTTTACAACCAGTTTGTCTCAAAGTTTTTAAAGGGATAGTTCAACATTATGGCAAATTGGCCCATTGCCATAATCCCTATAGTCATAGCAGTAGGTCTGTTACCTTGAACTGTCAGTGTAAGCAGAGTTGTTTTGCTGACAGTTTTTCATCAAGCAGTCTCTGCATTTACCTCTAAAACAACTCTGTCTGGTAACGTTGTGTTATTATCTCATAGCGTGGTGAATGTGCAGGTCACAACTTGTCCACCAGAGCGTTGTGGAGTTGTTGGATTGTGTATTTGATGAGTTTGATGAGGGAAACCAAGAAATCCCATAATGAACCTCCGTAGCGTAGCTCTGAGCAGTTCACGGCTCTGCTCCGCCGTTCTAAAAACAGCTTGCACCGACAATTAAAGGTAACGAACCTGCTACTGCTATGACTATAGCGATTATGGCAATGGGCCAATTTGCCAAAATGTTGAACTATCTCTTTAACACAGCATCATAACAACATCCTCTGTCCTTAGACTCCATAGAAAACCCTTTTAACAGGGAAAACCAGGAGAAACTTCAGGGTGAGCAACAGAGGAGGGATCCTCACCCAGGACGGACAGACAGGACATGTTGTTACAGACAAGAAACAGTTTATAACAACACAGAATATGTAAAAACGTGGCAGGAGGTTTTTAGTAATCCAAGTTCCAGTTTGTCCTGAATGCAGCGTCTGATCCTGCTGCAGGTTGTTGGACTTGTTGAGACGTTTTTCTTCTCCCTGTCGTCTTTAATCTCGTCTTCTCTTCCTGTTGCTCAGATTCTCTCTGTGTTTCTGCTGCTGCTGATAATGTTCAGTCTCCTTCTCCTCCTCCTCCACCATCTACACTTTAATGTCCTTCACTCACCGTACATACAATATTCATATGGAAACAGTGTGTGTGTGTGTGTGTGTGTGTGTGCAGTGCATTAGTGTGACAGTATTGATTTTACATGTGTGTGTAATTAACGACGGTCCATTAGTGAAGTAAAGATCCACTCAGCTCCTCAGGAACCTGACGAGGAGGAGCAAAAAGAGGAGAGAAGAGGAGGAGGAAGAGAAGAGAGAACGAGGAGGAGAAGGAGCAGGAGCAAAGAGGAAGAGGAGGAGGAGGGGAAGAGAGAAGGAGGAGGAGCAAAGACGAAGAGGAGGAGGAGGGAAAAGAGGAGTCAAGAGGAAGAGGAGAAGCTTTCAGAGCTTATGAGGAGGAGAGGAGAAGGGGCAGGAACAAAGAGGAGGTGGAGGAGGAGGAGGAGGAGGAGGAGGAGAAGGAGCAGGAGCAAAGAGGAAGAGGGGAGAAGAGAGAAGGAAGAGGAGAAGGAGCAGGAGCAAAGACGAAGAGGAGAGAAGAGGAGGAGGAAGAGAAGAGAGAAGGAGGAGGAGAAGGAGCAAAGAGGAAGAGGAGAGAAGAGGAGGAAGAAGAGAAGGAGGAGGAGGAGGAGCAGGAGCAAAGACGAAGAGGAGGAGGAAGAGAAGAGAGAAGGAGGAGGAGAAGGAGCAGGAGCAAAGAGGAAGAGGGGAGAAGAGGACACTGTTAGAAATTACAAGGATTTCACAATAATTAACAGTATTATTTTACAGTAACTTGTTGTAATTAAGTTTTCCTGTAATTTCCCGATGAATACCTGTAAAAACTACAGAATCCTGTGATTTTACAGATTTTAACTGTTATTTTACAGTTAAATACTGCAATCAAAAAACTCCTGTTATATCACAACAAGGTCTGTAATGTCACAGCAACACCGTAAAAACATGCAAGGATTTCACAGCATTCAACAGTTTTATCACAGTAAAATATTGTTTTTTCAAATATTCCATGGTCACATGACACCTAACCGACGCACTGAACCAACTGAACCTGAAGATGCCATTTTCTCTTCTGGACTGAATGGAGAAGGTGAGCTGCATGCATAACTCCAATGTTATGGGTTTTTTACTTTCAAATGAACGTATATTGCATGACACATTTCATATTTTTTTAAGCAAGTGCCCGAAAGGTTGTCTCATAGCATTTGCTAATAGCTGTCTTTTCATTAATGCTACCCAACTACTAACGTTAGCTGCCGTACATCATGCTTTTGCTGAACCGTATAAAGCGTTAATGTGTTAAGATTATAGGCTAAAGGTCATAATGACTCAACATTTGATCATATAGTTGGGTTTGGGCTTTTTTTGAAGAAAGTGGGACACCTCGGCCGTATCGATCCCATACCAGCTAGAACATTTTCTCATATACAGTATATGTGTGAAATTAATTTTACATTTTTTATTTTCCCCTACTTGGTCATGTCAATGTTTTTACATTCAAATGACACCACCACGGCCCTGACGGACGTCGATGTCCCCCAGATCTGAGATGTTGTGGCCTGCTGTGATCCAGACCCTGACGAGTCTGCCTGCATCCTGCTGCTCCTAATGTCGGACTTCAAAAAGCCGAAGGAGAATTTAATGCTTGAAGCTGATGTAAGATTTTTTTTATTCAAAATATTATTAAAATGGAAAATAAGTGATTACATTAGACGCCATGTATTACCTTGTATGAAACCTCTGACCAATGAACAATATTTAATGTTAAATATCTGCTATGGTGTGTTTACTATTTTACAGCCATGTGCCACTGCCATGGACGTCAATACTGCAGAACTCCCCAGCACCGCCTCCTTGATCAATCAAGGTAAAGTTTCTTGGATCTGTTATCCACATTTCTAACTCAGTATTTTATTTTGATTCTAGGAATTTACATGGCCACAATGAACATTTGTGGAGCACTTTATATTTGAAACAGATCTCAAAGTGCTCATAACACATGATGTTTTATCGGTTCATTTCAGGTGACATGATGAAGCCCTCTGGATGGCTGATATCCATCGAGGGACATGTGATGGGCCCACCCTGCTTTCTTCAGCAGCTATTGCATCTTCAACCTTGAGTATCCTGTCGCTGGACAGTCACTAAAGGTATTGTATAAAGATCAGATTTGATCTTGTAATTCATATTATAGTATAGGTTTCTAATTCAGTGATCAGCAATCTTGATGTTTTTCATGCAAGTAACCGTTTAGATCCCAATATGTGGTTAGTTTTTCAGAATGATCAAAGGAGATCCAACAAGTTTGGATTATAAGTCTATTAGGGTGTGATATGGGAAAATGCCTTGACAAATGCTGACTGCAATACATAAGTCTATTTAAAACTGAAACTATCTTTGCTTGTTAACAGGTGCTTCTTGGACATCGAGGAAGAAGTGGACCAAAGACCAAGAAGTGGACAACAATGAACCCTTATGTGAGCACCCTTTTGAGGAAACTACCCCTTTCTGACATCCCTTCATTGCTCTCTCCCTTCTCTTATTTTGCCATGTAGGCCTCATTCCTATCCTCTTACTGTTATTGTGACACAGCTAGGTAGTGAATTCCACGTTTCTGTACAATTTCTCTGTATTTTAAAGGGATAGTTCACCCAAAATTGAAATTTCACTCATTATCTCCTCCCCCTCATGTGGACTAAGGGTTGGGAGAAGTTTCAGAGTCCTCCGTGGCTTCTCTGAGTTACAGGGGGTCTCGGCGTAGCAGTGCATGTCCATATGACGGTTGCAAATGGATACCAACTGTCTTTGTAACAAAAAGACACACCAAAAAACATCCAGATACCTCCATGCTGCTCGTATGTAATGTCCGTCTGTATTGAATAAGTTAAATAAGTCTATTCTTCAAGCTTGTTTTGTAGCGGAAGCTTCTAGAAGCTCTTCTTCTCTCGAAGAGGACAGATCCTGGTTCGTCCAAATTTGACGGACCAGGAAGAGGAGCTTCCGCTACAAACAAGCTTGAAGAATGGACTTATTTAATTTTTTTGGGGACAATTTCGCATTTCGGGGCTTCAATACAAGACGGACATTACATACGAGCAGCATGGAGGTATTTGGATGTTTTTTGGTGTGTCTTTTTGTTACGAAGAAAAGTGGTATCCATTTGCAACCATCATATGGACATGCACTGCTACGTCGAGACCCCCTGTAACTCAGAGAAGCCACGGATAATTCTGAAACTTCTCCCTGCCCTTAGTCCACATGAGGGTGAGTAGATAATGAGTGAAATTTCAATTTTGGGTAAACTATCCCTTTAAGATGGCTTTGGAAAGTTTATAACTGTTGAATTTCTTGAATTCTTGAATATCTTGGCATTTACTGTATGTATGTATGTTTTATTTGTAAATAAATATGCCATTGGGCTAACAGTAAATTGAAACTTTGTCTGCATTACTTATATGACTTCCACAGTATACATTGTAAATTCACAATAAATTACTATGAACTTGTGCATTACATTTACAGTACACACTGTAAAAGTACAGGGCCTTGTTGTAATGATGTACAGCAAAAGGTTGTAATTCCCCAGTAATGTACTGTAATATCACAGTAATTGCTTTGTCATTGAAGCTGTGAAGTTACAGTATACAGCTGTGCTTTTACAACAATGCATTGTAATATCACAGGTATAAAATTACAGTAAATTGCTGTGAGTATATTTCACAGTAACCTTATTGTGAAAGTCATGCAAAATTTATCCAATAATTTATTGTAAATTCACGGCGAAAATCTTTACAGTGGAGGAGGAAGAGAAGAGAGAAGGAGGAGGAGAAGGAGCAGGAGCAAAGACGAAGAGGAGAGAAGAGGAGGAGGAAGAGAAGAGAGAAGGAGGAGGAGAAGGAGCAGGAGCAAAGAGGAAGAGGGGAGAAGAGGAGGAGGAAGAGAAGGAGGAGGAGAAGGAGCAGGAGCAAAGACGAAGAGGAGGAGGAAGAGAAGAGAGAAGGAGGAGGAGAAGGAGCAGGAGCAAAGAGGAAGAGGGGAGAAGAGGAGGAGGAAGAGAAGAGAGAAGGAGGAGGAGAAGGAGCAGGAGCAAAGAGGAAGAGGAGAGAAGGAGGAGGAGGAAGAGAAGAGAGAAGGAGGAGGAGAAGGAGCAGGAGCAAAGACGAAGAGGAGAGAAGAGGAGGAGGAAGAGAAGAGAGAAGGAGGAGGATAAGGAGCAAAGAGGAAGAGGTGAGAAGAGGAGGAGGAAGAGAGAAGGAGGAGGAGAAGGAGCAGGAGCAAAGAGGAAGAGGGGAGAAGAGGAGGAGGAAGAGAAGAGAGAAGGAGGAGGAGAAGGAGCAAAGAGGAAGAGGAGAGAAGAGGAGGAGGAAGAGAGAAGGAGGAGGAGAAGAGAGAAGGAGGAGGAGCAAGGATGAAGAGGAGGAGGGAAAAGAGGAGTCAAGAGGAAGAGGAGAAGCTTTCAGAGCTTATGAGGAGGAGAGGAGAAGGGGCAGGAGCAAAGAGGAGGTGAAGGAGGAGAGGTCACCTCCGCCATGTTTTTCTTCTTCAAGGGGGGAGGAGCGAAGAAGAGGAGGAGAAGGAGGAGGAGGAGGAGGTGGAGGAGCAAAGACAAAGAGAAGGAGGAGGAGAAACAAAGAGGAAGAGGAGGAGCAAAGAGGACGAGGAGGAGAAGAGAGAAGGAGGAGGAGGGAAAAGAGGAGTCAAGAGGAAGAGGAGAAGCTTTCAGAGCTTATGAGGAGGAGAGGAAAAGGAGGGGGAGGAGGAGGAGCAAAGAGGACGAGGAGAAGGGGCAGGTGCAAAGAGGAAGACTAGGAGGAGGAGAAAAGAGGAGGAGGAGGGGAATGGGAAATCACATGTATTTTCTCCATAAGCCGAATATGAGGCTATACTGATATGAGGCGATCTGGTGAAGAGAGAAGTGAAGATGATTAATTAATTCCAAAAGGTCAGACTGGATTGAAACCCACATATAAAAAATAAATAAATGTCTGATGCTTTCATGGAAGTGAGATGCAGTTTGTTTGAACGGAGCTCAGCAGCAGTAAAGTGTTTGTTTTAGATTTACTGTAGGAAGCCGAGCTGGAAACAACAAGACCAGATAAAAATACACAATCCTGCCAAAACTCACACACACACACACACACACAGCCAAAACTACAGAGAAGCAGAAGAATGAAAAGCGTAACCCGTGTGCAGTTCACAGACCGTGGGACATCGGAGTTCTGTGATGAAGATGAAGATGAAGTCGACCTGATCATCAGACTTTCTACTGAATAACAGGTAAATAAACTACAACTACATGTTCTGGTTCAATCACTGTTTTATCTGTGTGTGTAGGAATGTGTGTGTGTGTGTGTGTGTGTGTGTGCAGGGCTGGGGATGAGTCTCTCCACTGTTGCCTGGTGACGGCAGAGCTGCTCACCTGATGAACCACAAACCACAAACCACAAACCAACATGGCTGCTTTCGTTTTCCTGTCGACACAAAGAGTTAACAGGCTGAAGAAGAGGAGGAGGAGGAGGAGGAGGAGGAGGAGGAGGAGAGGAGCAGGGGTGAGGAGTGTCCAGGACAGGCTGCAAAGAGGAAGAGGAGGAGAAGGAAAGAGGAAGAGGATGAGGAGGAAAGAGGAAAAGGAGGAAGGGTAAAGAGGAAGAGGAGTAGGATGAGGAGCAAAGAGGAAGATGAAGAGGAGCAAAGTGGAAGAGGAATAAAGAGGAAGAGGAGAAGGAGGAAGGAGGAAGAGGAGAAGGGGGAGGGGCAAAGAGGAAGTGGACGAGGAATAAAGAGGAAGAGGAGGAGGAGTAAGGAAGAAGAGGAAGAGGAGGAGCAAAGAGGAAGAGGGGAAGGAGGAGGAGGAGGAGCAGGAGGAGGGGAGGGACAAAGAGGAAGAGGAGTAAAGAGGAAGATGAGGAGGAGTAAGGAGGAAAAGGAGGAGGAGTAAGGAAGAAGAGGAAGAGGAGGAGGAGTAAGGAGGAAAAGGAGGAGGGGGCAAAGAGGAAGAGGAGTAAAGAGGAAGATGAGGAGGAGTAAGGAGGAAGAGGAGGAGGAGTAAGGAAGAAGAGGAAGAGGAGTAAAGAGGAAGAGGAGGAGGAGTAAGGAGGAAAAGGAGGAGGGGGCAAAGAAGAAGAGGAGTAAAGAGGAAGAGGAGGAGGAGTATCAATCAATCAATCAATTTATTATTTAAAGTGCAAAATCACCATGGTACATGGTCTCAATACACTTCCCAGTAAAAACAAGTACAGTTAAAACATTCAGAAAACCACCAAAGGAAACAGTTAAAGTGCATTTACAACTGACAGTCAACAACAGTTAAAACACAGAGAAAAGAATAAAACAGTTAAAGCAATAAAAAACAATAAAAAATAAAAATATGTGCACAGTAATGACAGTTAAAACACAATAGTAAAACACACATACTAAAAGTTAATTTACTCAAAGTATTGGGTAAAAAGGTGTGTTTTAAGACGGGATTTAAAAATTGTGATAGATGAGGTACTTCTGATGTTTTGTGGGAGGGCATTCCATAAAAGAGGAGCACGGTAAGAGAAGGCCCTCCCACCAGCTGATTTTTTGTTGATGGGTGGAATGACAAGGAAGTTTAAACCAAGGGAGCGAAGAGGACGGGATGGAGTGTAGGGAGTGAGTAACTGGGAAAGATAAAGCGGTGCAAGACCATTCAGGGCTTTAAAAGTTAAAAGAAGAACTTTAAAATCCGCTCTTGCCTGAATGGGCAGCCAATGTAACGATGCTAAAACAGGAGTTATATGACAAAATTTACTTGTTTTAGTTAAAAGTCTAGCAGCTGAGTTCTGGACAATCTGGAGACTCCTGGTAGTGGAGATGGGGAGGCCAGAAAAAAGGACATTGCAATAGTCAAGTCGAGAGGATACAAGGGCATGGAGAACCACCTCAGCGCTACGCAAGGACAGAGAAGGGCGGATTTTGGAAATGTTTCGCAGATGAAAATAAGCTGTTTTAGTGATCTCTTTTATATGAGATTGGAAAGTCAATGTCGGGTCAAAGGTAACACCAAGGTTTCTGATGACAGTATTTTCAGAAATAAAACAACCATCAATGTTTAGACCAAGACCCTCAGAAAAGTATTTATAATTATTGGGCTTGATCACCAAGAGATCAGTCTTGGCGGTATTAAGCAAAAGAAAGTTGTCGCTCATCCAGCTCTTGATTCGGACTACACAAGATTCAAGATTTTGAATTTGAGAGGGGTCATTAGGTTGCAGTGGAATGTAGAGTTGTATGTCATCGGCATAAAAATGGAACTGGATGCCGTATTCAGCAATGATCCCACCCAAAGGAAGCATGTATATACAAAAGAGCAGAGGGCCCAAGACAGACCCCTGGGGCACACCAGAAACAACTGCAGAACATTCAGATAAAGAGTTATTATAACTAACACATTGGGTTCTGTTCGATAAATAGGACTGGAACCATGAGAGTGCCAACCCGTGGACACCCACACAATGCTTCAGTCGGTGTAGAAGTATACAGTGATCTACCGTATCGAATGCCGAACTTAAGTCAAGAAGGAGTAGAAGAGAAGCAGATCCAGAATCGGCGGTAATGAGAAGGTCATTAACTACTCTAGTTAGGGCAGTCTCAGTAGAATGACGGGAGCGAAAACCAGATTGAAAGCTGTTGAAGAGATTGTTGGCAGAAAGGTGGGCAGTCAGTTGATCGGCAACAATTCTCTCAAGAATTTTAGAGAAAAAGGGGAGAGTAGAGACAGGACGATAGTTAGCAAGAACCAGTGGATCGCTGTTGGGTTTCTTGAGGAGTGGTTTAATGATGGCAGATTTATAGGATAGAGGGACACACCCTTCAGCGAAGGAAGTGTTCAGGATGGAGAGTAGAGGGCCACTAAGACAGGGGAAAAGTTCCTTACAGAGGTCAGAAGGGATAGGGTCCAGTGAACAGGTTGTGGGCTTAGAAGCAGCAACCAATGAGGCCAAGGCTTCAGCTGAAATCGGTTCAAACTGTGAGAGAGAACTTGTGGTTGCCGGGCACTGGTTACTCATAGAAATAGGGGACTGCTGCCTAGTGATATTGCTCCTGATTAAGGAGATTTTATCAGTAAAATACTCTAGAAAATCAATGGCTGAAATAGCAGGATTCAAAGTAGGTGAGGACTGTGTAAGTCTGGCAACAGTATTGAACAGGACCCGATGGTTGTTCTGATTAGTTTCAATCAAATTGGAGAAATAAGAGGACCTTGCAGCAGAAAGTGCACGTTTATAGCGTTTGAAACTAAGCGTCCAAGCGAGGCGGGAGGAGTCAGATTTACTGGTGCGCCATCTGTCTTCGAGTCTGCGGCAGGCCCGTTTTAGAGAACGGGTGTGGTCAGAAAACCATGGGACAGATTTGGACCGAGTGCCTCTACTAGTTCTAAGAGGAGCCAGTGTATCAAGTGTTTCAGACAGTGTAGTGTTAAGGCTATCTGTAAGGACATTAACAGACATGGCTGTGTTGGAGAATGACTCAAGTTTATCGGGGAGAAGATCAGCAAAAAGGGACTTAACATTGTTGTTAATGATACGGAAAGAGTGAGGGATGAGTTCAGAGCGAGTGGTCAGTGCAAGCGGGTGGAGGTTAAAAAAGATGCAAGAGTGGTCAGAGACTGGGACCTGAAGAATAGAAGGGAGATCAGTAGTAATATCCTTTGTAAATATTAAATCCAAGGTATTACCATGATTATGAGTGGGGCCAGTGACATGTTGGGTGAAACCGAGACCAGAAAGAAGATCCAGAAATCCGGTTGCTTTGGTATCCAGAACATCATTAACGTGGAAATTCAAGTCACCGAGCAGAACTATTTTGTCATATTTAATCAAAGTGAAAGATAAAAACTCTGAGAATTCGGTCAAAAAGATGGGGTTATACCTGGGTGGTCTATAAATGAGTAACGTCAGGATACGTTGGTGACTTCCCACGAGTATGGCCAGATACTCAAAAGATGTGTAGTTACCAAGTGAGCATGCTGTACAGGAAAATTGATTAGAAAAGATAACTGCAAGTCCCCCACCTGTTCTGTCTTGCCTGGCAGAGAATAAGAAGCTGTAGTCAGGGGGAGATGCCTCAATAAGAACAGTACTAGCTGTGGAGGAAAGCCAACACTCAGTGAGGAAAAAGAAATGCAAACTATAATGAGAAATAAAGTCATTAATATAAAATGTCTTGCTAGATAGTGACCTTATGTTAAGTAAAGCACACCTAAGGTCGACCGGGAGAGGAGCGAGAGGGACAGGAACTGTTTTAATGTTAATTAGGTTAGAACTCATCCTTCTATGAGGGCTGGACCGAGTAACTTTTGTAGGATAAGGGTTGATGCTATGAGGACAGAGAGAATGTTTTGTATCACCCCTATCAGTGACTCTAATAGGAATATGAAAGCTAATAGGGGCAGAAATCAACGTAGGGGAATGGGTCAGGGGATGAGCTATAGGTATTACGGCCACAGAGGAACAAGGTGGAGTAAGGGGGCCGAGTGCAGGGGCAGTGCCCGTACTAGAGGTAACAGCAGGACCCGCACTGTCAGAGACAGTGTTGTGACAGGAAGACAACATGAGCAGGGCAGGGTCGTGCTGGGGAAAACATCATTTCAGGCTAAATGCAATGAAGTTAATGAAATTGTTTGTTAATCTTTCGGACCCCTTCCTGTTCAAATGCAGACCATCAGCTTTAAAGAGGTCATGCTCAGTCCAAAAAGAGTCGAAATTGCTAATAAAACCAAGGCCTGTTGCAGTGGAGAAGTTCTGCATCCATGTGTGCAGACTAAAAAGACGGCTAAAGCGTTCTGAGCTCTTGAGAAGGGTAGGAATAGGGCCAGAGAGAACACATCTTTTACCAAGGCTTTCAACAGTGTGAATCAATGACTCAAGATCATGGTACAGTTTGAGGGAGTGTCTGGCCATGACGTCATTTGTGCCCGTGTGCAGCAGAACAGTGAGAACAGACGGATGGAGATCAATAAGGACAGGTATCAGCTCTATGAAGTCAGTAGTGATCCCACCGGAGAGACAGTAAGTGATGGCGCCTGGGAGATGTACATTTCTGATGATAGAGTCACCAAGTATGAGAATTTCAGGAGGCTGATTCTTACAGCCGTTGTCATAGACTGACAGTTTAGGAGGCAGGGAGAGATGGGAGGTGCCAGAGTTTTTCAGAGCAGTAGAAGAGGAATCAACGTCACCTGCGCAGATGACGTCATCATTGGGCGTCGTGGGGAGCGCACCTAGCGGGAATGGTCGCTGAGGGGCTGGGAGAGGAGGCCAGTTTTCTGAGAAAGAAACAGATGAAGGGGATGAGCACCTTTGACGTTTGTCCTGGGACATCAGCGGGCTGGATGGAGGGGTGCAGCGCTTTCTGCGTCGGGAGTTTGGCAGGATTGGTTGCTCCGGAGCGGTGCAGGAGGAAGTAGCCGGTAGCTCAGCTAACTTTTCCAGGGGAGTGAAGAAGTTTGACAACGGGATGGGATCGTCATCACATTCATCCATGCCAGGGGAAAACAAGGGGAGAGAGACCCGTCTCCCCTTCGTAGCAACGGACGTCCAGGGGGGAAAGGGGGCATCCGATGTGCGGTGGACAGCATTGGCCGAGCTAGGATTATCCTGCTGTAGCGCTTCCACCCGAGCGAGGAGCGAGGATTGACGCTGGAGGACATCATTCAGGAGGGTCGCAATGGAGCGGAGCTCAGACTTCAGACAGGACAGCTCATCATGATCCACCGGGGCGAGTGGAGGCATACTCGGACAGCGAGCGGGAGCACTGAAACAGAGGGAGGAGAACAGCAGCCAGCGGACAACCAAGAGAGAAAGCCAGGGAGCTACGTGCCGAGGGAGGCAGTGGAGGAGAGAAAAGTGCCGGTCTGGACACTTACTCGCCTGGGCTTCATCCAGAAGCCCACAGCGGTGTAAAGATGAAACAGCAAAACAGCAGCAGAACAGCAACCAAAGGCAGAGGGAGACTTACCGCCAAGGCCCAGAGACTGGGCCTGGTGATTGGTGATGAACTCAGTCTCCGTTTGCGGTGGCAGGACACTCCAAAATGCAGCAGGTGAGCAGCTCAGTGTTGGTGTTAAGATCTGTAAAAATCCGTTAAAATCCTCGCCCGATGGCTGAAATTATTTACCCGGTTAAGCGGTGTGGTTTAAGACGTGCAATCTGGATAACTGTATTGTAAAAATAAGGCTTAAAATTGGGTAAAATCAAGTAAAAGAGTCAGTTCGAAGGGAGCTCTTTCACGGGCGACATGGACGCCGACACATGCGCAGTCAGAGGTTGATGATGATGATTTTAGTAAGGAGGAAAAGGAGGAGGAGTAAGGAAGAAGAGGAAGAGGAGTAAAGAGGAAGAGGACGAGGAATAAAGAGGAGGAGGAGTAAGGAAGAAGAGGAAGAGGAGGAGCAAAGAGGAAGAGGGGAAGGAGGAGGAGCAGCAGGAGCAGGAGCAGCAGGAGGAGGAGCAAAGAGGAAGAGGAGGAGGAGTAAGGAAGAAGAGGAAGAGCAAAGAGGAAAAGGAAGAGCAGGAGCAGCAGGAGCAGGAGGAGGAGTAAAGAGGAGGAGGAGGATAACTCAGCTTCATCGTCTTCATTAAATCTCTGGCTTCTCCAGTGAAGCTTCTGGTCCAGCTGACTCCGCTCCTCGGTAGAGAAGAGGAGGAGGAGGAGGAGGAGGAGGAGGAGGAGGAGGATGGAAGAGTGCAGTGCGATGTGATTGGATCTCAACGTGGACATGGAGACGCATGTTAACGCCAGGTGTAACTGACTCCGGGTCAGTTTGTCAGCAGCTGTCTCACCTGCTCTGATGACATCACCTGCCTCCATTGGTCCTGGAGCTCAACACCTGGCAGCACGAGGCCCCGCCAATCTATCTATCTATCTATCTATCTATCTATCTATCTATCTATCTATCTATCTATCTATCTATCTATCTATCTATCTATCTATCTACAAAACACAGACTTCGAGAATAAAGTCATAAATTTATGAAAATAAAGGCGTAAATTTACGACTTTATTCTCAAAGTTTGTGTTTTTTTTATTTGTCATTGTGGCTCTAATACTCTGTCGTAGTTTTGTTCCTTTGTGATTCTTTTTCATTTATTTGTATATTACTGTAATTCAGTTCAATTTAATTCAATTCAATTCAATTCAGGTTTATTTTATTTATCTTTTTGTGTGTGTTTGTGTGTACAGTAAAAATGTCCTTAATTTCTGGTTCTGACCCGGTTCTGACCTGGTCATGATCTGGCTGTTATCTGAGTTGTTTTTTCTCAACACTTCTTAGGTAACAAGTAACAACTTCATATTTGCATACATGTGTGTTATTTCATCCCTGTCCTGTTTACCTGAGCTTTACTTCCTAGCTCACAGTTTTTCCGTCTTTCTGTGGTTGTTGTTTTGATCAGTTCCTGTCGCGCGGCGCCACCTTCACACTGAACCACTGCTAATGCTTCTTCTTGCCTCTGGCTTTCTGTCAGCCGCAGAGTTTGAGGTGTTTGATCGTGTTTCCACGGCTTCTGCTGCTTATAATTTGACTGTAGATGCAGCCGCTGCCACCGCTGCCACCACCACCACCAGAGCCTCCATCCTCCATCCCCCCACCCTCTCTGACTGCCGGCTCCCTGAGCAGAGCTGGTTTGAGCTGGTATAACGTGATGGCTCGCAGGCAGACGAGTGTTTTTTCCTGCTCAGTGACTGATGCTGATAAAGCCCACAGTCCCTGCTGTGGCGACAGCTGCTAACTGTCTGACCGATCCTTCTTCTGACCCCAGGGATCAATACGCCGGCTCACGGTTCACCACATGTCCGCTCCGGTCCAGAGGCTGTTGGTGCATCCTCCCTCCATATGTTTGACCCTAAAACATTCCTGCCTCTTCTTGCAAGACAAAATGACTGCAGATAAAGCCTTGACTGTCTTTTGTCTGCTGATGTAGCTACTTGCTGCTGCTTATTTGTCAGAAATAAATACTCTCTGTGCACCGTGTTCCTGGCTCTGTGCAGCTCTCGTCATAGCAACTGGGGGATAATAATCTGAATCTGTAGCTACTAATGTGGACCAGCCCTCAGCTGGAGCTCTGAAACCAATTGTACATTCATGGGGCTAAAGCACTTACAGAGACACAGGGGGGGTTTCACTGCAATTTAGTCCTTGATGCTACTTTAAAAACAACCACAACTATCTATCTATCTATCTATCTATCTATCTATCTATCTATCTATCTATCTATCTATCTATCTATCTATCTATCTATCTATCTATCTATCTATCTATCTATCTATCTATCTTATTTTACAGACAATTCAATTAATAACCTTTCTTATTTCCTATATATTCCCTATTTCCTACGAGAAAAAAGTCATAACATTACGAGAACGAAGTCATAAATTTATACAAGAATAAAGTTGTAAATTTACAAGAATAAAGTCGTACATTTCCTACGAGAAAAAAGTCATAATATTACGAGAATAAAGTCGGAAATTTACGACTTTATACTTGAAGTTTGTGTTTTTTTTTTATTTGTCAATGTGTCTTAGTTTTGTTCCTTTGTGATTGTTTTTCTTTTATTTGTATATTACTGTAATTCCGTTCATTTTAAATTCAATTCAGTTCAGGTTTATTTTATTTATCTTTTTGTGTGTGTGTTTGTGTGTAGTTACAGTAAAAATGTCTTTAATTTCCTTGCAGTACTGAGCTCTCCAACCATAAATAAAAACCCGGGAACGTAGCTGCAACCTACGTCACAACCACAACACTGTTTGTCAATAAAGTTTTGTTTTGAAGCTGGCGGCCAACATGGCGGACTACGATCTGACAACCAAAATAGCACATTTTCTGGACCGACACCTGGTTTTCCCTCTGTTGGAGTTCCTGTCTGTGAAAGAGGTGAAACACACCGAGCGGCGAACAACTAATAAATTTATCGATAAAGTTTATTTATCGATATTTGTAGCTGAAAAACCACCGAGACTCTTCTCAGCCAGTTAGCGGCTAGCGGCTAACTGTCAAGTTTGGATAAACTACGTGATAAATTTACTCTTGTACGTATTCTTATATAAATGTTTGGCTGATGTAACTTCACTTATCACCGCAGAAGTTCAACATGAAAAGTGGGAAAGGATTTATTGTAATTCCTCGGCCAACTGTCCTGTTAGCGCTGCTATTGTTTTTAGCATGAAGCTAAACTACAGAGCAGCAGCAGCGGTGGTGATGAACGTGTTGTAGTCGTTATGGTTGTTTTTGTTCATGTCTCTAAGTCTGTAGTTTATATACAGTTTTCTCAGTCGCTTTGGTGCTATTCTCAGATCAGAATGAAAGTTCTCATAACTATTTTTGTTGAACTAGTTTTCAAAATCTGTCAAACTAATTTAAAATGTTGGGAGAAGCACTGTGAATTCAATTATTCAAACATTTACAGTAAGGAAGAACAGGTATGACAGTAATTCAGCGCTAAACAATCTGCACTGCTGTCATTGTGTCAGGCATTACTGTAACATACAGTGGGACAAGAACTTTTTTACATTTACATTTAGACTTACAGCTTCACTAGAGAACAGATTTACGTAAAGTTGTACCCAAAGAGTGTTTCTTATTTTTGTTGTAGATGACTGTAGTGTATTTTTCCTTTGCACAATGCTGTGAACAAATCAGAATCGCAAAGAGCATATACAGTAGAAATGTCAAACATACATATTCAGTATCAGTTACTAGTTGTGTAACTTTACTGTAGTTTTCACATGGCTGTACAAGTAGTGTATAGTGCTGTCTTGAGCATTTTCAGGTAGTATCATCACTTTTTGCATTGGAAAACACTTAGAGAATAAAGTGTCCTAATGAAAACATGACTAAGCTATTTGACTATCTTGTTCATAAACGATGGTGTCAGGACTTCTCATTTTGACGACACTGACAGTTTCATTGACATAAATACTTGCTTTTGAGGGATGGATAATCCATTTTGAGCAAGTGACGTGCTTTTGCAGGTCATCCACTAGGTTTTGCAGTTTGTAATAATTGTTTTGAGAAATGCACTAACTGTTGTGCAAATGTTAAGAGTGATGTGAGAAAAGCACCAAAGCGATTGAGAAAAACTGTAAATCTGTGTTTTTTTTATTGTCCCAGATCTACAATGAGAAGGAACTCCTCCAGGGGAAGCTGGATCTCCTCAGCGAGACCAACATGGTGGATTTCGCCATGGATGTTTATAAAAACTTGTACCCGGACAAAGAGATCCCACACTGTGAGTGACAGCTCAATATATATCTATATATCTATATATCTATATATAACAACATGTATAACAGCATATATTATCAGGGCTCATGTAGTCTGCCCCTAAATGGAGGCGTTTCCCCCTAAAATATGAGACAGTGCAAGTACATTTTTCATCAGGCATGACAGACATTGGATTTTATTTATTTTTAAAGCTCTCTCTGGGCTCTTACCATCCCATATTAACTCTTTAGTATCTTTTAATGCAAGTCTTTATCATACATGCTGAAAGGACTGGCTCACACTGCAGGTTCCTTCTGTTCACACTGAATGTTAACACTCTGCAAAACCATCTGAAACGTACCACACTTTATCATTAGGACAATTTAAATCCATATTGCATGTTATTTTACCTCCAACTGCTCCGGTTTTTAACTAGACTTCTCTGTTTTTCAGTTTATCTTTGTCACTTTTACTTCTTCTTATTATAAGTATTTCTAAAATGCTCATTTTATGTTTCAAATGTTTTGTGCTCTGTCTCGGCTATATTGTAAATGAGGTTGCTTCCTCAATATATCTCCGAGTTTAAATGAAGGTTGTTATAATAATAATAATCTGCTTGCACATGTGCTACCAGTTAATTTGCCTCTTTTTTTTTAATCACTGGTGAATATGGTATGGTCATATTAATATATTTCGGTTTTAGCCTGAAATCAACCAAACTGAAGACTTCAGATTTTGTGTATTACAGATACAAAAAAAACTTGTTTACCAGGACTGTGACGACTGGGAGTATTTCAGGAGCATGGAGCGATGAGGTGAAGATCTAAACCATTTTACCAAACTCTTGAAACGTGCTCTCTGGTTGGCTGGATTTTCCCCTCAGGCTGCCGTACAAACATGGCGGCGCAAGATGGCGGCACTCTCTAAAGCAAGACCCTTGTTATATGTAGATATAAAATATTAATTATATGGCTACAAAACCAAACAGGTTTCATTTTATAGCGATTATACACTTATACAAACATATTCATGGGTAGTAGATTCAGATTTTGCCAATAAACCTTGACAATTATTACACACTGGACCTTTAAATGAGCATTTCTAATAGTTTTCTATCATTTCATGGACAAAACAATAAAGCAGATGACTGTAAATACTGAATAATAATAATCAGAAACGGGCTCAAAGGTTCAGGATGCCTCTGTGTCGGTTGTTTGTTCTTTCCTGAATGAGATATTGACAGAACTGTAACTGTGTTTCAGCCCTGAGGGAGAAGAGGAGCACGGTGGTGGCCCAGCTGAAGCAGCTGCAGTCGGAGACGGAGCCGATCGTCAAGATGTTTGAAGACCCAGAGACCACGAGGCAGATGCAGTCGACCAGGTCTGAGCAGCCGGACGCATAGACACGCTTCTCTAACAAGATTTAGAGGTTCATTTTAATTTAAAGAGGAACTCTGCAGGACTTTTTACCTTATAGGCTACATTTACAGTCTGCTCTGCTTCTGCTTTCAGCTGATAAAACTCCTTTAGCTGAGATTTTCTTACATAAAAACAGTCGTCTTGATGTTTGGTCAATAAAATGTTAAAGGGATAGTTCAACATTTTGGCAAATTGGCCCATTGCCATAATCCCTATAGTCATAGCAGTAGGTTCGTTACCTTTAATTGTCGGTGCAAGCTATTTTTAGAACGGTGGAGCAGAGCCGTGAGCTGCTCAGAGCTACGCTACAGAGGAGGCTCATGGGATTTCTTGGTTTCCCTCATCAAACTCATTAAATACACAATCCAACAACTCCAAAACGCTCTGGTGGACAAGTTGTGACCTGCACATTCACCACACTATGAGATAATAACACAACGTTACCAGACAGAGTTGTTTTAGAGGGAAATTTAATGCAAAACTGCTGGTGCACGTTGCCTTCAGGGACAGTTTTTCATCAAGCAGTCTCTGTATTTACCTCTAAAACAACTCTGTTTGTCTCGAAAAACATCAATCAGTGTTTCTCAAACCACCAGACGACGTCCTCAAATGTCTTGTTTTGTCCACAAATCAAAGAGAGACTCAGTTTATTGTCACAAAGGAACAAAGAAACCAGAAATATTCACATTTAAGAAGCTGGAATCAGAGAATTTTGACTTTTTTACTTTAAAAAAACCACTCAAACGGATTATTAGATTATCAAAATAGTTGGCGATTCATTAAATAATCGATTATTGTTCGATTCATCGATTATTTTTTGCGGCTCTAGAAGAGACTAAACTTGTATAGTTCCTCTTTAATTTAAAATAAATAGTGTAATAACACCAGAGGATTATTGTTGTTGAGAAACGACTTTAATCTGCTGTTTCTCTGTTTGTTCCTCAGAGACGGGCGGATGCTGTTTGACTATCTGTCAGAGAAACACAATGTAAGTTGAGAAACGTTGTATTAGTCCACACACAGTGTTTTAATCCAGGCAGCAGCCAAGCAACTGTGTGTTTTAGTTTCCATAGCAACAGCAGCATCCACAGGGAGCCAACAGGAACTCTTTCAAATCCAAATCTCACTCTTTAAAAAAAAAAAAATAACACAACCTGCAGCAAACTCCCACAGCGATCGTCTCTGACTGTGATCAGAGGAAACTACTGTCACACCGGTTTTTATTTAATCTTCATATGAATTCAGCTCCTTGTTGTGATTAGTGGGAGACTTAAAGACATGATCCGCATCGTGTTCACTCATCTTAAGAGGATTTGTTGTCGGCGTGAGAAAGTGAAGAAAACAACAGGTTTTGTTTCAGTTTAAAACCAAAGTCTCTGACACTTTAAAGAGCAGAGGATTAAACTGACTCCAGGTCTGTGGACTGTCGCCTCCTCACGTCTCTCTGTGTCTCAGACTGAACCTCATATCAGGTCGACGTTCACTCAGACCTCAACGTTTATTCTTTAATAAACAAACATCTGAATAAATGTGTCTGGGAGCTGTCACCATCACACTGAACTCACGTCAATCGATTTAAAGAAAAACAAGTAATTAAAGGTTGACTATGTAGAATTACAAGAAAAACAACAGAAAAAGAATTCCAGCAGTCGATTGCCAGACCGTTGCTAGGCAAAACGGGCCGTTGCTAGGGACTCCGCTCTGAACAGAGGACAGCAGAGGAGGAGAGCTAAGCAGGATATTTACCTTATGTTTCATTTTTACCGTCATTAACAGCATAATAAATGACTTGTAGCTTGTTACAGGGAGAGTGGAGGCTCTCTGCTGCTGCTCAGAGCCTCAGAGCCTCCGCTGTCACTGCTCTCCTCAAGTTGGGAAAAAAAAAAAAAAAAAGGAGCTCCGTGGCACCGAAAGTCCGCGACGATAAACGTGTTTATGACAGATAAGACTACACAAATACACCCATCCTAACAAGTATATGATAATCCATTGATCCACCGATTGATTATTAAAAAGGCTTGGTTGGAAACAAACGCATCCGACCGGGAGGAGTCAGGAAAACAGCGGAGAACTGAGCCACGTGTCGGCTACAGGCAGGTACGAATGTAAACAGAACGTTGACAGAAAGTCATTGTCGAGCCCGTCAAAAAAATTAAAAATAATAATTCAGACTAAAAAAATTTTTTTTATGGAAAAGCAATACTTTCATTCTGTACCCCTCTAAAGGCCCCCTGGATGTATTATTTTTGAAAAAATATAGCTTTTAATAAATATTCTACATATTCAACCTTTAATCGCACAATTTTCTGTATTTAAGCGTGATTCATTTATCAATACAGTAATTATAATTTTTCTACTTAAAGGAATAGTTCACCAAAAAATGAAATCCAGTCATTAGTGACTCCCCCTCATGCTGATGAATACTCCGGAGTAGTTTTTTATTCCTCAAAGTGCATCTGGAGACCTGGGAGGCCGGTTCCTAGTCCAACCAAAACTTTATATGAGAGTAACAGGGCCCGACACAAAAACGTCCATAAAACTACACAAAAACCATTTAATATTCCTCCACACTGCTCGTCCACTGCAATCCAAGTGTCCTGAAGGGAGATAGTCCAGAGTTTACTGGAAACAACGTCATTTAGGCAGGACTGTTTAGGCTGTAAAAATGTCCTAAATGATGTTGTTTCCAGTAAACTGATTAACTCATCCTGCTGTTGTGTTGGTTCAGTCAACTGTTGTTGTGTTTTACAGTTATTTCAGAGTCTAATTTTTATTAGTGCGTATTAAAACACAAGTCAGGTCAGAAACAGCAGGAACATCTGAATAAAGGCAGAATTTACTGCACCAGTATCACAGATTATAAAAAATATGACAGTAGAGTCACAGTTTATATTTGACCTGGATTTATTGCCAGCTCCTCTTTTTAATTTGTTTCACAAGTGTACAAATGTTTATTGGGAAACAATGTTAAGTGACTCACTGAATTGTAATTATTATTTCACTGTTAGAGAGTGTAGGCCAGTGTAACACTCAGCTGATTGGCTCTTGACTCTCTGACAGCGGCTGTTATTTCTGAAATGAAACGATCACCTACTCGACGTCTTCCGGCAGCAGCAGCTGCAGCTTCTCGCTCACTGAACAGTTTGCTTTAGCGTGCGTCTTTTAAGATCCTTTATCAGTAAATCAGTGATTGATCCCCTGGTCTATTTAAAGGAATAGTTCACCAGAAAATGAAATTCAGTCATTATTGACTCCCCCTCATGCTGATGAATAATCTGGAGTAGTTTTTCATTCCTCAAAGTGCATCTGGAGACCCGGGAGGCCGGTTCCTAGTCCAACCAAAACTTTATATGAGAGTAACAGGGCCCGACACAAAAACGTCCATAAAACTACACAAAAACCATTTAATATTCCTCCACACTGCTCGTCCACTGCAATCCAAGTGTCCTGAAGGGAGATAGTCCAGAGTTTCCTGGAAACTACCTCATTTAGGACATTTTTACAGCCTAAACAGTCCTGGATTGAATTTGCCTGGTGAACGTCAGAGTGCAATACAGGACTGTTTAGGCTGTAAAAATGTCCTAAATGACGTAGTTTCCAGTAGAATACACAAAAAGAAAGTATATTTCAATTCAAAGACCATTTAAATGGCTTTCTTCAAACTTTGAAACAGTTTTCCTCCTGTGAAGTACAACATTTTCCGCTTTAACAAGCATGTCGTACTTAAATGTGTGTGTGTGTGTGTGTTTCCTTGTCGTCTTGTGTAGTTTCGTCAGGAGTACCTGGACACTCTCTACAGATACGCCAAGTTCCAGTACGAGTGTGGAAACTACTCTGGAGCTGCCGAGTATCTCTACTTCTTCCGTGTCCTGGTGAGAACAGAACAACAACAACAACAGGGTTATCTCTCAGTCTGTTGTTGCTCTAGTTGTTGACGATGAGTGTGTTTGCTCAGGTTCCCTCCACAGACAGGAACGCCCTGAGCTCTCTCTGGGGGAAACTGGCCTCTGAGATCCTGATGCAGAACTGGGAGGCAGCGATGGAGGATCTGACCCGGCTGAGGGAAACTGTTGACAACAATGTGAGAGATTAGATTAAAGGGACAACGAGGAGTTTTGGAAAAGCGAAGTGTTTCCACACTACATTTATGAGCCTCCGCGCACCGTAAAATTCTTTGACCGGCGCAAGACAGACTCATGTTTTCATTCATCAAGAATTAAAGTCAGAGGTTTGAAGACGATCACATACCGTTGTAGTTTCGACCATAAACGGCGATTCGGCAGCGTTATTCTCATGACTCGCCACGAAACCGAAAGTAAAGAAAAGCTGGTCGGCTCGACCAGCGTTTCCGCCACCACTAATAATAACGAAATAACGATAGAGACAAAACAATATATTTATCAAAAATGGGCCCATTAACAAGTGTGGGTAGCGGAGATTCATCCACATTAACGTGAGACTTTTAAATAACCATATAGAAACTCCTCGTTGTCCCTTTAAATGATAAAGAGCTGCTCACACCTGTTCACACCTGTTCACACCTGTGGGCTGTTGCACAAAACCAAGATAGTGGATTAAGCCGGGAAGACATTACAGTAAAGTCACAGTTCATATTTGACCTGGATTTATTGCCAGCTCCTCTTTCTTCAAGTCATGTTTACTCTGTATGAATATCAATCAACTGTGATAATTATTATTATTAGACTGTAATTTGTGTCTCCGTCCCAGTCGGTGAGTTCGCCGCTGCAGAGCCTCCAGCAGAGGACGTGGCTCATCCACTGGTCCCTGTTCGTCTTCTTCAACCATCCCAAAGGCCGAGACAACATCATCGAGCTCTTCCTCTACCAGCCTCAGTGAGTCTCCGCTCCCGCGTCGTCCTCGTCTGCTGTCATGGTAACCAACGATGACCTCACTGTGTGACTCTGTGTGACTGTGTGTGTGTGTGTGTGTGTGTCAGGTACCTGAACTCCATCCAGACCATGTGTCCACACATCCTCCGTTACCTCACGACCGCCGTCATCACCAACAAGGACGTACGGAAGCGTCGCCAGGTGCTGAAGGACCTGGTGAGGGTCATCCAACAGGTGAGGACACACTGACATCACATCCTACCTGACTTCAGTCTCTGGTGGGAGGGATTCTACAGCTTTGACAAATACATCACAGAGGGTAACGGTCTGTTCATCCTCCACAAGAAGAAAGAAATCTGTTCTATCTCCTAAGGGTGGGAATCTTTTGCTATCTCACGATTCGATTCTCATGTTTGGGGCTACGATTCGATTCAAAATAGATTTTCGACTCAAAACGATTTGATTCCTAATGATTTCTGTTTCAGTCTATCAGTGTGCAAAGGATCCTCATGATCTCCTCCAGTCTGCTTTGCAAGATAGAATGACTGAAGTGTCTTTTCACATTTATTGAGTTTTAAACATTTATCCATGCTTAGATGGAATTGTTGAAACTGTTGCATAAAACCAATACCACATATTACTGTTAAAGTAATTAATTAAAGTGCCTCTTTATTAAAAAAAAATAGTGCAGTTAAACACGCTGCCTTTTAAATTCTAAGGAAATTGTGGCCGACAGCAGCAGATTTGTTTCATTTTTTTATTTTTTAAAATCGATTTTGGAACATTTTATATCGATTCTGAATTGTATTAAATGAGAATTGCGATTCTTATGTGAATCGATTTTTTGGCACACCCCTACTCTCTCCCTCGGCTGCCAGAAAAAAATGACGTCATTCTGTTCTCGCAGCCACAGTTGGTTTGTTCTCGACACATCGGCTGGGTAGAACTTTTGTCTCGTACGGTCGGTGTCTGACAGCTATTGTGTGATGGTCACTAGTCAGTAGGGATGGGTACCAAATTTGGTACTTTTATTGGTACCGACTGAATTCCTACCAAAGTATCGATTCACTTGAAGTCAAACAGTTCCACATTTCGGTTCCTGAACGCACCTTCAGCCAGCCCGTCGTTTTAAATCACCGACTGAAAAAAAAAAACGTTCAATTACAGTAAGTCCTCGTCACGTAATGAGAACATGAAGTCTCCTCTCGTCAATACGTCAGTATTCTCCACTTCTCATCACAGTCGGCACCTCAGTTTCATTAGTTTTTTTATTTAACCTACAGAGTTTCACACAACTTTCTGAGGCTGTAGGAGTCTCTCCATGTTTCTCCTTCTGCCGCAGTAAAAAAGGAACATTTACATTTTTTCAGACAAGATAGTCTCATGAACTATTAATTTTTTTTTTCATTGAATGACTGTTCGATTATTCAAAAATTATTTCCCATCCTTAAAACATAAAATATTCTTAAAGGCTGAGAGAATAAATATAAAAAATTCAGAATTTTGACTACTGTTTTACAGACATATTATTATATATTATATTTCATATTGAGAGGTCGGACATGTCGCCTTCGTTGCCTCTTTCTTTCCATCTCCTCCTCCGCAATCGTGCATTTGCAATTGAATTGTCAGCACCTTTAAATATAAACTCTCAGAAAAGACAGTTTTTATTGAGGAGGTTTAACTCTTTTAACGTTGATAAACCTGTTTTAACAATATTTTATAAATCGTTTGTTGAATTTAAGCCTCAATTTAAACCTTTGGGTTTGGAAATCTCAAGGTCAAGAGCAGAAATAGAGGACAGAGTGTGGTGAACTGCTGCTCCAGGCTCTAGCAGTAGAAAATGCATTGGTCACTTTGCAGAAGTTTTAAATTTTGCATCTGTCTGTACTTTTTAGGTAGTTTAAAATTGTGCACCTTTTGTTTAATTTGATGCACCCTTTGTATTACTTTTTTTTTTTCAAATGAAATGTAGAGATTGTGTAAATTCTGCCCCTTTTGCACATGACGATCACTCCAGTTATTGGGCCGGTGTTGTCCACTGACTGTCTTAATTATTTAGCAAACGTCTGTTTCTGTTTCTTATGTGTTTGGGTATTTTCAGCTGCATTTGAACTGCCCTTCGGGGGAAAATAAAGCTTTTACAACTCCTACTCTCCTGTGTGTCTGTTTCAGGAGTCGTACACCTACAAGGACCCCATCACAGAGTTCGTGGAGTGTCTCTACGTCAACTTTGACTTCGACAGCGCCCAGAAGAAGCTGCGGGAGTGTGAGTCGGTGAGCAGCAGCAGCTTTCTCCTGCTTCCTGCTTGCCAGTGTGTGTTTGTCACGGTTTCGCGGGCCTTAAATCGCCCCCACAGAAGTCAGCAGCCTCCTGGGACTGAAGGGGAGTGAAGCTCTGATCTCCCTCCTGAGTCCTGGCGTTTAAACTCTGCAGCTATTCAGCCTCAGCAAATCCACGTCTGCCCCGATTTGCTGCCTCTTACTTTTTTATTCAGTTTGATTTCCAAAGCGTAACAGCTGTCAGCTTTGGGGCCGCCGCCCTCTCTCTTTACAAACCCCCTGACGTCCTTCAGCTCTGTGTTGTGTTCAGGGACCACTCTAGTCTGCACATCCTTATAAGAAAGTCTTCATCCGCCGGCTTTCACCCTCCTGGTGCAGATTGTGCAGCGTTGGCAGCGACCGCGGCTCCGCTGTCACAGGTTTTCGTTAAGTCGACCCGACCCGTCGCCACGGCGTCGGCTGCTTTTAATAGTGAAGGGGAATTAAACCCGTTCATCTGGCCTCCAACAGATCAATAACTGGTTTTAATGAGAGTCTGACACTCACATCACAACATGTTGCTGCTCTTCTCACTTTTTAACTCAATCAAACTTTATTTGTGCAGCAGATCAGAGCGAAAAGTACAAAAACAAAGTCAATCAGATGAAACGATGAAAAGTTTTGAGAAGATTATTAAATAAAACACACAAATTTTTATAATAAATTAGATTTAGGGATATTGTTTTACTCTTTTGCGTCTAGCTCAGGAACGCCGAATGACAGCGATGTAATTCTTTTATTATTGAAAGCGGAACAGTTCGGCCTTTACAAAGAGTCCACTGCTGAGTCTGTAGCTGAGCCAGGAGCTGAGTGATTCTGCCTCAAACATCCGTGTCCAGTAGGAGACCCGTGTGCCAGACAGCTGCTCTGTTGCCTCGTAGAATCGCGGAAAATCAGCCGTAAATGCAATAAATAATGTGTAGATTTACCATTTACACATTTTACTCAAGCTGAGACCAAGACATGGGAGCATCATATGGAAGGAGTAAGTTTGTTCACTGAAGGAAACAAGACAAAAAGCCCCTGATGTGTCTCTGCCTCACACTGTTTTCATGACAAGCCAGTGGGGCGTTTTTGTAAATAATGAAATTAATATATTTTGTATCATAGTTAGAGCTCTTATTCTTTTTCCCCTGATCCACAAGACCTCAGAGAACAGATATATAGAGTCTAAAAAAATACGTTTATAATATTTTTCTGTGTGTTTCCAACAAATATGTGTGAAATTTATTTTCCGTTTTTTATTTTCCTTTCTTTTTCCGATCATATATTTTTCTACATCCATATGACACCACTACAGAGTGAATATTCTAAAAGCCCAGGTTGTCCTGAAAAAAAATGATGTAGTTACTTGATTGTGCGTCACAGGGCTGAAGTTTAACAAGGATTAATACACAAAGAGACCAGGCGAGAGAAAGGGTTAACCAACAGTTTACAGCACAGGTATAAAAACAGTGACATCAGCGATTAGTTGTTGTTGGTCTGAGAGAAGAGCGATGATGTCGTCTCGTCTGCTCAGATCCTCAGACTAATGAATTCATGGATTTAAGCTCCTGTGGCCAAAACTGTTAAAAAAAAACACACACACACAGATTGAGACATCACAAGTTAATCTCTCCCACAACACGACGGGGCGGTGAACGCATCACTTCCTGTCTGACGGCGCCACGTTTCACTTCATCTTTTTAACCTGAGTGACAGAGACACAGAGAGAGAGACGTCAGAGCGTGAGACGTTCACGGGACGCCAAAACAACCTGATGTGATGTCACTGTGACCTTGACGTCTGATTGGTCCTCGAGTCCTGATGGACGACTGTCTAGAACCAAAATGGTTTCAGTTTGTCTTCAGATTCTTTTTGTCTTCACTTTCTTTTTGTCTTCAGTTTCTTTTTGTCTTCAGTTTCAGTTTGTCTAAGGTCTCAATTTGTCTTCAGTTTCTTTTTGTTTTCAGTCTCAGTCTCAGTTTGTCTTTGAGGGTCTAAGGACAGAGGATGTTGTTACGATGCCATGTAAAGCCCTTTGAGACAAACTGTTTGTAAAAACGGGCTATACAAATAAAATTGCCTTGCCTTCAGTTTCTTTTTGTCTTCAGTTTCTTTTTGTTTTCAGTTTCTTTTTGTTTTCAGTCTCAGTTTGTCTTCAGTCACAGTTTGTCTTCAATTTCTTTTTGTCTTCAGTCTCAGTTTGTCCTCATGTCCCTGTGTGGACGATGTCCCTCAGCGGACTATAACTGTCTGTGTCTCTTCCTCAGGTCCTGGTCAACGACTTCTTCCTGGTGGCCTGTCTGGAGGACTTCATCGAGAACGCTCGTCTCTTCATCTTCGAGACGTTCTGTCGAATTCACCAGTGCATCAGCATCAGGTAGGAGGACGTCTCCTGTTAGACACCGAGCAGCGTCTCCATCTGTGTCTTTGTCTCGCCAGCCAACTTTGAAGTTAGTTTTTATCAAACATGGATCACATCTAACAGAAAATAGTAAATATTAAAGGGACATTGTGTAACTTCTCCTGTTATCGCTATAAAATTTTATCGCTAAAAAAACAGATGTCATTTTAGTCACAGAAGTCCAGAGAAAGCCGGTAAAACGTGGGTCAGGTAAACAATACGACATCACCATGACAACATATTGTCACGTGTATTGTTTTGCCTCGTGCTGACGGACCACTTGTTCACATAGAGGCTTGTTTATG